>NW_008238647.1:0-91227 GCF_000691975.1 Corvus brachyrhynchos
TAGTCTGTAGGGCTCTCTTACCACAGCTCTCACGTGTCATCCTTTTCCTCCTGTGCATTGCATGGTATTATAAAGGCACTTTACAATTCTTGTTGAAACTGGACTGCTGTAAACCTGGAAAAGCATGAGCTATAAGATCAGAGAGAAAGACTGAACCAAGGGGTGTAAAGAGGGCACCTTAGCAGTGAGAGACATTTCTTACTTTTTAGTTCTGGTTATAGGTTTATTTCTGTTTTTATCCAGCGACACTCTACAATATAAAATAGATTAACTGTCCCTGGAGCAGAGACCAGAACTCCAGATATTCCTTCGTTGAATTATATAAAATAAATCAGTAGAATATCATACTTCTCTTTGATGTCATTAAATGTTAAAAGGGAAGGCTTGTGATATGAATCTATGACTTGTACTGAGGAATAAATATGGAATTCAAGCTGATGTTCAGAGAACACTGAAATGATAACTCTTGCTATCTATATAATTCTGACTTGTTCTGCACCATCATATGAACAATAGACACCATATGAGAAGAGTATAAAAAGTCCCATACTAATTGAAATTTCCATAAATATACTCATCTTGATTATTCAAAGTAGTATTATCTTGTTATTGATGAATTAATGGAGTTCAAAACCTCATTCTGTAATTAATTTCCACTAGCCCTCAAATAATTTTCACGGAGATTCCCTCCAATTTTTAATTTTGTAAAGAATAAGACTGCAGACAACATCCTAGCATGGTCTCAGTATTGATGAGAGGAGACAAGAAATTATTGTTCAACATCTTTTCACTGCTACCCTGTTTAATTTTTTCAGGGATTTATTTCATTGATTTTCTTGCTGCTGCATCAGTGAAAGAGCTCACTATTATTTTGATTATCAACTATGATCTTCTCATTTCTTTCAGAGCAATTGTTGTGTAGGTTACTTTACTCCGTGGTCTAAATTATTTAGTTCGAAACAAATGGCTTTGTTTGGCTGTATTAAATTTTTTACCTTTCTTCTGAAAGTAACTGAGTGATGAAATACTATGAAAGTCTGGAAAGCTGGGATTTGGCTAATTAGCTGTAAAGGAAGTTGCAATTATAACAAAAAAGGATGTTGCTCTGGAATGAATATTCATGTTTGAGACACATTATAAAATATTTCTTGTGTCTTCTGCCTACAGTTTCTGAATAGACAAAATGCCGTTATGTCTGGTTGTACAGCTCTTGTGTAGATGAGCTTTCAGTTTATCCTGCTTGCCTTCTCACCTATCCTTCTCTGTGAGGAAAACATATATCTGCTTGAAAGTGAATATCTTAATGAATCTCATGGATTTATTACTCTGCATGAATAGCCCCCTTTTAGAACTTGCCGTATTTAAGATAATATGAACTAATTAACTCCTCCTAAACAGTTGGAAATAGAAAGTCAGCAGTTTAGTTCAGTTTGCCATATTTTCCTAAGGGTCATTTCATTTTTTCCTCTAGGATGTTCAGCCCAGTAAAAGTCTGGTCTCGGTTTAAAGGAACAACATGATCTATTACAGTATTTTTTATAATTCAGGAAGCTTCAGTAAGATGTTTGCTGTCTTGCTTTACTGAGATCCAATAGTACTTCTAAATCTCAAACAATGAAACCTCAACACTCAATTCCTTTCATAGGAATGGAGGATATTAAAATGAATAAGACCTCCCAGGTCAATGAATCGAGTCCCTGCTGCCTAGGCAACCATATTATTCAGTATTTTTCAAAACAACTTGTTTTCTGTGATGGACTACAGTAATGTGGATAGCAATGCACTGCATGTAAGACACTAGAGCTTTGCAGAAACAATACTACTTTTTAAATTTTTTTCCTAGATGAGAAGAATATAGAGAATATTTTCAGTATCTGTGATTTGAGAACAACCCTATCAAATTTAAAATATATTGGCACTGTTACCAGAGGAAAAATAAAAGACACAAAGGAGAGGGAATATAAATGTCCATGAAATTAATGGCATTTAGCAAGTTTTATTATTTTTTTTTCTAGCTGGATTTTTGTTTTTTACTTTTCAACTTGTTTTTGTCCATGCTTGGAAAAGACATGGCAACAAAGAATGGTCAGGATTATTATTATATGAATATTGCAGCTCTTATTTTGGATGATGAAATCATAGAAATATTGAATGGTTTGGGTTGGACAGGACCTTTAAAAATCATCTTGTCCAACTCCCCTGCCATGGACAGGCACATTTTTCACTAGCTCAGGTTGCTCAAAGCCCCATCCAACCTGTTCTTGAACACTTCTAATGTTAGGCTGGAACTGACGTTGACTTTGAGCACTTTCAGTGATGGTACATGCACAAAATGCAGTACAGTCAACGCTTTCTGTTTCCCGGACAAAATAATTCTGGAAAATGGTGGAGTGGTTGCAACTGTGCTGCAAAGGCATGAGCAAAATAGAAATCAGCAATACTTCACCTCATTTCAGTTTCAGTGATGGTCTTTACTCCCACTGGATTTCCTATTCCTCCTAACTCTTATTCTGTGAACTTTTCATATAAAATAAACTGTTCCAAAATGCTCAAATGAAACCCCCAGGGAAGATATAAGAAACTGATCCAGGAAGGTTACTGCAATGTGTAGGTATCATACAAATGCAATAACTTTTCTGAGTTGTTTGTAAAGTAAGGGAGGTACCAGTCAGTAAGATATTCGGATTGCTTTTGAGCCATTAAACACATTTCTCTAAGAAAGAAAAGATCAAGAAAGGTACTGATGTATTACCACAGTCCTGGGCCCTAGGGTACATCACTGTGTCCTGCAGCCATAGGGAGGAGGAGGAGAGAAGATCCAGCAGGCAGGAATTGTGCAGAAAGATTGATTTTAAAAATTATTTTACAAACTCTTTTATAGACTTTTTTCTTCATAGTCTAATTGGACAAAGGATCAGCCACCCCTTGGGGGTGATTGGCCAAAATCCTAAAACATCCATTATCAAAATATTTTCTACTATACCATAAACAAGACTTTCCAAGGTTGCAGGTGGCTTGGTTGTTTACATTCCCTGCTACCTCTTCTGTGAGAGAGAAAAGTCTCTCACGGACTTAGAAAATAGCAAGAAAACCCTTGCTAGCAGCATTTTTGTATCTACACTGATGGCACTTTTGTAAAGGTCCAAATAATGGACATAAAGGGCTTTTTACCACCTTCAACTTGTTCCATAGTGTAAAAAAGCTAGGGAGAAAACAGAGTGAGCAAAGTGCTGGATGTGTTAGAAAACCTATGCAGTGACGGCAAACTGTGTGCACAGATAATTGAAAAGGGTAAGGGGTCTCGTTATAAAAAAAACAATGAGACTATGCAAAAAAGACAAAAAGAAATGGTGGTTTTTTTTGACTAGTTAGTTAATTATTGTCCTCAGAGACAGTGTACCCTTAATCCTAAATAACCCCAGGTAATCTGTTTTGTAGTAGCATTCATACACCGTTTCAAATCAATGCAGGGAAGAGAGTGCTCTAACCAGCATGTTACATACTTTCATCCTGCAGCATAATCACTTGAAATTCTGTTGCTTGAGGGAAGCAGCAGATTTCAGATAGTATAACATTTTCTAATGAGGAGGATGCAGAGAAGCCTACTGAAATAAATTCTTATAGAGAATTTGTGTCTTGATGTTTTGGTTTTTTTCCTCTTGAACATGTATTTTATTTTTCATGGCTATTCAGGAAATCTTTCACAAAGATTTTGTTACTGAATGAACCTCCACAGCTGTATAGCTCCCGCCTTGTTGCTGCTTCAGCTAGAGCCTTTGCATATAAATTTAAATAATCTGTTTCTTTAAGCATTTCCTCGAAAATATTCTTTCTATTTATTCATGAACTATTGGCAAGATGAAAAGGAGAAATATAAACAGATTTGCCCATTTATCTGGTAATTATTTAGTTTTGTTTTCAGACAAGCTTTGAAAAAGAAATATATGTCTCCAAAAGGCTCAAGGAATCTCTTGGTATCTCTTTTGTAAGGTGCTCACTAGATGAAACTAGTCTTAGAACAAAGACCTCATCAAAAGATGAGGAATAAGAGATGCGTGCTAAATCTATGCCTCATTTATTGAAAACCATGAACTGCAATGCATGAGGTCTCCATTAGCTTTTAATATACAGCTTTGTCGTTAGCAATGATGTTTGGTTTGGTGGAGGAACTAAAAGGCTTTTCCAGTTCTGGAAATTCAAGTCAACAGGCGATTGATGCTACTGTAGCCAAGCCATCAATAGAATCAGTGAAACAGCTTCTGGTTATTGTCTGAGATCCACAAAGAAAGGTACTTAATGTCTGTTTAGGCTTCTAATTTTCAGCTGACATAGAGGTCCTCACGGAAACTCAAGGAAAAGTCAAGGCAGAGGTAAAAACTCCATATGTGCTTTGTGGCCAACATACTTGAAAGATAATAGTTTATAACTACCTTTCCAAGGTAAGAGGAGCACCAGCATATATCATCTCTAAGTCAATAATTTTCATGGAATGCAAGAATTTTCCAATGGTCAGGCTGGTGAGTTTTTCTGCTACTGACATGTTCATTTTTACTTCTAAGGACTCCATGCTACTTCCTCATCATTAGACACTTGGTGACAGTAACGTCAGTCAAATTCTGGTCATTTGACCAGCTGCTCCGCATTACTTGATTAGTTCATGCACAGCAAGATTAACATACTTCTCTGACTGCTTCCAGTCCTTTTTCTTAATTAATATGATGAACTAGGTCATATTAAATGGAGAAAAATGCAGATGGGTGTAGATGTGGACCACAAAGGAATATCCAGCTCACAATAACAGTTTATGTTTGATATTATATCTCTTGAAACATTCACACAGACGGAACTGCTTTAATTCACTGCAAGAGAGGTTTTCACCAGTTTGATTCCTTGCTCTGCCACTGATGCATTGTATAACCTTGGGTAATGCACATAGCCCATGCATAATTTGGACTCCTTTTTATAATGGGAATAATATGATTTATTAATCCCACAGAGTCGAAGTGAGATCTTTTCAATATTGGGGAAGTGCAATATAATTTTCATGTCTGAACCTCTCTTAACCTCCATAGTATTACAATGATTAAATATTGATTAGTTTATAAAAAGCTATGTAGCAGCATTTACAGCCAAGTGAGGGAGAGCGTTAATCTGTGGCAAGCAAGAAAAGCATGGAAAGCTGATGGGGAGCTGATGAATCAGAACATGGCTATATAGATCTTTTGAAATGCCTTACAGATCCTGTGAAGAGAAAATGCAAGGGCTTTAGGTGGATTATCAATGACAGATGTAATAACAGCTATTCCACCAGTCTTTCTCATAATATTTGAGTTATCTCCCAAGGAATACATCCAGGCAGGTGTACTGTGGCAACAAAGAAGCAAAACCACATAGAAATTGCTGTGCAGGTGCTCCAGAAGGTGGATGTCGTCCCTGCTATTATACGAGTGACACAACAAATTTGTTTTGGTAGCAGAATGTGGAGCAAGGATGAGGTCCCTGCTGTTTCTGTTCATCAGCTGGATGTTGCCCTAGGCCAGGGGCATGCTGTTGCTAATTTTAGTTTATTTTGCTGCTCAGCTCAGCTTGTGTCTGTGATTCACCTAATCATTATGATTAGCAAATTCAGTTATTTCTGTTTTGCAGACTCCATGAATGGCTCTTTGTAAAATGTAAAGTACTAGGTGTAGATGAAAGCAATTTCTAAATGCAATATGATTCCAATGCTTCACTTAGAGGAATCTTTCTGCTTAAAGGAAATCAGAATCCTGATTCTTAGCCCTTCTCTACACTGAATAAAGAGTGATACACCATGGAAAAGCAGGAGAAAGAAGTGAATGAAATACTCTATCTATACTTAATCTAGAGAATCAATGAAAAATTCATTTGGAATAATTCGTTCCTAGAACAGACCTCAGGAATTCTTATAGCACCACCCCCTAAGCTAGTGCAGAACTTTCTCTATCAAAATAACCCTGAAATATTAAGGAGGAAATCTGTGAATAAGCCCTCAGGGTTAGATGCCAAATACAATCTTGAAGAAACACTTTTCTGCACCCAGTGTTCCCTGCTGTACATTGTCCTCTTGGACTCCTGAAGTGCCATGTGAAGGAACCTGTGTGCCTTCAGAAGTGGAAGAGTCTCTTGATACTCTACTATGTGCTTTTCTGGAAGGTGAAGGTTCAGTATCATCCTTCACCTGACAGACGTAAATTTACCAGAGATTAATTATAATCAAGGAAGTTTCAGAGTTAAGACTCTTTGCTATTAAAATTTTTCTCGTTTGTGTTCTGTTTTTGTATTTGCAGTGATCCACAATGCAAGAAAGAAAAACCCATAAACCATATATTGTTTTCCATGGGCTTTATCTGTAAGTGGCTAGTATGTAAGTTCTATAAAACTTTATTTAGATTTGAATCTCTTCTCAAGGTTTTATTAGAAATAAAAACACAAACCCAAACATACTAGGAAGTGAACCAGGAAAAAGACTATAATCTGGTATGGAAGAGACTTCTACTTGGTGGTTGACTGGAGCACACAGTAGATTTGGTACACACACAGGCTTCTTAAAAGTGATGTCATATCGTGGCAGGTAAAATTCTGCAATGTATTTTGCACAGTGAAGTGGTCTGAGGTATAAGGTGAAAGAACTGTGGTACTGAATTAACTTACACAAACATGGCCAGAAAGGGCAGGGCACCTCAGGCTATTGGTAAGAGGATAGCAAATCTTTCATTTCTGGATCACTTCTTGCATCTGGCTGTGTTTAGTAGTGCCTGTAGGTCATTCAGTGAAAAGAATTGGATATTGCAGATCGGCTTGCAAAGGGACAGGAGTTCACATCACGGAACCATCGGTGTGGACATTGGGATTGGCAGAAGGGCCGATGCCTGCTCTAACACAGGGCTGAGCTACATCAAAGGCAGACTGTGTGAAAGCTTGTGAGGCTGCAGAAGTAGAAGTTTTAATGACTGGGTCTTCTATCATTTAGTTGAGAACAGTTGCTGCACTTAGGATAGGATTGCAGCCTCAAAGGCAGTCAGCTTGATATCCCTGAAACACTGAACTCATTGCAGATCATAGAGTGGGATGGGAAACCTGCATCTGAATGCTGTAAAATTTAAATTTACACTGTATGAGAAGCTACTGATCTCAGGCTCGACACCAGATCTGACATCAAACAGGTAGACTTGAAGTCAGAGTTTTGATTTCAGAAGTGGTCTCAAGGGTTCCTTTTCATCAATTTAAAGGTAAAATGAGATAAAAAACATTGAATTTTTTTTTTTCAGACTCAGGAAATTTTGCTTTAACTCTTTAGAATACCTCCACTCTTCTTGTTGATTTCAGCAAAGACTGGATGAGTTGAAAGGTAAGCAAACTCCATTTAAGTACAAATAACAGTGGCAATACAGACACGGGGTTATTTCACTAATGTGTGCAGCATTTTCACAGCATTAAGTGTCTGGATGCCTGAAGTTGGGTAGTCACCTATTCCTCACACACTCAATTGGCCCAACTTTTCTGTCCCCATGGCTTGAAACAGCATTTATTTTCTGTAGTTACTCCTGAAACAATTCCGAATCCTGTGTTTCTTTGGGGTGGTTTTCCTGAAGAAAAAGCAAAGCTATAGTAGTAGTTTTCTTGCATTGTTTCCACACAACCCACCAAGCTCCTTACAGGGGATCCTGTAAAGAAGGTTGCACTGTGAGAAGGATCCAGAGGGAAACTGGCAATTTGATATTGAGAAGAGGGTGTTTAAAAGCAAATACCACAAGGACACTTACGGTCTCACATATTTGAGATACCAGAAAAGTCCCTTCTGGCAAGATAACTCTAGATTTGAAATGTGAGTTTCAAATGAGATAAACCATGAACAGAACATGAAAAAGACATCTGTGTTTCAAACATATTTCACTGAAATTATCTCGCTGGGTTTAATCCACACTGAAGAAAAGACTCAGAGACAATTAATAAGACAGGGATGTGTTTCTGTGCCAGCAAAACCCTAAAGGAAGGAACTGAACTGGTTCCCAAGAAGTTAAAATAGGAGGTATTAGGTATTTGTGTCAGAGCAAGAAGGTGGTCCTGACTTTAACAGCCTTTTTTTCGGAACTATCAAAACACAGGAGATTACACTGTAGTTTTTTTCACTGCATCAGTGATATGTCCTTGGATTATGCATGTATGTATGTGTTAGTGTCTATGTACATACATTTTTTGTTCAACTCATCCAGTATTTCTTCATGAAAAAATTTTCTTTTTCAGAAACCTACCTACTATATATAAAGATATTTATTCTGACAAGATATTCTCCAGCTATTCTCACACATTCTGTTTTTTGGTTTTGTTCTTGGCTTTTTCTCTTCCCTATATTATTTCAAAGAATAGGAAACTCATCACTGAAACTCTTATGGCCAGTTAACTCTTAAGAAATTAATTTTCTGCAGTTTGGAGAAGATTTGTAAGCCCTCTGAAACCTAATACAGCTTAGTCTAACGTAGGTGTCTGAAATAGGTCAAATGTTTCTACTTGTTTATATTAGTAATAAAGTTTAGGGTGACAAGCTCAGATGTAGCCAACAGCAGTGTAGATATTTATAGTTTAATAATGCCGATCCTATGCACTGTACCAGGTCCCATGTGCACCATTCACATGAGTATCAGTACAAATGTAATAAAGCTGTGATAGTATTTCCTCTACTTCTACTTTACGTTCTTCAACAACAAGAAAAAGTTCTTATTTCTTAGGAAAGAAGAACACATAAAAACATGCATAGTGTTTGTGTTTTCTGCTGATCTTTTCACTGTACTGCAATGGAAGACATAATGCAACTGACTGTGCAGCAAGAAGGACCTAGTTTCATTTACAGGTGTAACACAAAGAAAGTGAGTCATTACAAGCCTTGGTGATACTTCCACCTCTTTTTAGACCTAAAAAACAAGATACTTGCTTAAGTACAAGAAATTACAGTAATGCATTTTCTTGAATTTAAATGAGCTCCTCTTGTGCAAAAACTTCATGTTTGAGAGTATAATTACAAAATAATATGTGTTTGTTTTTTCCTTTTTTTAAAATAAGTCCAGCAGTATTGTCTCACTAAATTGTGAAGAAAACAATTTTAGCAGAGAGCTTCTATTCAATCCCATTTTAATGGTATATGTCACTGGAGAGAAAAAGTGATTACATTTTCTTTGCCTTGTCACTTTCAAAACCCTGGAAGTTCAGGTTTAGAGCTAAAAACTGTAATTAGAAGGTAAGCTGGATGAGATTCATGAATATTGGTTTGGGAGTGACTAGCAATAGATCTGAATCTCTGTCTTAGTTTGGTTGATGCCTTTTCCTGGTCTTAAAATCAAGAGGCATACACGGTTAGAAGGGGAAAAGGGATTTTACCTTGGTATTTATTTTAAGGATCCTTAGGTGTACACGTCCAGGTCATATGCATCGAGATGCACCCCACCGAGTCTTTCCCTGTGTCTCTCTCTCTGTGTCTCTGTGTCTCTGTGTCCCTGTGTCCCTGTGTCCCCCCTCCCAACATTGGGTATAACATTATAGGTTTTACTAATTAGCATATCTATCAAAGATTCCCCAAGGAGAGGTTCAAGTGAGCCCCCCTCCCCAAGGAACCTTCCCCTGGATGGTTCTATCTTGGTTTACAGAATATGTTCTGGAGAGGACCTTGGGGTCTGGGGCACACTGATCCCTAGCTACGAAGCTTCTAAAATGTTTAGTCTCTCAGCTTGACAAACAAGTCCAAGAATGTAGGCAAAAAGCACTGGGAATAGAGAAGTTGTAAAAGGTATAACAGGGGTATAAAAGAAAAGGCATAAATCTTCATGGCATAATGGTCACCACCTCTAATGGTTTCCTTGCTTTTTCCCACCCTTTCCCCAGGCACTGCTGATGGTCATTCTGCCAAGCTACACTCAGGTGACAAAAACTTGCCCTGGGTTAAATCCAGTGGGACTGTCTCTGGGCTAGGAAGTTTTTCTGTTAGAGGATAGAGGAGAATATCCTGAGGTAGTACCACTATTGATTTGCTCTCTCATGTCACAGAGTCACAGAATCATTGAGTAAGATCTCTAAGGTCCAGTCCAACCTTTGACCAATCACCACCTGGTTGCCTAGACCACAACAGTGAGTGCCACATCCAGTCATTATTCTTCCTCAAATATCCTTGATCCCTACTCAATGTCATGGAAAGGACAAGCCTGTCTTGAAGAGGAACAGAAATGCCTTAAAGAAAAAGCTGAGAACCAAAGAAGATGGGAAAAAGTAATTTAAAAATCATGAAGGAAGTGTGAATAATAATTCTAAACAAATTCAGAAAAAATAGAGCCTAAGTGTTCAACATGAGACCAGAGAGCTGCTGGGCATTGATCACTTGCTATCTCTGGATAGTGAAGCCCCTGTTGGATGGTCAGACCTTTGGCTTAACCTAGAAAAGCCATCCTTTTGCCTTTCTCTCCAGAATGGTGATATACTTGGTACTCAGTCTTTTTATTGGGCGAATATACCCACCAATCAGTATTTCAGAAGTAATCAACAGGATTTTACAGTCCCCTAGGTATCCCTGGTGAGTCTGAATGTGTTATCAATACAGGGTCTTGCCTTTGAAACAAAAATAATGGCTTAACGCTTCTATGCTGCATTCCGTTTCTGGAGACAGAAGGTAAGAAGGTAATGGCAAAAGAAAGAATAGACAGGTTACAATTTCAAAACTCTAGAGAAAAGACCACTAGCTAGCAATATTCAAACCCTTGGATGATATCACAGGAATTTGGACCGAAGCTTTAGATGTTTGCAGTAATATTTTAATAAGGATTCACATAAAACAGGCACCTAGGTAGATGAAAGCAATAAATCCTGTGTACTTGAGGTACATGTGCCATTTGTTCCGTTCTGCTAAATGTCAAGGTTTAAAGCTGCAGAGATAAGTCATCCCTCTCTTGGATGATTTAGCATCATCTATCTGTTGAGCATGTAAATATCTATCAGAAAGCTCTATCGCTCCGGACTACCTTTCACTTTGTTTATGGAATTCAATAAAACAGACTCCAAGGCTACTGCGAACTCCTTCTTCCACATCAAGGATCTGTAGAAGTAGGTAGTACCAAAAAAGAACTAGTAATAGCTTTTTCTGCCAGCCAGGATCTTTGTGTTTGGAAAGCTTTGGCTATATATAAGAAAAGCTGCTTTAAGTTTCACGCTTGGTTTTCATAGGAAATGAAAGTCTATTTAGTCTTCCACTGTGCTGAAGGTCCTCCAGAGCAGTCAGGCTACTGTTTCCAGCTGTACTGAAGGCATGACTTTTTCCTTTTCCTTTTCCTTTTCCTTTTCCTTTTCCTTTTCCTTTTCCTTTGCCTTTGCCTTTGCCTTTGCCTTTTCCTTTTCCTTTTCCTTTCCTTCCCCTTCCCCTTTCCTTTCCTTTCCCATTCCCTTCCGTTCCGTTCCGTACTATGTAAGGTATAGCTAAAGCCATAATATGTGTGCCACTGCATTCTCAGGCATGCAATGACAAGTGTCCTGAAAATTACATTTGTTCATCCTGAAAATAATGGGATTTTTAGGATTGGGGCTTCACATTCTATTCTTCAAATAGAGATGTTCGTAAAACTTCCTGCATGGTTCAATCTTTTGTGGCCAGACACTTCATACAACCACAATTTCTGCTGATTGATAATAATTTTGTAGAAAAAACCCAATTAAGTTACTGATCTCAGAATCAACATGATTGTCCAGAATTTAGATGGCATAATAAAGAACTAGCTATTTACTGGCAACTCGTTTCAACTCCATAGAAAATGACACTTCTCTGTGGCTGCAGTGAAATGTGGAAGCCACTGGGGGTTTATAAGATAAGATTCTCCTATATTTCCATATTGATTGTAGTAGACATACCAAAACACACAAGCAGGAGGTATTAACAGCAGCAGCACCTTCCATGTGTTATTGGGAACTGCCTGTTAGTTTTCCTAACAGTATTCAAAAGATTAATAGGTATAGCTAAGTGCAGAAATATTTTTTGCTATGCTCTTTCTTACGTTTCTAGGTTTATAAGCATGCAGGTTAATTGCTACGTGTTTGAACAAACTCAACTGTCCAGAAATGAGTGTGAAGAGAGGTGTGGGGAAGTGACTTCTATTTCCTGACATAGAAAATAAAGCAGACTTACTTCATCATCAGTTCTGTGAAAGAGCTGACACCTGATTTCAGAGGAACTGAATATCTGCTCACAGTTTTAAGTCTTCATGGAAACAATGATTTTAGGCTCATAGTATTGAAAAGTTTGATAGCATCTGGTTTCTGCCCCTAGAAGCTTTCATTCATTAAAACAAATTTTTGAGGCTCCTTTGAGACCCCTTGATTACTGGCTGTTTAGGCAAAAACTTTCTTTCAAAAGTTCTACTAAGCAACCATATTGAAGAGTTTCTTAAACCTCCTTGGAGGGGACAATTCCAATGCATCTTGTTCAGGCTACCACTTTCAAGCCTGAAAGTGTAATAGGGAAAACAAAAAGATAGAAAAAAAAAAGAAAAAAAGGAAAAGGAAAAGGAAAAAAGAAACAAGGGAAGGAAAAGGAAACAGAAACAAGGGAAGGAAAAGGAAAAAGAAATAAGGGAAGGAAAAACCCCAAACCCAAGAAATAAAATCTCCTGTACCAGCAGTCAGTATCGTGCCATAGCTCACTTATTAGAAGAAAGAGAAGGGATCCAAAGGAGGGTGCACTGCAGCACTTCTCCCTTATTGTGTGCTCTGAAATGCCATGATATGGGAACAAATATTCTTGGCATACAGTCTCTCAAAATCAGCACATGAAAGTGTCATTGACTCAGGGGAAAGGGAACATGAAAGCATCACAGCACCCTTCACTACCTTTCTTCTCCCATCTTTCTTGATTACTTCAAAGCTTCTTTTCTTAAGGCAGACTATGTCATGGTAAGAATGTTCAAAATAGTTTTTCCTGTGTGATGTTTTCACACCGGTGTCATTTCATCTGCTAACACTGATTCTGACTGGTGAATAATGGGTCCATTCTCTGATCCGTAATGGGAAGTGTGTTTCCGCTGCTTGTATCACTTAAAGATTTATGGGAAATGACTGAAGTGATGACATGGACCAGGTCACAGTGGCAGCCCTGATACTGCCTTTAGTTCAAAGATACTCAGTACTCTGCCATCAGCTAGAGCCTCCCTAAGTAGGAGCAGCAGAGGCATGCCAATTACTGCAAATCATCTGCTTTCAAGCTTTTTATATGTACTGCGCCAAATAATATTCTTACAGTTACGGTCAAATCTTTTACAGTTGAATAGAATTATTATCGATATTGCATAAAAGAAACAATTTATCACAAGAAGTACAGTAGCCGATATAGAGTGTGATGTGGGAATAATTCTTTCAATAATAAAGAAAGAGTGGCTGGCCCCAATGGTTCTTCCTGGTATTTAGAGAGCCACAGGTTATAAAACTGAGAAAAACTGTGTTTCAGAGAAATGGAGACATCTGGTAAAACAACAGAATATAATTGCCATATCATCATTTATTGCGATTCACCTAAGGACAGTCAAGGGATTGCAGAGATAGTTCAATTTAAACTCATTTCTATTGAAGTGATCAAATATCCTCTTTCCCCAGTTTATTGGCCAAAAAAATGAGCTTGGTAGAAGATATTATGAAGAGTCTGGACTGATAAGATTATTCCCTTACATGCAGAGCTACTGCAGTTTTCTCCTAATGACTATCTTGAAATCCCCAGAGGAAAAAAGAAAAGCTTGGATTAGTCAGATGTTGGAAAAAACCTCAAGCCACAGAATCGCTTGGATTTTAAATGCTATATATTGATGTATTGATTTGTCTGAGATTTTGTCTGAGATAAACTGAAGCTCTGTCTTCAGATGTTCCTTAAGTTTGTACATGAACATACAAGGTACTGAGGTCCTTCATCATGATTAGATTTCTCTTTTATTTTCTACTTTATTTTGGTTTCCACTACTATCCTTTCATGATATTAATTAAACTTATTTTTTCAGATGCATTTATTGATTTGTGTGATATCTTTATCAAGCATAACAGGAGAATTCAAGAAAAAAGTCCTTAAAGGAATTTCTGAAGTGTATTGGCATTCAACTACCAGAATTCAATGTTTTCACAAGGAAAAAAAAAATTAAAACCCCAGAAATTTCCAGTTAAGGCGGGGAAAATTATGCATTTCATAGAAAGGAAAATATTTGCAACTAAGATTTTAAAGAAGGAAATTAAGAGTTGCATATACGTAACAGTGTGGATTCTTAGCCATGAGGAAGAGAGTACACCTGCAGGAATATAGGCTCTTTAGTTTAAGGTCTGCTTGGCTTTGGATTTCTGAGTGTAATTAGATGTATTTTAGTAGAGTAATTCTTACCAAGTTACCAATAACTGTTTTGTCTATATTCATTTTTTTATTTATCCTGTCTGCCAAGTGTTGAATGTATTTATTTCACAGATGATGTTGAACAGTGCAAGAAGTAGTTCCATGCATGCACTACAGGCAGATTTTTTAAAAAAACTGTCATTATTAACAAATCCTAAGGATGTATGCACAGATTGTGTTCAAGCAGTTTGGGAAGCCTCCACCTATCCCTGGTTTTGGTCCTATGAGTTCTTCCAGCCTGAATTATTTTATGGCTGGTAGAGATGTAATCCTCAGTCACTTTCTAACACAAAAAATATTATTGGTTACAGAGAATAAACTATACAAGTGGCTTAGCCTGTTTTTGAAATCTACATGCATTCTCACACAGTTGACCAGTGCATTACAACTGCAATAAACATGTTTTCAAGCTGTAGTCAGTGCATTTTCATTAAAAGGAAGAGGTCACCCATAGCAACATCACTCCTGTGACCCAGGTAAAATGAACATATTGCTGTGATGTCCCTGCATTTAAATGCCAAATGATGCTTGTTCATAAGGAATTGTGTGAAAAGTTACCATAGCCATTGGTGCCAGGGCAAGAAACAATCAGATCCCATAAATTTCTAGATATATTAAAAATGCCAAATATTCTGCAGTAATTCTTTACTACCACCTTTTTTTAACCTTCACTATGTCAAAGAAACTAGGGAAAACCTTATCGAGTTTGTAACACAATGCAAATTTGACATGGTATTTCTTATGTGTGTAATTACTAAGCTTTTGTATTAAAATCCTTTTCCATTTACATTTTTGATGGTCCAAAGTATCTCTTTATTTTGGGAATTTCAGTTGCAGCCTCTGTACACCTCTAAGAATTAAAGAAAAAAAAGAAAAAAAAAATTATTTTTTTCCAGCTTCTGCTGAGAGCCCAACTTGCTTGATGCTAGAAATCGTTAAACTCCTACTTCAGCATGGGAGAAGAGCTCTTTCAGACAGAGTTGTAAAGATGTGAATTTTTTTGTTTAGAAAGAATACCTGTAGTGTTAACCTTGGTTACAGGTTCAACTCCAACCCAGCTTGTTATTCACTCCTCCTCCACAGGACGAGGAGAAATTCAGCAAGGTAAGATGAAGAGAGGGACATCATTTCCCAGTCATTGTCACGGCAAAAAAGATTTGACTTGGGGAAAATGAGTTTAATTTATCACCAACTAAAACACATTTGGTTAGAAAGAAACAAAGAAAAAATTAAAAAAGGCCCCTTTCTCTCACTGCCTCTCTTCCAGGCTCAGCTTCACTCCTTCACTCCTGACTTTACCTCCTATTTCAGTGGGGAGAGGGATGGGGATGGGGATGGGGATGTGGTCAGTCCATAACTGATCCTATCTGCTGCTCCTTCTTCTACTCCATTGTGGGCTCTTCCCCTGCTCCCTTATGGGCAGGGCCATGGAGGAACCTTTGGAGCCCTGACCTCTCTGAACAGAAGCCATTCCTTTAGCATCCCACTGCCAACACCTGGCAACAACAACCCGTGCACAGTATTCCTCAAAATGACAGTGTAATTTTCTTTCCATTCTCTGGAATTCAATAAATGATCCCACTTTGTGTGCAAAGCTGATGCTCCACATCATCCCTCTTAATCCTGAGGACACCCTCATAATGTTTTAGGAACAGGAGATCTCTGGCTCATATCCAGTCTTTGGTTTACTTCACACACTCTAATCTGCTGCCATTTTGCCTTTTTCAGCAGCACTTCTCTCCTTTATGACAGCTCTCCACATTACTGAGTGCACTAAAGATCCCATTTTCCTATGGCATCTTTTTTGAAACACCTTCTGAATGCCATGTTTATTTAATAAGACCAGAGCTCTGCCACTGCATTCTTCATGTCAGTGATTCACTTTGTGGAGAGAAGGAGAGAAATAACATTCCTACTCAGAAAATCATGAAAACAGCTTGAAATTAGCTGCAACAAGTGTAGGATCATCTTTATAGCTCACACAGACATACAGCCATTGCAAAAACTACCAATTCCATCTAATAATTAATTTTGATTGAATTACAACTTAATCCCAGAAAAAAATCTCCCTGCAGCTATAGAAGCTTTGTCAACATAAGACTCAACTACTTTATTCCAGTTGTTAATCAACCTCACTATTAAAAAGAGAAATTACTCCTAATTTTTACTCTGACTTTATCTAGGTCTATTCCAATTTATAGCAATTGTTTCCTGCTATTCTTTGTCCTACATTCTATAAAGCACTTTAATGTGTTTGAGTTTGTAAATCCCAGGATTACATTTACCCATTTTACCACTTCATTATGCTGCTCATAATAACTCCTTTTTAGAGTTACTATTTTCCACAAGACAGTCATCCTTTCAGCTGACAGGACCTGCACTGTCTGCTGCAACTGTATTGAAATGTATTTTGTAGGAATGTGTCCAATGGGCCGAATGATACAGACAGTGCTCAGTGATTGTTTCTTCCCTGTGGAAGCTGTGCTGATGCTTTCATCATTCACAGATTTGTACAGCACTTATTTGTTTAGGGCCACTCCTTTGATGGCTGGCTGAGTGTATGAAAAGCACATGTTTCCATGTCCCAGGGGCTGCTGCTTTTGACAATTGTCAAAGAGTTGTTAACCTCAACTTGAAGGGATGGCCTCAAGTTGCACCAGGGAAGGTTTGGATCAGATATTAAGAAAAATTCCTTCACTGAAGCGGTGATCAGGCATTGGAGTACCCTGCCCAGGGAAATAGTGGAATCACCTTGATGACCTTGGAAATTCATTCCAAACTTAGTGAGTCTATGATTCTAATTAACCCTTTAGTATGTGATTCATTGGTATCAGCTGGTGGGAATTCACTTCTTTTATCTCTCTCTTTTCCTTAAAATAAAAGTAGAGCTTATCTAATGACTCTGCCTCAAAAATTGTGTAATCCTTTTGAAACCCTAGCAAGTTTCCACTAAACTGAGGCGGTGTGTTCCTCCATCTTTTATCAGAAGAGGCAATTATGAAAGAAACATCCTCTGTGTTCTGTAGTGAGAGCAAAGGTGAAAAGTACACTTGCACACACAAGGTGAGAATAGGAATGAAATCTTTGACAACACTAGCACTCATGGACTTTTCTTCTGGTAAGAAGGCCCTTCCCTGACAGGTGAATTCACTGGTGGCTTGAACCTACAAAAAAACTAGGGATTCTTCCACCTTCCTGTTTGCATCACTGGCTTCTTTCCAGCCTTGTGTCTTTATTTTCCCATAGGTTCCTCTTGAATACATTGCAGATGTGGTTAATTTGTTCTTAGGTAATGCATAATTAATTAGTGAACTAGTCTACTTCCCTCTTTAAAAGCAGGACAGAAGCATGTGCAAATAATTAAATTATGTCTACAAGATCAGACTCCACTGTGAGTCCTATAAAACTGAAGACCCATTGTGATATCAAAAGCTGACATGCTTATTTTAACTTGAAAACTCATTCAAATCATACTGTCCAGCAGCTGCCCAGTACTGACACAACTAATGAAACAAATAAACAGTCAGATCATCCACAAAAAACCTCTCCTTAAAGATATTTCTGGTATTGCTTAAAAAACCCACAAAAAACAGTGCTTTTGTACATCGTTTTAATAAGAAGAATAACTATCACACAACTTGAGTTTTGTGCAAAGAAATAAAATAAGAATCACTAAGAGTGTTTCCTATTTTATTTTTTTATTTCAAATTTTACCACTTCATTTTGGGAATTTTGAGAAGACTTAAATCGCTCTTGCAGATGTGCAGAAAGGGAAAAGAGAGATGAAAAAATTTAGTGTAGAGTTTAAAAGTAGGAAACTCATATCTGTAGTCAAACAAACCATCAGTTTTTTCCTGTTGTTTTCTGTTTTCCCTTTTGAAAAATACGAACGCATAGTGTTCAGGGAAAAAACCAAAATAAATTGGTTCTACATATGCTGAAGGTGTTGAGTTAAAATCCATGCCACTGTAAGGAAAGCAAATAGACTCATCTAGATTATATTAATGTTAGCAATCCCTTCAGTGAGGTATAGCTACTGTTCCATAGACAATGCAGAGTACCCTGGACTAAGGTTCAAAGAATGCCTTCTGGCTTAAGCTAGTGGAAATATTCTTTTGGCTTGAAAGCACACTGCACCTAGAAAGCAAGACCCTTAAATATAAAATCTTTCAGTTACTTTATGTTTTGGTATGTGTTAAGATTTTCTTCTAAGTGTGATTCATGCAAGATGTTTTGAAGATGAATTTTGAAAAGCTTTAGGAAGGAAATGTTGCTTTTGTCTACACACTGGTCCTGTGGCTATGCTTCTAAAGACAACTTGCCTTAATTTTACAATGTATTTTAAAGACTATGAGTATGGATTTTTAAACAAGTATCTCTGTATGTCTCTCTCTCTCATCTATCATCTATCATCCATCTCTCTGTAGATCTGAATGCAGGGAAATTATGCTATTTAATTAAAATTACATATTGAGATATATCTCTTTAGATATCATTTGCAACTTTTTATATATACAAATTTATATCCATATAGATATAGATATTTATACATATAAAGAGTTTAAACTTTCTCCAAGTCTGCAACAGCCTTATGTATATGAGTATAATACAAGGTACAAAATTTCTGAATAAATTTCTCATGCTTTGGAAAAATTGGCTCTTTTCCTTCTCTCCACCCACCAAAATCCCCCAGCTTCTCTAAGGGAATATAATTAAAATAAGGAAGACAAAATTATGTCTGTCTTGATATATAATGTGCATCATATATAAAATATGTTAATATAATATAAATATTATGCAATACATGTGACAGAACTGAATGTTGTTCATACTTTCTTTGCCAAATTTCCCTCCATAATCCTTTGGCTTGCATACCAGTATTTCTTTACCCCCATTTCTTGCCTTTATTTACTATTACCTTCTTTGCAGATTTGTTAGATTTCCTACCCTTTCAGGTTTTGATGAACAAGAGTGGCTCATTAAGGCTCATTTCATTAGCTGCAACAACACTGGGGTGAAAGCGTAGTCCCCAAGTCAGCTTCAGGGCAGAATTAATCCCAATGTACATTCTTTAGGTCATGAATTACTCTCATTCTCAACAAACTGAGGTGAGACCTTTCCAGGTAAGAGTGTGTTGGACTGAGGAGAGTAAACTTAAAAATGGTAATGGTACAGGAAAAATGCTATTGAAATATTTAATCCAATCCTCCACGCAGAAACATGATGCAGCTATGACTTCCATGTTATTACGCAGGGGTGACCACGATCCGAGTTTTCATAGTTGATATCTGCCGTTCACTGTGCAGCCTGAGTGAGTATCTGGTTTACAAGACTTCAGGCATCAGATTTCAAGAAAACAGTCCCCTTGAGGAAATAAAATGTATTTCCTTATATTTTCATGTATACATAGATACATATATATTCACAATGTAGCCTAACAGTGTTCCTCACAGGAAAATAAGTGTTGTAACAAGTGATTCACTGAAATAAAAGTAATACTATCTAGCTGCAGAGAACATTCTTTGTGAGGCTTAACTCTAGTGGAGCATTTTTCCTGGACTGTGGTAGCACTAATCATTTTATCAGTCACGGTGACAAGATTTTTTTCTTGTTGGTGATTCACAACTTTGTTCTGCTGAAATCTCTCTGAGGTTTGACGAGTCCCAGTGGACTCTATCTCCAATTCTCCATTCTCAGTGTTTCCTCCTTTGGCTATCCAAGTCCTGACTTTGCCTGCCAGTATTCCAGTTATATCTATACCATGTTCTCCTAAATTATCCATAGAGATCAAAGTCATCCCTAAGTAATGTAGTGCAAGTAAGGGAAGCAGTTAAACCTCAAAATAAATAATGCTATCTGACGTACTTGGAAGTCCTAAACAGCTCAATTACCCTATCACATGTCAAGTGAAAGCATATTTTGCTTGTCAAGGACAGGATGTATTCTGTACATTGTACTTAAAGTACTGCAAGCATCTGTGTGGCCAAAGTGTAAATTATTGTAAATCTATGGGACTTCTTTTGGGGTTCTACCTGTGGGTGCCTTGGTATCTGGGTAGGCACAAGTCTTGTGCCAAATTTTTGTCAGTGGGAACCTCCATGCCAACAGAACCTGAACAGTTGAATTTTCACAAGGACCCTGTTACAACACAGTATGTTTATAGTTTCACAGAAGTCACAATGGAGAGTCATGTGCCTGATTAATCATGTTTAATTACCAGCTCTTATTAGGCTCGAATCCATTTGGACACCATGCTGTAATGCAGCAGCGAGTTCGCCACCCACTGTGTGAGCAGAAGTGGCAGACAGGCACATGCAGCTCCTGTGACTCCTTTTTGTCTGGGAACCGCAGTTGAAAACTGGGATGTTATGCAGAAAACATAAAACACTTCATGTGCATTCATCCTGGTTTATATAAACCGCATTTCAACACAGATATTTCAGGTTACCTGATATAGTGCTTTATGTGGAACATAGTCCTGTATTTCAGGAAGAAGTTTTGGACAAACATTGTTTTTTTGCAGCTTATAACTATAGGTACATTTGCAAGAATGTTTTCATAAAAAATCTTTAAAATGACATAAATAAAAATCATGTGTCAGGACATCTTGCATATAAGTTAATCTAGCAATAAGAATTTCCCTACCTTAACAAGCTTACATGCTTGGAAGTTTGAAAACTTTTACAGGATTTTTCTTACAGCTCTCAGTATATATCTTCCCACTTCTAACACTGTCTCCCGATAGTGCTAGACTTAAAGTCTTGCCAGAAGATAGCTATGATATTAATATACACAATGTGTAAACCAGCTTGCCTATCGTTCCTTCTACTTGCAAGGTTGCATTCTGTTTTTACAGTACAGACTAACAGAAAAATATTTCCACTGATGCTTAACACACAGCAGGAGGGATAAGAATGATACCCTCAGAAACTTCATAGAGTCATAAAATCATAGAATAGTTTGGGTTGGAAGGGTACATTAAGGGGTACCTAGCCCCACAGCCCCTGCAATGAGTGGGGACATTTTTAACCAGATCAGGTTGCTCAGGACCCTATCCAACCTGACCTTGAATGTTTCCAGGGATGAGGCATCTACCACCTCTCTGGGTAACCTGTTCCAGTTTCATCCCTTTTGCAATTACTGCTATTAAATCTTCTTAGCAAACTTCCATAAAAATAAAATGATCTACATGTAAATGCTAACACTGCTAAAGGAACTAATTGTAAAATATGAAGGAAAAAAATACTGAGAACTGAACATCTGCTGTGTTTGTGCCTCTAAAATCTCCATTTGGCATATTCACTTACAGACTTACATTTCCAGGATTTATTTAGGAAGATGCTGGAAACATGCTGGTACCTCTCATGCCATAAAAATTACACAGATGAACAAAATGAATGAATTATTAAATTATATGTTAACTTCCCAGTAAATGTGGGACATTCAGAAGTTCCTGCCTCAGAACAGAGAGCAGAGAGTCACCTTTTTTTCTTTTTGTTTCCATGCAGCCTCTCAATCCATTTTACAAAATCATCCTCTCTCCAGCACTAATGTAATTAAGGACCTGTTCAAAATAATGATTTAATGATCTGCCTTTTTTTTTCCACATTGTAGCCAAGCAAACAGAGCAACTGACTCACTCAGAAAAGGCTCAGACTATTATTTTATATGGACACATCATTGCAGCTGACAGTGCCTCACCTGGATAATATGTCTTAAGGTAACAGCATAAATTAAGCACTAAACCATTAAAAGTTGGGCTTTTTATTTTTCACTCTGATTGACATTACATAACTCACAAAAATGGTTTGAAGAAAGAATAGCTTTGGCAAGACAGTTCTGTCTTCATCAAACTAAATTCTGATCCTGAATTGTGAAAAGTTGAACACTTTAAACCCTTTGTAGAGGGTTACATAGCTTCATGCTTCCATTTTGTCATGGGAACCCTTGTAAGACTTACAGCCTTCCACCCAGTCTTTGGCCATGTGTATTCATCTGTGGCCTTTGCTGCAAAATAGGCTAAGTTCTTAGCCTATTTTTGGCTAAGAACTAAGTTTTTGGCTAAGTTCTTACCTCTGCATTGTCTCTTTACCACCATCTGTTTAAAAAACAAATTTGAAAGCAGTTGAACCATTTCATGCGTAAGCTTTGACTTACCATGGGTCTCCTCTGCCAAGTAACAAGTGATAGGAGAGGAAATGTCCTCAAGTTGTGCCAGGAAATGTTTATGCCAGGAGAAATTTCTTCACTGAAACAGTGATCAGGCATTGGAGCATGCTGCACAGGGAAGTGATGGACTCATCATCAATGGAGGTATTGTAGATACAGCACTTAGGGGCATGTTTTAGTGTCAGACTTGGCAGTGCAGGGTTAGTAGCTGGACTTGATCTTAGAGGGGCTTTTCAACTCCAATGATTCTATGATTCTGTGACTGAAAGAACTCTAGCTCAGGACTGCAGTTTTGTACCAAATTACGCGACTCCCTGGGTAGAAAAATTGCACAGGGTTCTCTGCAGGTCTGCCTGATGGACTGTTGTGTCTGCATTATTATTATATAGAGTCTGAATTCAAAGCCAGATTTGCTGATGGTCCTACTCTGATGGCTGTCAGGAAGGCTGTCTCAGGGGGGAAAAGTCCAGCCGCACCCTGTGCTGTCTGACATGCATATGTGCAGCAGGGGCAGGTCGCCTTCAAACAGGCTTCAGCTCACTGCCTTCAATTTGCTCTTACAGTGATGGTCTGGGACTAACACTCTAACTTGAACTGTGGGAGCAGGAACCAGACGTTTTGGGATGCTTCAAGAACTATAGGTGAATATGGTGGTGGCTCATGGGAGAAGAGACCATTCTGTAGCGCAGCAAAATCAGTTTCTGAATAAACGGAGGTGGAGGCAAAGTGTCTATACAACAGATTTTTCTTTGCCCACCAGAAAATCACTTCATCTTTCTGTCTATAGTGAAATGGATTTAACTGCTCACAGTGAACAGACGGGACTGATTTATGTTTTCAGAAGAGTTTCATGAAAGCTGCCAGTTCTTTCATTTTACCCATTTTTCAACACTTTCTGACTGTAAAATTGGCTGAGTTGTGCTGACTTCTAACTGATGATGCCAAAGTTGTTCCCAAAAACCAGTCAGGATTTCTTCAATCTTTCTTCAGAGAGGGATAAGCTTGGAAGGGAGCAGGCCGTCTTAGAAATGTTTTATGGCCAGGTGGGGAAAAAAGGAGGAGAAAGGGATAGGTGTTCATAATGTGCTTCTCAGTTTTCTGTTGAGGAGATTCAACATCAAGACCCGGAGTACTAGAGTGAGGATACCCCCCTCATTCCAGATTCATCTCAGAACCTTCTTTTTTTTTTTGTATACTGATTTGGCTATGGCTCCTGGCTCCTCAGTGCTGCTCTCCAGCCTGTTTGCTGCTTCTTCCAAGCAATTTCTAGACCTGGAGCATCAACTTCCCAGCAGCTGCTGTCTGAGAAGCACAATAGGAAGAACTTGCTTGAGTCCTAACACCTGCAAAGAATGATTATTTTTGGCACAGATCCTTCCTTCATGCCTCCATAGACATCCGTGTTCTTTTTCTAGCTGTTCCTCCACTGGTGCTTTTGCCTGGTCTGTATTTCACATACATGTCTTTAAAGCCTGAGCAAAACCCAAGGCTGACAACAAGACTGACTTATACGAACACAGCTGAAGGGAAAGGTTGCTCACCTTGGGAATGTGGCACATGGAATGAGACTGGGGGATGATATTCATTTTAATAATGTCAAGGTCTGCTAACAACACTGTGGGAGACAAGCTAAAGAGACTTTAATAAAGACACAAGTGAAATAGAAATGTCATGACCCAAGGATCCAAGGGAAGAGAAGAACAGGAACATTGTACTCTTTATCCCTCTTGTGAAGGAGAAAATATTTTTGAGGGTAACTTTTACAGCTGGCACATATTATAACTTTTATAATAAGTTATAAAATAAAAAAGTTTCTAAGTTTTCTGATTCCTAAGGCTGGATGATCCAGACCCAGGAGCTGGTATCATATGCTGCTGGTATCATGTGATGCCAGTGATGTGATTTGCACAGTGTGATTATATGTATGAGATTTAAACAAATTGTTCATGATTATTTTATTTTAGAAGTTTTTAGATGACCCTTGAAAATTTCCATTATTCCAAAAATTTGTCTAATTCATTAGCATTAAATAGATGCACATCTGAAATGCAAAGCCATCAAATATTGGATAAAAACCTCACTCCATTTCATTTACCTTGCAGCTGAAGTGCCAGACTTAAACATTAGCTTCATTCGTGCCAGTGAGTTTTCAAAGAGAAATTATGGCCTTTTTTCAACTGTGCATGTCACACTGCTTTAGAAAAAAAGTCAGCAACATTAAAAGTAATGAGCAGGTTTAGAGGTGAGTGACTAAGGTATCATGTGTTCAGAAATGATTGCAAAAATGGTTGCTGTGTGCCTGCATCTAGACAGAGCACTAAGACACAAAACTAATGCTTGTCTTCCAAAGCACGTGGTGATGTGGTGGGTGAGTGGAAAAAACCGCAATTTCCCCAGAATATCTCTGCTGCTTGTTTTCTTGGCCCACAACTGATTTTTACAAGAGGTACTTGTTTGGTATTTCTGCAGTTGCTTACTCATTTTCTCTGAATGACATTGCTGCCTGTCCTCTCTCAGAGTAGCTAGGTAGCCACTAGGAAATAAAAAAGAGATAAGAAAAATAAGAAAGGATCATTCTAATGTGTCTAAGCATACAGAAATAACACCTGCAAAACAATATTCTTTGTGTTTCTCCTTTGCTCAACTGCCAGCCCTCTGTATGCAGGGGCCAATGCTGTGAATCATAGCAAGTCTTGTAAAAATGGCTTTCTCTGGGGCATTTTACACTTATTTTTGCCAGCTTCTTAAAAATTGGAGGGATATAGCAGCCCACAAAAACATGCATGTCTTCAAACACACACATTCCCACACGTGTAGGCTACCTTTGCTTGTAATATTTGCCAGGGCTGGAAATGTGGAAAAGCAAACTCTATGCAGACAGAATTTTATTGCTCCTTCAAACTCCTGAGGAAGGTTTGGGCGGATTTCACAGGGTTCGAATGGATATATTTCTTACATTTACCATTTACGTTCTTTACATTATAACTTCTCTTTGTAAGAAAGGGTGGAATACATTGCTAGATTTAAGGCAAAAATATAGAGTACTTCCTATGGCTAATTTATTTTTACAGATATAAAATTAGTAGATGTACTTACTATTCTCCATGTTAATAAAATACAGCTTTAAATACAACTAGTCCTTACTGCTTGCAAGAACCATGTCAACAGTTCATTTTCACTTGAATTCCTTTTGAATAAAGTGCATTATTTAAGTTTATAACACCCAGTTCTTGAGAAAGAAAGAAAGAAAGAAAGAAAGAAAGAGCAGAGTATTGCCATGATAAAAAGAATCTTACTATTTTAAACAAAAATTTCAACACATGTGTCAATGTAATTGAAGTTCAGTGTGTATTTCCGCTGTCGATATTACCATGTCCTGCAGCCATAGGGAGGAGGAGAGAAAATCCAGCAGGCAGGAAATATGCAGCAAGATTGATTTATTTAATTATTTTACAAACTCTTTTATAGACTTTTTTCTTCATAGTCTAATTGGTCAAAGGATCAGCCAGCCCTTGGGGTGATTGGCTACAATCCTAAAACATCCATTGTCAAAATATTTTTCTACTGTACCATAGAGTTCTACAAGGTCACAGGTGTTCATGGTTTACAGAACTTCTGCTATTATCTTCCATGAGAGAGAAAAGTATCCCACAATTTAGAAGAAGCAGGAAAATTCCTTGCTAACAGCATTTTTGTATGCATAAGTGTGCTTTAAGCTATAAATTCTTGAAAGGTGCTTTTAATATGCAAAGGAATACTAAACTAAAAAAAAAAAAAGACAAAACAAAAGAAAAATAGGGCAGAGAATTATAATGGGACCTGTCAGACTACCAGTAATTTTAATGAAAACAAGTTTTACCTGAATAGTCAGAAAAAATCTCTGTGCATCTTTGAAGCTAGTACTTGTGATAGTAATCTTCCTTACTTTCTTCACCTCCTCATAATGATAACAGGAGATGTGATGGAACCCCCTTCCTCATATGCTGTCTTAAAAATTGCTAATTATGAAAAATAAGATGATAATCCCAGTGAATTAATCTCTAGTTTGCTTTGAGGCTCATATCAAGAATATTCTTAATGACCACACTCTAAACATCCCCAACGCTCCCTGTCAGCAGGAGGGTACTTGGCTAGAAATGCACAAAGCTTTCACATATCCCCTCGTGAAAGACTCACACAGCTGCATAAGACTTACCAGTGCACATTTTCATGAGACTGAATGCTTAACACAATATTTCTTTTTTGTGTTACTGAATGATCCAGCCATATAAATTAAATTAATTAAAATGTATTTTTTTTAAAATATACATGCAGTCTCTTGGGACACCAATCATAAACACTTACACTGGGTAATGTCATCTAAACCCACCCCTAGCAATGCACTTCTTACAAATGTCCAAGGATACCAACTCAACATTACAATAACAGTTTCTGCCTTTGCTTACCTCCCTTCCTTCCCTCAAAGGGCTCAAAACAATAAAAAGTCATCCTGGCAACCTTTGGCTGTGAGATTTTTTGGTTGGATTTTGTCCTTATATTTTCCCTATGTACAAGTCAAAACAAGACACGGTCCCACTTAATTCCATTACAGTGGCTAATTATGACAACAACAATCAATAAAAGCCCAGAATGCTTTTAACATACTGCCCTTGAAATGAGAGGCAGCCAAACAGGAACTATAATAATGAGCTTAGAGACAGAAAATCACTCCTGGGTTTGAAACCCTCTTGTATTAAAGGAAATAACTGATGTATTTTTACTCCACTTTCTTCAGAGTATAAAATTACAGACAATGCTGTATCACACACTCAGGAAAGAGGGGGAACTAAACACCTCAGTTTGATTACATTCGCAAATAAGTTTAATTCTCAAATAACTATAATCAGATACAGGTGTACAGATCTATAGCTGACCCCTCTAACTTTAAGCTGACAAATACACGCCCAACCTGCTTGCACTCTATGAAGATCACAAAGTGTTTTGCTATGCTTAACACTGAACTTATTGCCATGCTAATTATGAACACACCTTGTTATCAGCTTGTAGTGGATAAACAAGCCTGTGCCTGTGTCTGAACAATGGTGCAGACCTGCTGCCATAAGGTGGGGTGGAACAGGACCAGACAGTGTCATTGCTCAACGGATGAAGTGTGAAAGCACGCGGCTCACCTTGTGCTCCTGTGTCCTGAGCCAAGGGCATACACTTCAGCAAGATAAAGTCAAGGAAAATTAAGTGAATGACTGCCTCCAGAATGACGAGGAACTGAAAATCTCTGCCCCAGAAGATATGCCCAAGGAGGAATAAATACCTGCTATGTAGTTTTGTGATAAGGGCTTCTTGTAAATGACTTTGCTCCTGGTTTGCACAGAGCTAGAATGGAGTGATTTTAAAAGCCAGAGAATATATCTGCTATAATACCCAAGTCAATTACAGCTTTAACTCACTTCAGAGAGCTGACAGCAGATGGTGTATGCTCAGATACCTCTTTCTGAATACCATTGGTTTTGGCATCATGACGGCTAGACATGAAATAAACTAAACCTTAATCATGTTAAGCCAACAAGTTGATCACAAGTGATGGAGGGCACAGAGCAAGGCAACCTGGCCAGTCATCATTAATGTTAATCAGTTAAACTCAGCCTCCATAATCATGCTCAGACACAATAAAATATCACAAGACATTCCAGTGAGGGGCAGACCCAAAGGCTACCTTCACCTATAAAATGTAAATACTTCAAAGAGTAAAGTCATGCAGCTGCTGTTTGCTGAAGAATGATCAGCTCCCAGCATGTATCCTTCCGTTGACTGTGTGAGGCACAGTGGAGGCTGACAAGGCATGGTGTGCTTGAATCTCACTACCATGTCTTCACTCCTTCCTACTGCTGAGCAACTTTTTATACATAACACTTACTGAGAAATTTTAGGCTTCATAGATGTTTTCTTTATCTCTGATACTGAAAAAAATTTCTTCCTGTTCCATACTGTGTTATTGGTACTACTGACATAGGATCATTCTTTTTTAAAAGAGGATGGATATTATTAAAAGAGAACTGAATAGCTACCAAAGAAGTTTTTTCTCTCTATGTAAAAGACAAGTGCTTTCCTTCCAGAAATAAGTGTGTAATTTCAAGTAGAATTTGGTTGCTCTCCTTGACACAGTCAAAATTGTCTACCTCTAGCATGGGTTTGCTCAGCATCTCGTGTTGAGCAAAATTAAGATCCCCACTTTGTTCTTTGCCTCTCTTTGTTGCTTATACACACAGACTAAATGAAGAGATATAAATTATTCAGGTACATACAATATATATATTTTAAAAGCTTTTGTTGCAATTGTTGCTACATGGAGCTGTAGTTAATTTTAAAGTTTATTTATGCAGTTACTTGCTCTGTGAGTCAGTAGAGCTCCGGTGGCATATAAGATAAAATCAGAAGTGTTAGTATTTTCCTAGACCAAAACACATATTTTAATTTTAATGGTACTGTTCCTATTTCAGCTATACTCTTATTTTAATATTAATTTCTAACTTACATGGCTATAGTTATGGGAAGAGCCTTATCAGAGAAGGGAAACATAAAGGAAAAAACCTGGACTACACACAGTTAAAATTTTCAAGTTTTGCATTTATTGAAAAATTAATACAGGAGATGATTATTTTATTGCTTTCTGGAAGTACTGGTTTTCAAGCCTAGGCATAGCTCCTTCATTATGGCAAAAGCTGTACCATAATTTTACCACAAAAGACACTGTAGGAAGGTGTTGCAGTAACTAAGGAACTCATTTTAGTAACACAAAAACAAATGTTAGAGGAACAACAGGACTGAAATATGAAAATCATTTTTAGGCATGGTAATTTCTGTCAGAGTTTGCTGCAATTTAAAAAGAAAACTCAGTGATGATGATGATGATGATGATGATGATGATGATTGATGATGAACATTATACTTTGGTATGAATTGATAAGAAACTGAGCTTCTATTTCTTGAGTTGGAGCACTGATATGATGAAGTCTGTGTTCAAGTACAAAGCGTGGACACCTTATAAAATAAAATATCAATATAATCTCATTCAAATTTCATCTTTAATCCTATATACTACACTCCTGAGACATTAGAGATAAATGGCAGAGTCATTTATCTTTTCTTAAACATTTAGAATATAAGTAGCCAAAGATTAATCCTGTGTTTTGGTTGGTTTTAATTCAGACCACTGGCTTGATACACTTGTGAGATGTGTGATATTCTCAAAATCAGTCTCCATTTATCTATTATATATAAGATTACTATCATTGTATCTGAATGCTTCAGCATATAGTAGAAAAAAATGTCAAAAAAGGTTTAAATGAGGTCTTAAGAGGTCACTTAAATACTCTATTACAAAGACTGGATCCAAGATATTTGTGTTATTTCTGACATGTTTGTATTAAAAGTTTCCGATGGATCTTCCTTATCCTTCCTATGTAATTGATTCAACCATTTAAATGCATTTAGACTTGAAAGTGATTTCTTACTTCCTTACCAAAAAGTACTTCATGGCAATATAAATTTACTTTTTCATGTCCTGTCTCTCGTGATTATAGAAAAAGATTTGTTCCTCTTTGTGCCAACCTTTTATGTAGTTGGTTATTTTTTCCTTAGGCTGATTCAGTTCTTTCATGCTATACATGGACCATGTTCTGTATCCTTGTGTTCGGGCTTCTCTTCTCTGGACCATACTGGAGGGCAATATCTTGAATTTCTAGCTGAGGTCTGCCTCAAGACAGAATGAATGACTTCATGTATCTGACATTATATAAACCTCAATAACAGTTTTTTCTTTTCTTTTTTCCTGAAATACGGTGTTACAGCCTCTAACCCACAGACATTGTTTCCTCCTTAACCTTTTCTATATAAGATGAGCAAAGGAGTTGAAGAATTGTGAGTATAGGGGAAGAGAAGTCAAGAGGACCCCTCACTCTGTGTACTGGTGGAAAAAGATCTCCACTAAAGGCAAGAGCCACCATTGAGTCTACAAATTCGAGTGCCTTTCTCCTGCTCACACACACACAGCTTAACTACAGAATTTCATTCCTTTTGATCATTCTTCCTGACATGCCTTGTTTCCCTCTTCAGGAGTTACTTATAAAATGTTGAAAGTCATACAGATTGGTCTCTTAGGTAAAAAGTGGCATATAAAGCAGTCTGTCACATTCAGAAATGTTCTCCAACTGCTTGTAAAAAGGCTTACTTCCTATTACCTTATCACCAGCATTATATATATGATACTAACTCCGGATATTTGTAATTCAGGGAATTCCTGAGCTGGACGTGTTTTCCATGTCTATAGGAAACTTCAAAAGGTTAATATTTCTTGAATTTGTAGGAACACTTCCTGAGCCCAGGTATACCCTAACAGGAGCAATATCTGGTGACAAGGCATTCACCATAGGTACCATATGTACATTACATATTCTTGTATCTTTTTAATCTTTTTTTTTTTTAATCGCATCTGTTGTGCTCATGTGCTGGAAGAGGGACTGAGCACCCAGTTTCTGATAACCTTCTGCAGAGCACTACCTTTCTGACCTTGCTGGAAGGGCACCTAGCTGCTGCTGAGTCAAGGTCAAGAGTGACCTTTTTAGAAAGAGGAATGCAAACAGTTGTAAACCAACATAGAATTTTCTTGAACCCATCCACTCTGGATCACTAAAATTCCACAGTCTAAAGTAAAACCAGGACAGATAAAGAATACTAATACAAGGTGATGGTAAATAGATGGAATAAATGAAGAGCCATATACAGATAGGGTTAGTAAGAAATTTAAGCGTTGATACACAAGTTTCTGCATGCAAGCTGGAAGCCTAAATAGCAAAATTGGAACATTGCTCTGAATGGAACAAAATTATGTTGGAAACTTGGAGGAAGACAAATAGTAAGACACACGGTTACCAGAATACAACATATGTAAGGAACCTAAATCTAGCTGTGAAGTATATAACTTTTAAAATGTCAACCCTTATGTTTTCGTTTCTTTCCAGAAGTAAAGAATATTTGATTTCAGATTTATCTTTTTTCCCCATATAATGCAATAAATGTTGAACTCTGTTACAGCAGGATGGGACCGTGTCTTGAATTGTTAGCCCAGGGTATAATAGCAAAAGTGGTGGAAAAATGATATTCCAAAATGATTGCTTGTTCAGAAGGACATAATTCTAATTGCAAATATATTGTCTTCTATTTCCTTTAAATGGGACACAGATGCTTTATGCTATTCAAACTTTTTTTAGGAACATAGAAAATGGGAGAAAACAAAGAATTAATGGTTTGAAGGAGACTATACTTAGAGCTAGGGGGCAGGATTACTCTTTCAGGCCTTTACCAAGTAAGTTTAATTTGGCTGAAGGATGTTTCAGACCTAAATCTCCCTCAGATACTCTGACTGTGTAGCATATACACATGAAAGAATAGGGAGATTTTCTTAACTGATCTTGAATGAAGGAAGACTTTGAAAAGGAAGAGAAAATTGAAGAGTCAGACATTCACTTGAAAGAGACTCCAGAGAAGATTTTAGTCTCAGAGAAAAATAATTGGAGGGGATTAATTGATTCACAAATTGGTCAAAAGGATGACGCAGCCAGAAGGATTGTGGAGAGCTCATGAAATACCTGTATGGACCCTAGTAGCAGTGATGCCTTGCTGAATGCCGCTTAGTGAATAAGGAGTAATAAACCAAAGGATATTTATCAATTTAGGTCAGAGATATTAACTTGCTCTAAACTTTTGCTGTTAGAGCTAGATGGTTACCAAAAGGCCTTTGAAACCTGTCTGCAGTTGCTGTGGTTATTATGCTGGTGTATCTAAACATAGAAGTGAGAAGTGCATTTTTTCTACACAGGGAAACAAGAATCTATAAAGGAATGAACTGATGACCAAATGACTGATTGACACAAAAAAGCAAGATTCACAGGATATGCTCCACATCTCCTGTTCTAATAAAAATATCATATCACACATTAGAAATGAATGTTATGAAATGAATGCTCTGTTAAATTTTTTTTTGTGTACAAATATGGGGTGAAGAGAGAGCTCTTCACTGGAAAAGCTTTACATCCAGGGAAAGAAAGAAGAAATTTATAATACTGACCTTGCTCTACCTGCATTCTTTGTAGATAAAGGAAAAGCTATTACTTGCTAGCACAATATTTAGAAAGGTAATATATAATAAAAGAAGGTAAAGAAAGTTATGTTCAAATGAGGAGAGATGTGTGAACAAGTTGTCAAACAGTGGATAAGAGGAAAAAAGGATTGGATATTGAGGAGATAACATTTACCAATTCCATCAAGAAATGACTTTGCCTAAATTTTTGACCTTTATTTATCATAGTTGAATTATTTTTCTTTTAACATTTCAGTCATTCACTATTTTTAAAGTTAAATTTGAAGAATAAAGACAAAAGAGGGAAAAAAATCACAGCAAGAGCTCTTTCTATTGCTGCTCTCATTTTATCCTTTTCTCCATGTATTTTGTGGGTTTGTTTTTGTATTACTGAAGCAGTTCTGAATTCTAATGATAAAGCACTTGGTTCTAACCCAACATGTGCATTAACAGGCTTGGTTACTCAGTACTTGTCCAGAATCTCTGAGAATTTCAAACCTTAACATATTTGGAAGCAGTGCATATCTTATCCGCAGTTTAAAACAATAAAAGAAGAAGGTGTATGCCAGAACATGGAAGTGTAACTTGATTTCAAAATGCTTAAAGCAGGAGAGACTGCTTATTTTTTTTTCAAAAAAAAAAAAAAAAAAAAAAAAAAAAATTGGAAAAAAAAAAAAAGAAAATAAGTTGGAAAGTAAAATAAAGGAAAAAGAAGTGTTATCAGAAGGCAATATGTCTGGATAATACACCAGATGAATGAGCTGCCATTCAAAGGGACATCAAGAAGCTGGATAATGGGCCAGCACAAACACCATGAAGCTCACTACAGGGAGATGCTGAGTCCTGCCCTTAGGGAGATAAAAGTCCAGCCTCCAGGACAGGCTAGGGGCAGCTGGCTAGAAATCAGCTCTGCTGTGAAGGACCCAGGGGTCATGGGGGACAAGTTGAGCATGATCCAGCAATGTGTCCTTGCTGTGAAGAATGAAAACAGCATCCTGCCCCCAGCATATGTTGGTGTCTGGGGTTGCTCCTGTCCATGTGCAAGACTTTGCACTTCCTCCTGTTAGACTTCACGAGGTTCTGTCTGCTCATTTCTCCACCCTGACCAGGTCCCTCTGGGAGGCAGCACAACCCTCTGGTGTATTGTTTCTCCCAGTAAGCAAAGCAGGGAGTTGCATTCTGAAATCATGCCAGATCCTGAATCTCAGGGAGCTGAAGGCACCCTAGGTGATAAACAGCACTCTGCACAACAGTCTCCTCTGGCTAGCTCTAAAGCAGGTTATTCTCACACAATATGTCAGACATGCTCTCTGGAGTGCTAGATTATATGCAGAGGTTAGATATTTGCCCATTCACTTGGAGAGGTAACACTTAACAAAAGCTAGGACTAACAGCATTTGATCTGTAGGAGATTAAATTCCTTTTAGTCACTGGCAATGACTTTTTTAGCCAAAACAGAAAAGAAGCTTCTATGACTGGAGGCAAAATGTGAACCAGTTCAGGTAAGTCTCTTCTCCATCTGTTGACTGACGAGCTTTTTTGAGAAACTCCTTCAGCCCCTAAAGCAAAGCAGGTGGAATTGAGAATTTCACCTGGAGGCAATCCCCGTCTGCCTACACCCAGACCATTACCTGCCATGACCTCCACCTAGTTACAAGGTGGACAGGAAGCCAAGGTGTGGGACTCAGCCACCATCTCTCCCCAGCAATTTAAAGTCAAGTATCCTCAGTAGCATGGTGCTCTTGGTCCTCTGCACAATAAGCAGAACCTTTCATAACTCTAAGTTACTAAAACAATGTTGTATAAAAAGCAGTGCAAGGATTACAAACAACAGTGCCAATGCTAATTAGGGTTAGCCAAGGTTTTCTCATTCGTACAACTAAGGGAACATATGGGAAATGTCATGTTGTCATAGCAGATTCTTTGCTTCTAAAAGTTGTGTGAAACATCAAAGCCAAGTAAAATAATAGCTGCATGCAACAAATGTGAAGTACAAGAGCTCCAGATAGCATATCTTTTTTTGCTGCCTGACAGGGGCTGTGGTAAGAATGCATGCAAAAATTAAATCTAGTGTGATGTCTATTGTCAAGCTGTTAGTCTGACTCTTCTTCTGAGATGTTTCTCTAATTTTTGTACAAAAGCATTTAAAATATGATTTTTAAATAAAAATTGCTTTTATTCAAATGGCACAGAAAGCCCTAGAATTGAAAACATTAATTAAAAAAAAATTATGCCTTGCAAAAGCTTGAGACACTTCCACTTCATATGGATGTAGCTCATCTTTCTTCCTGTAGTCTGTAGGTTTGAATTAGAAGAGAGTCAACAATTCTGATTGTTAATTACTATTTATACGTAGACCTCTTTTTAATGTGATGTTTCTCTACAAACAGTAGAAGAGGCATTTCAACTTCTGTGTTATGACTCAGCTAAGAAAGAAACATTTTCAGATGTTGTTCCAAGTGGTCACATGTAGAAATGTAACACTGATATAATTATAACATTAGTATAACCTAAATACAACATTCATGCAATTTTACTGGTTCTTGGCCTCTCTGAGGAGCACTGAAGTAATTTTCAGGAGACAAACAGAAGCTGTTGGGAGGGACCCACAGATGGGTCTGCTTACCAGGAGAAGGTGTAACAGGTTTTTATTATTCCAATAAGAGAAAAAGCAAGATACTGAAAGGTGTGTTAGATTCAAAATGTGAATGAGCTGTTTGAGTTTTTAGTCTTGAATTTCTTTGTGTATTTTTTCATTAGCAATGTTGTTGGATTCACTGTTCATAGATCCTCAAAGAAAGGAAACACAAGTAGCTGAAATGTAGACACAGCCAGAGGTTTTCTCTCTATTTCTGACTCTCTACCTCCAAAACATGGAAAAAGTAACATTTGCAAGAGCAGAGATTTTCTCTATATTCTTGGTTACCCCATTCCAGATGATCCAGCCCTTTGGAATGAGGTTTCTGTTTTCCAGCCGTTTTTTCTCTTCCTTTTTTTTGGTGTGTGTGTTTTGCTGAATGTTTTTTTCATTTGTTTCCCATTTAACCTGACAAAACAGAGGCAAAAACATGAGTCAACTTTAACAATGTCTGTGGTTGCTCCAAGTCATACCTGATGGCACACTTAACAGGATGACAAAGATGGGTCTTAGCTGTGTGTGGACCTTCAGAAGTTCAAGCCATATGTGAGATTGTTCCATATTACTAACAGGGAAGCTAAGCTGGTGTGGGAACTTCTGGGTAATCTGAATATCTGAGTTTGAGGGAGCAAATCACTAGGCTGTGTTAAGACTGGCAATACCCTGGTTGTGGAGTGGTGGGACCCCTTGAGAGCAGTTGTCACCTTTTGTGAACCACAGTTTGAGTTCTCTTCTTCCCTTAGCTCTCTACACTATGTGGTGTCTGGCCTGTGGCTTTTGGGATTTGAAGGTTTGCTAGTTGTCTTTTGGGATCAGAAAGGCTGGACACATCTATATAATAGGAATACCAACCATTATTGACCAACAGCTTACCAGTGATTTTAAGGACTGAAAATAATGCAACTTCAATGCAATATTCAGGACTGATCACTTAAAACTTGTTTTTACGCTGTCTTACTTCTTCACTGAGGCCATGGCTTGAGATGATAAATGCTACATGAAAAGCTATCTCTGCATTGTTCCTGGAAGAAATTACTAGAAGGATGTTGAGAAAATTCATTATTAATAATCATAGTGTAGAAATTTGTTTGAATTACTTATGATTTGACTCCAGTTGGAAGGGTTTGTTATGATTTCTTTTTCTACCAACCCTTTCTTTCAGTTGTCTGGTGGAAAATGGAAGGCAGGGTCACCAAGAGAAACTGGGACTGTTTGGGGCCTGTAGATGGCATTATGACATTACTGCATTTCTGTTGACTAGCTCTGAACGCATTAAAAATTATAAAGTACCAAGAGGTCATAAAGGTGTATAGCAGCTGTGTCACAGCTGATGAAGTTATGTGACTGCCAACCGGCATCATTTAAATCCCTTAAAATATATCTGGTGCAATGCTTAGTTGCAGTTCAGTGTAGCAAGTGAATGCCATATAACCTATGAATAATGTACTGAGTAATGCAATCTAACTGTTTCTCAGGAGAATTTGGCTGTGGTTTTAGTCAACTAAGATTAGCAATTGGCAAATCAAAACTGGAAGTCTTTGTGTAGTCAACAGTGGAAAAGGCCAAGATGTGCCTTAGGGCCTTCACTGTACTGGCATATAGAAAGCAAAATTACATGGCTACAATTACACTGTTGATATTATGTCCTAGAAGTACCAAAGATATGTCACTAGAATATTATTGCTTTTTTTTTTTTTTTTTTCTTCTCAGAATGCAGGACAGAAAATGAAGACGCAGCTAAAAGTGGAAATATATACTTAAAGAAGTGTAGGATTCAGCTAGCATGCTCTCCTTTCTTCTGTGAATTAAGTTTCAGGTCAGTAGTCTGTAACAAATCCTCTGTTCCAGCAGGAGACAAGCTAGTGCATTACAACACAGAAACCAGACTACCTTTTAAAATGCTTGTAAAAATGAGATTATATCTACCAGGATACATAAAAGTATTTAACACATTAAATCAATAATATTTTTCTGAGATTAACCTATCCTTTCTTATTTAAAGGACATACCCTTTCAGCAGAGATCAGCTACACTAAAATTACCCTCAGCAAGCACAGTAAACGCTGAAATAATCGTTATGATCTGAGATGAAAATTGTACTGTAGAGCTTATTTAAAACATAAAGCTTTCTTTTATGTTCCAAATATGTTTATAGTTTGGTAGTATTCATTACCATAATGTTAATAGTTGAAATTGTAAGCAGTGTTATGTTATATACATCAAGTATGGCTGGGGAGTAATGGAATTGCTTACCATGGGGAATTAAAAGCAGGATATCAAACTGACTGTTCTTCAACTGTAACTTGGGGGTTACACACATCAAACAGGAGGTTGTTTTGCAACAGCCACAGGCATATTTGTATAATGCAGACCCGCTGCTGTGGTGTAGTTTTCTACCAGAAGAAAAATCCTATCCCTATGCTTTTTGATAAGGTCACTGATAATGTGTCAGAAGAATTAAATGGTCCTGTTGAGCCAGACCTGAGCAAATTACAACTGGTAATCATAGCAGAATCATTAGTCCTGCTGTGGGAGAAAAAAAACCCCATCTTTCATAGGTTAGGTGACTGTTAACCAGAAGTCGTATCCATATTGCATATTGACATTTGTCTACATGAAACAATTATATTTTCAGTGTTTCCACACAAGATTTTCACAAGATTAGGTTTTCCTCAGATGATTTTTTTTTTTTCCTGGTGTCCTTTGAGCTATGTCTCCCAGCTGACAAGATGCTCTTGAAACTATTAGAGCTTTCTGCCTTTGAAACGTGGACTTGCATTCCTGGTTGACACACAGAGAACTGGAGCAATGAACTCTGTAGGGGCATGAATCCATAAGAATGAGCAATTTGCTGTTAGAAGAGACCTCAGAAACACATCTCTGTACAACAGTAAGCACAATCCATCCTCCACTCGCTACAGTGGCTCCCTATGGAGTGCTGAATAGGTAGAGCAGAACTTGCACCTGTCTGTCTTAGCAGCTCTGTTGGCTTTTTCATATTCAGCTGTCTGTCTTGCATATGTGAGGAAACATTGCTTCCTATGAACAAAGTCTGGAACCTTGGACAGCACTATCTTGGTTAAATTCAATGTGGATTCTTTTGCCAGCTAATAGGTTAGCAATACATAGTCATTAAAAGTCATGGGGTATATCTAGAGTGAAGGGAAATGAATACTCAAAAGAGTTGTATTTGATTTTGCCTGTATTGACACTGTGTATGACTATACCTCTTAAAAGCCTGTTTTATTTTATGCACTTTATGCATTTTAGGAAAACTGTTTTGAAATGTACAGTGCAATTTTCTTCTCAGACAGAGGGTTAGTAAATGTTTTGCTGTGAGAAATGGAGTTTGTCTGCATGACAGATAGTGAGTTTGCACCTGAGCATGGTGATTGTGTCTTAATGCTATGTTTCTTGTGGTTCTACTTAGCTGAAATACAGCTGAGTTTTGTGATCCAGATCTGGCACTGAACAACACTGCTTCTCTGCTGTCTGTGACTGTGCAATTTAATCAGCAGAGGATGCGTCTTGAAAGTTCAAAACCATTTAGATCAAGAAGTCTTCTTCCTATGTCAAATACAACTGTAAAAATTAAATAGTATATACAGAACAGTTTGTATCAGTCCTTGCACACTCACATGTGGTCTAGATGACTTCAGTGTTGACGGCTTTGAGCACCCACCTGCAAATTTGTTTTGAAAAATTCTGATGATAATTTTATTACCTCTCTAAGAGCATGTTTTAATTTAGAACAATGAAGCAGGCATTCATGAATGAGTAATAATTAGACTGAGTTATTTAGGCTCTGCTTCTAATAAGAGACATAGCAAATAAGATGTCTACTAACAATTATAGGGAAACAATCTAAACAGCTCCGCTGTCATATTGAAAACCATTGCAAAACTGAGGAGAACAAGGTCCATCTTAAATTACTAGTGCTAAATGCCTTAAGTTACTAGCAATATCTTAGAGGTTCTGTCATTCATCAGTTTCATCTGTCATTCATCTGTCATTTATCAGTTTCTTCTTCCCCTTCTTCCCCTGCTGTCTGCAGCCTAGGAGTCAACCTTGTAGGGGAAATCGTCAGCTCCTGCCATTCAGTGACAGCCATTCAAATGAATGGCAGTATTCCCACTGCCTGGAATGGATGCCATTTGTCTTTTGAAGTGGGTGGTTGCAAACATGCAACCATAAAAACTCTTAAAATTTTTTTTCTCAGATTTCCCCAGTTCTGTCTTGATATCTTCCACTACGTTCTGATGCCGCTATGGTCATTTGAGCTCAGTCTGACTCGCTAACATATTTACTGTGTTTCTGTTGCAAAGCACTTCTCCAAAACCATAACCAGGCCCTGTTGTACAGAAACAAGGAAATGGAGTCCTTGAAATTAAAGATGTTCTACTGCACAGTCTCTGAAAGCAGCAAACATCACTGCATTCTTCTCTCCCCCACCACAGCTCATGTATGGTGTGTGGGCTTTCAAAAAGCAACCAACAATCAGATCTGCAAAATCCACCAAACAGCAAAAAATGTGAGTACCTAAAGAGGAGAAGATTTCAATTTTCTGTGCAGAGAAAAAGAAAAATCCCAGAGATATGCCCACTCCCCTCAGCCAGTACATGTTCTCAGGTAGCTGGGGAAAGACACAAGTTTTGGGAACTGCCAGTGAGACTGACAAAACAGGGCTTGGTGCAGCCCTTAAGCATGGTCCTATTAAAACCGTGGGCTTGGACACAGCAAAAAAACCCTGCAGGCTTCCAAAAAAGTGCTAATTTTCAATGCATGAATTGAGTCTTTTCCTCTCAAAATGTTGGCTGCAAATTCCAGACTTGTCTGAAACTCATTCCTAGGTAAGGTGTGGAACCTTGAAAGAAGGTCAGTGCAACACCATCAGTATTCTTCTCTAGAGATGTAACTATTTCCATAAAAATTTAGAACCACAAAATGGTTGAGGTTGGCAGTAACCTCTGCATGTCATCTGTTCCACCTCTTCTGTTCAAGCAGTGCCACCTGGAGTGGGTTTTTCATGACCATGTCAGATGGCTTTTTAATATCTGCAAGGATGAAGGCTTCACCACCTTTCTGGCAACCTGTGTCAGTTCTTGGTCACTCTCATAGCAAAAAAATGTTTCTGCATGTTCAGAATTTTCTCCCATATCTACTTTACTTTCTTCAGAGATATTTGCATTTTGTAAGAACAGGGGTGTATTTTCTTTTGCAAATATATATAGAGGCAAATATAGATCATGAAAGGATAGATTGATGGCTAGAGAAATGATCAGGTGTGACAGCACAATACAGACTTTGCCAGCAGGCAGACTTGTGGCCCCTCCTCTGGATCTCCCCACAAGTGTGGTCCTCAAAAAATTCAGGCAAATAACCTCCATTTAGCTCCTTGCCTTCCCTGTCTAGCACCAAAACTATGCAGAGCTGATTTCTCCCTGTCTTTCCTGGGGACTTCCTGGTATTGCAATCTCCTGCTTTCCACTGGGGAAGGGCTAGAGAAGGGAAGGGGACCCATTTGAGGTCCCACACATATGGCAGCCACTTGCCAGCTTTTAACTTAAGTCATAAAAGACAGTCTCTCTCACTGACATATTATTCAGCCTCATAGGTCTTTTTAATACAACTTCATGACAGTACCATCCTCCTTTTGGTATTTTTGTGAATTTAGTGAACTGCCTGCCAACAAAATCCCACTTTCTTCCCCCACCAAGTTAGAAAAAGGAATGAAGCTGCTAGAGAAGATCTGTAGGATGTTTTTCAGGCACAAGTAAGTACAAGATATGCTATTTGAATATGAGAAAGAAACTGTTTTTACTGTGAGGGTGGTCAAACATTAGAGGTAGGTAGAGAAAAACTTTGTAATATCCAAAGTCTGACTGGAGATGGTCATGGGGAACCTTCTGTTAGTGATCCTGCCTGCAGCAGGAGTTTGACTGATGATCTCCAGAGGTACATTTCTAGCTCAGCTGCTCTGTGTTCCTGTGATTCTCTCACACTCCAGCTGTATTTCAGACCTGTTCACTTCTGCCCAAGAGTCTGGGCTTTCAGCTCCAGTTGAAAACTCTTTCAGCTAATGATTTCTTCTGGGCTTTGGGCTCTACTATAATAGCAGTGTTATTGGTGGTTTAGTTTCTTAAATGCCATGTTCACTTTTAAGTGACCACCTACATTTTTTTGTAAGGGCAAGGTAACACAAATCGCAATGTCTCCAAATTTATCCTATTTCTATTATAATAATAATTATATATAATATATTTATATAATGTTAAATAACTGCATTCGATATATAAAATACTAAACTATATTTATTCTTAATGTAGTTTGTACCCTTCTTTCCAAAGGGACATTAAAAATTTTTATTAGCACCATGATCATTTTACCTTTAAGACTGAAAATTGATATATTTTTTTCTCAAGCCATGAGTCTTTTGTCATTGCTGAGGGATTTTTGGTGTGCATTCTGTGTATGTGTTTTTTTGTTTTGTTTTGTTTCATTTCATGTACAATATGTAGAAATAGAAAAAGCAAGAATAATGCCTTTGTGATAATTTTCTTTAAAAGTCAATTTTGTACAACAGTCCTTAAATTACTCTCTTAAGAAGCATGTTAAGCACTAATTTGACAGTGACATATATGTGTATGTCACAGACATTTCAGCTTCCATTGTGTAGAGGAGACCCTAGGAAGAAAGCTACTAGGGTAAAGAGATTGTTTTCTTTGCTTCTTTTCTGTGGTTGAGTTATAAATTACTTTTTAAATTAGTTTTTCCTGTGTAAGTTTCTCTAGGAAAATTTTGCAGGATGGCAGAATATAAAAATATTGTATCAGAAATATTGTGTCCAGCAGGACCAGTGCAGAGACCATCCCCCTGTACTTGGCACTGGTGAGACTACTCCTCAAATGCTCAGTATTGGACCCCTCGCTGCAAGGAAGACATTGAGGTGCTGCTTTGAGTGCTGTGGTCTAGTTGCCAGTGTGGTGATGGATCAAAGGTTAGACTCAATTATCTTGCAGTCTTTTCCAACCTGAATGATTCTATGATTCTGTAGTTCTGTAAAACTGGACATCCAAAAGGACTAGACTTGGACTCTAAGAGAATGGCATAAAGTTACACTGGATACCATCACTAAGTGCTGAAGCAGGAAACACAACAGAACTGAAATAAACTGTTTCTGCCACACTCTGCACATAGTGCTTCTTCCTCTTCTCATTGATGATTATCAAATTGGGAAAAATTTCCATATCCCAACCACCTGATGAGACAATAGGCAGGAAACAGGAAGCAAGAAGGGATTCACCTATGTTAGTCAGTCCAAGCTCTCTTTACAGACTGTGGAAAGAAACTGGCACTGTTATGAATTTATTTGATTTAAGTTAAAAAATTGAAATAGTTTGAGCACCACTTAGGACACATCCCAAGGATTTCAAGAATGTAGAAGAGTTTTTGCCATTCACTGATAAAATTCTGGCTGCTCCTGCAGCTGGAATAGTCTTTTAAATTAAACAACAACAGATGCTAGATATTTACTGTTGCAATATGGGTAACAAATGGTGGAGAAGCAGGGAAGTATCCTGATTTATTTCTATTGAGGTCTATTTTTTAAAGGAAGAAAAGCCTGCCTACATAAACAAAAAAAGTATTAAATAATACTAATTAGTTTTCTTTCCTTTGCTTCAGCAGACCTGAGAGGTGAAAACATTCTAACAGAGATTAATATATTAGGAACCAAAACGGTAGCATGGGCAATTTTTAATTAGCTTAAATCAGCTTCTATCTGCTTGTTTCATTATGTATTGTATTTAATGTATATGTGTTTTATCTTTCACAGTTTGTAAATGGTATATATATATAAGTAGTATGCAATTTATAAATTATAATTGGTTGTATATATATCTTCACTGAAATTGGCTCATTAGTGATAGTAATCAGTCAGTATTTGACAATAGAATTAGCCACTCATCAAAAAAAACTGTAAATTAAAAAGCAGATTGTTGGATAACACCTTCAGTAGTAATGCAAAGGTTTTCCTGCCTTTACTAGTTTTAAGTGAAAAATTAGAATGAAAACTAATTGCTCTGACCAGACATGAGGTTCTGGAAAGTATATGATGACAGCAGAGTTGCCATTAGATTGCTCTTTCCTCCTGCTATTTAGGACAATGAGTAGCAATGTCAATGTTACGCAAAATCTCTCAGATTTATTTGCAGTCCAACAGAAGGTCAAGGCAATTCCATCCAAGCAGCAACTCCAAAAAGCAACAGAAAACTGAATTTTTTTGACTACAGAAGCAGTACTTTCTAGCCCTCCAGAGAAATTTGCTCCCTCTACTTGGTCAACCTTGTTCACTTCTGACTCTTTTCCCTCTGATGCCACACTTTCTTTCCAAGCAGTGCATACCTAACCTCTTCCCTTCTTTAGGGCTGTAAATTTATTTAAAACCACAAGGTGACCTGATTCTCAGCACTGTATTCCTTCACAGTGACAGCTGTTCTTCCACTTTGTGAAAGGGTCTTAAGTGTTCAGTTCTAGTAAAAACACTTCTGGCATCCACTAATTCAGTATTCTTTTCTGTTTCAGCCATTGATATGTTACTCTACTGGATGGGGCATTCCCAACTTTCCTCCCAAATCTCACCTGTCTTGTCCAGTTGGACTGCATGGACTTGGGAGAGGAATAGTCCTGCTCATGATGGACAACATCTATCATAACCTGTCTGTTATCTCAGATGGAACTGGTATGTGGAGAAAAACATATGTACTTTGTCTAGATTGCAAAACATTCCACAGATACAATATAGGATTACTCAATCCCTGGTTACTCCTCAGGATCACATCTATAGCAATTATATTCAGTTGCAACAACTGTTTCAAAGTAACTACTAATTCTAAAAATTGAACTACTTAATAAATATTTTGCAAAAAGTATTTCAGAGTCATGGTTACTTTACATACGCATTCACAGCATAAGCATTTGTTGTTGGTTTGGCAAAGCATACTCAACATATATATACACATATATCTTTGCATAGTCAACTCAAATATATGTTTGTGGATATGGCATACAGTAAGAATGAGCATGTACATAATGTTTTGAAGTGCCTGTGGATTATTTTGTCCATTCATTACAAAGCTGGCTTAGCTGTTGCTTTAGCAACAGAAAACCCAGTGTAGACAGCTCTCAGATCAGATAGAATGATTCGACTCAGGTCAACTCCAACAGATATGATATCATCACCATTTCTTTCAATATTTGTAGGCTTATAAAAATAGAACATTTATTTTGTAGGCTTATACAAATAGAACATTCATTTTGCTTTTGATAATGATTTAAAAATACAGTACTTATTGTACATAGGGGATTGTTTTCAAACTACTGCCCTTCCCTGTGCACTGAAAGTCATAGTTCATGCCTTTTGAGGCTGGTAAATATTTAATTGCATTGTATTCCTACTGAGCCTTTACAGTGTTCTATGTGCATCATATATCTTGTTTAGAATAATGATCTGGCACTAAACCATCACTAGTCAGTTGGTTCGAATGTAATAGACTGTCACTTCTTCAACTCAGGCCAGTGATGTCATGTGACATGACTTTACTGACTTACCACATTCTATCAAGTATTCTTGGGCTAATTATTCCAGTTCACACCATCTGAATCATTGTATAACTGAAGGTACACAAATATTTCCAGTTGTTTTGTGTCATGATGATTAATTTCTTTAATTATATAAAAATAACTGTTCCAAGGGAAAAAAATAACTCAGTCCAAATAATTCAAGGATACATCTATTACATACCTTGGATTCAGTATTTCATTATTTAGGTACTTACATTACTTACATTACTAGGTGAACAACCTAGAAAGTAACAGGGTAAAGAAGCACTATATACCTCTTTCTGTGAAGCTGGCTGTGTATGGTGTTTTGGTTAAAATGGATAAAAACGTACAGTAAATATTTAGAAAATATATGAATACTGGAAGTTTGTTACAATCAGTCTAGCCCTTTGATTGGCAGTGGAGTAGGAAATGAATGAGGGCATGCTTCCCAACAAAATTTGGACATGTTTTGTTATGATAAAGAGGGGAAGGGGCAGTTGACTTCATGGAGGACAGGAACTAGAGGAAGGTGTTTCTTAGAGCCACATCTGGAGATCATAATCCATTCTTGAAAAGATTATTTCATCAAACTCAGATCCATTTCATGAAAAGTAGACATGTACATTTAAACTAGTCACTCTAAGTGCCTTCTTTAGTAAAGTAGAAAGGGGTTTATCTAATCCTAAATAGCATATCTAAATAGGTCAGTTGACTAAGTTGAGAAGACAGGAATATAAGAATAACAATAAAGTGCAGAAATTCACCAGTTAGCATTTTCTCTCTGAAGTTTCGTGGATGAGACACCATTGCTAGGAAGGTGATTTCCCTCATATTCAGATGGAACTTCCTGTGTATCAGTTTTTGCCCACTGCCTCTTTTACTATCTCTTGGCACCACCAAGAAGAGCCTGGCTCCATCCTCTTGGCATCCTCCCTTCAGATACTTGTATACATGGATGAGGTCCCTCCCAGCCATCTCTTCTCAAGACTGAACAGGCCCAGCTCCCTCAGCCTGTACTTGTAAGAGAGATGCTGCAGACCCTTCATCATCTTTTTCGCTGTCCAAGGGAAAGTCTTCTTCCCAACATTCCTTTACCCTGCGCTCTTGGGTAAGAAATTTCTGAGGGATGGTCTTGTCAGAGAAGACAAGCGCAAAGACATTCAGTAACTCTGACTTCTCTGGGTTGTCTGTTACCAGGATCCCCCTCCATTTAGTAGTGGACCCACATTATCCTTTGTTTTTCCTTTTGTTGTTGATGTATTTGAAAAAGCCCTTCTTCTTGTCCTTGACCTCCTTGGCCAGATTTAATCACAGATGGACCTTGATGTCATAGGTTAGCAAGCATAGTCCCGGAAGGGATGTCCTTGCTAAGGGGTGCTTACAGCTTCCTCTGGGACCTGACAGAACCTATCAGCTGGCCAGTTTGAATATGGACAATTCTTTAAGCCACTTAAAGTTGTGACCACCTCTTTGATCCACACTTAAGAATAGACAAACTCCCCCCCAAGCTCTCTCTCGTTTCTGGTGCTGGGACAGGTGGCTGCGGGGCCCCATGTGGGGGCCAGCGGGCCCGGCCAGGCCCTGCTTGGGCCAGGCCGGGCCGGGCCACGGCCATCCCGGGGCCGAGCGGCGCTTAAAGCTGAAATTCTGTTGTGAAGCTATGATATATCAGAGTATCCTGTTGTAATTTCATGAAGATATGGGGGGTGGAGTGTTCAACTCGTGAGCAGAAGCACCTGCGCTGAGATAGGCAGATGCTGACGCAGCTGTAATTTCATGAGAAGTTTGGACAGGGAGAGATGTACCAGATGAGGACTTTTGCTCCAAACGGGAAAGGAGAAAACCTCAGTCCCTAGAGATGAACCAGATGAGGACTTTTGCTCCAAACGGGAAAGGAGAAAACCTCAGTCCCTAGAGATGAACCAGATGAGGACTTTTGCTCCAAATGGGAAAGGAGAAAACCTCAGTTCCTAGAGATGCTCCCAGAGATAGTCCTAACGATGAAGATGATGAAGACCCTTTGCTCCCAGGGAAGGAGAAGGGCCTCTGTTTTTGTTTCTGAACGGCTCAACCTTAAAATTGTACCCCAAAAAACTTCAAGAGTGGACCCTCGAAAGCAGTTGCGGGAAAAGCTGCAAGTCGGGGGAAAGGACTCACACGCAGGCAGAGAGACTCCTCTTCCTAAATGGACTGCACAATATTTGGAAGTGGGCGGCTGTCTCGTTGTGATAATGTTTTCATAGCATGAGCAAGAAGAGACTTCTCTTTCTAAATGGACTGAACAAGGTTATTATGGAAGTGGTAAACAGACTGAACATCTTAAGGGTTGTCTTTTTACATTGTCAGTGGGAGAAGGGAGGAAGGTGGGGGGAGGAGGAGAGTTCTGAAGGTGGTATAATTTTTTTTTTCTTTCCTCTTTTAGGTCTGTTAATAAACTTCTTTATATTCTTTCAAGTTTGGTGCCTGCTTTGTGTTTCTCCTAATTCTTATCTCACAGCAGATAAACAGTAATGAGTATTTTGGACCAAACCACTACACTAAATTGGTGTTTCCGCCCAGTTACAAACTGAACCTGCGACACTTGGTCTTCCTTGTCTCATTTCTAATCACTCTGACTCTCTCTCTATATTCATTTCAAGTGGCCTGATCCTGCTTCCATCTCCTGTATATTTCTTGATTATTCTTGAGTAATGAGTTCTTTATTCATCCACATGGGCCTCTTGTCCCCTTTGTTTATTTCTTGCTCAAGAGGACTGTTTTTGAGATTGGAGAAAGTGATTAATGAATACCAACCAACTCTCAGACCCCTCTTTGCTGCAGGGCCTGTCCTCATGGGATTGTTCCAAGAAGATCCCTGAAGAGGTTAAAGCTAGTTTTTCTGAAGCCCGTGATTGTATCTTACTTGCTGCCATGCTTCCTCCTCACATGACACTGAACTTCACAATCTCGTGGTTGCTGCAGCTAAGGCTGCCCACAACTTTAAATCTCCAGCAAGGCCTTCACTGTTTGTTAGATAAGGTCGAGAAGCACATTCTCCTTCCTACTCTTGGCAGTTCCACTCCATGCCTGTTCTTTCTCCCTTATCCCATGGTGTTCAGTCTCTTTTGAAGATTTTAATGACTGATTGCAGGAATTTTCTCTTGAAATTTTGTAAACGGCATTCCATTACCAGTAGTTGTAGAGTACCTAAAAAACATTTCTACTCACATCTTAGAAAGCAATTTTGCAGACTTCCTCTGGTTTTGAGAAAGTCTTCATAACATTGAAATGAGAAGAAAATTATAGAAATGTGATCATGTTCTCCCATTCTTTTTAACGCTGTTTGCTTTTGGTTTTGTTATCATTATCCAGCTTTCCCATTACCACCCCCACCTTAAAAATATCAGCCAATGGGGCTAATCATTTTCTTAGGGGCTACAGATCCAAAGTTAAAAATCTATGACAGCTGGTACAATGTGTGCACTGCTATGACAGTTTAAATAAAACTGATGTGTAGCTCCAGAGAATAAAATTTTAGCTTGATCTAACACAGAAACAAATTGATAAATTAGTTGGAAAGCATAATGCCATATCTCTAAAATATCTTTAACTCCTGCTTGAAAGTGTATTTACTGGAAATAATTGCATAGAACCATAAAATTGAAAAGTTGACTTATGTAGCTATATAGTTCTGTGCAAACATATTTTTTTATAATCATATTACAAAGTGCTGTACTGGCACTTATGATATGCCCATCTGAATACGTTTTACAGCATTGGAATTGTGTACTACACTTGTGTTACTGTGAAGAAATGTTCATAGTAGACAAAGTTCTTAGGTATAGAGATTACCATCACCTCATCAATTTTTAAATTGACATAGGTAAGTTGTGAAATAACCAGAGAAGCCGTAATTTACAAGGTTGGATATTACTGGCCCATGGATGACCCCATGCTGGAGCAGGTGGATATGTGAATGAGGCTGTGACCCTGTGGGAAGCCTGCACTCAAGCAGGCTCCTGCAGACTGGTGGACCCATGGAAAGAGGAGCCAACACTGGAGCAGGTTTGCTGGCAGGTCTTGTGATCCTGAGTGGGACAATGCTGGAACAGCCTGTTCCTGCAGGACTGCACCCCTGGAAGGCATTCACACTAGAGCAGTTTACCCATGTTGGAGAAGTTCATGGAGGACTGTCTGTAATGTGAGGGACTCCACGCTGCAGCAGGAGAAGAGTGTGAGGAGTCCTCCCCCTGAGGACGAAGGAGTGGCAGAGACAACTCTTTGACTGAATGCATGAACTGACTGCAACCCGTGTTCCCCATCATCCTGCACAGCTGAGGGGAGAAGGCAGAGAATTTGTGAGTGAAGTTGAGCCTGGGAAGAAGGGAGGGGTGGAGGAATGTTTTTTTTATGATTCGTTTTTAATTCTCATTATCCTACTCTGATATGATTGTCAGTTTTCCCAAGTTGAGATTGTCTGACGGTAACAGGTGAGTGATCCCTCCATGTTTTTGTCTCGAGCAAGGAGCCTTTTGTTATATTTTTCATCTGTCTGTCCATCCAGGACATCCAGGTGTCCAGCCAGGGTCCACCCACCACAGATGTTCTCATGCAGACATGTGCACAGAAAGGTACCTTGTAACTTGTTGCTTCTCCTCCAGAGATCACTAGTTTCTTCTTCAGAGCCCTGAGTGCATTGACAGTCCCTGACAACTTTTGGCTGCTTGAGCTCGTGTACAATTACAGAAAACAAAACAGGTGGTTCTGGCTGTGAAACTGTTGTGAAGAAAGTGAGAAGCCTTAATGGGGATGATCCTCCTTCCCATAGGAGCGGGTTTTAAGCTAAGACTCTAGCCCTTGGCTCCTGCCCAAGATGAATTCAGGTTGCCTGTTCCTGGCCACACACTTGCTGATTCAGACCCTGACCCCGATCCACAGGTCATGATTTAGATATGCTTTATAAGAGGTCTTTTACCTCTCTATATTCATATGTTTTGGGAGAAGAGGGAAAGATGGCAAGAAAGCCACCAAAACAGGCAAAATCTGTCATGGTATTAGTTTTCCAAAAACCATTCCCAACAGAGTAGGCCCATAAGGGTTCCAGCTGTGTGTCATAATCTTTGTGATTATTGGCATTCTTAAAAAAACATTTACAAGTTTCAGCCATGGTTTTATTATTGGTTTTACTTTTTATAATTAATTTTTTTCTTTTCATTACAGTCTTCACCATACTGCCAATGAAATCTGTACATATTTCTCCTTATTTATTACTGGCTATGTTCCTTTCTGTTGTCACATTGCTTTACCTTGCCATAGATTCTCTGCCACCTCCACCCAGGCTACAGGTTACTTTCTATCCTGTTTTTCCCTGGTGTGTTACCTGGTTTTGGTAGATGTTACTCAAAATAAAGCTTCTATTCAAATAAGAAAATTGTACATTACACACTTTACATTTACCATATTCGGCTGGAGACTTTCAGCATTACTTTCTCTGTAATATAAGTCAGACTTTGTTTGTCAGCTATGGTACAGGAGTTATTCTGGGGAACTCCACCACAGAAGCCATGATAAGAAATAATAAAACATGTCAAACTCATACAGGAAAGGGTCTAATCAAATGTGACTTAAAAGAGTTTATATAGAATCTATTTTCACCTGGAGCTTGATGGGCTGACAGTAATGATTATATGTACTTGAGAGAAGAAAGGTTCCAAAGGGTATACTGTTATTCCATCTTGCCAGTTGAAATACAGTGCGTAAGGGAGAAAAGTTCATGTATTTATGGATTTGTAAATAAAAGGAATAGTTTCTTATTACCAGTTCAATCTTTTTATCCAAATAATGCATGATCTTCTGTGTAAAATTGAAATTTGATGTAGTTGCAAACCAGAAGGTTTTTGGCACACAATGACTGCCAAATTCTGGGCAGTGCTATCTATGTTTTAACAAAAGTGCCTGCAGAAATAAAGTTATATGTAAAATTGCATGCAAAACCTCACCTTTAAATATTTTCCCATTTTGGACTCTAGAGCAGTAATCTTGCCTCAATCTGCTTATACTTGAGAGACTATAGTTACAGAGAAGGTTGTGGTTAAGGCAGAGAAATGTGTCTCCCTGTCACAGCAGATGTTTGTTTGGGTTCCAGTCCTCTTAATGTGAGAGACAGAGAAGTCTGTGGAACAGTACTTTATTTTGCCAGCCTCCAGAAACAAGTTTTATAGCTGTAAATATAAAACTACTAAATAAAATCTATAGGACCTGAGGATTATTAAAACCTAACGTACAGATCTTGCCATTTGCCTCCAACCTTCCCTTTATTGATTCCATAATTTTATTGATTCCTTTTCTTCATTTTAGTGGAATTTCTCACGCTGGAGATGCACTATATGTATCCATAACATTAGGGACTAGGTTCTGCCTTAGGACATGTATTTATGGTAGGACAGAAGAATTCCTTCACACAGTGATCAAGAGTGTTTCATGCCCTAGCACCAGTGTGCCTGGCGAGTATCTGGTCTGAGTCTCCGTGGTCAAATGGAGGGAAGCTTAGCTGGGGGAAATTGACGAGCTGTCTCCTTTCAGAGCAAGTAAAGACTAGCAATGTTTCTGGGTCATGTGTGTGCAAGAGGTGTGAGGTAGGGAAGAGAAGCATTTCTGTGGTTGCCAAGAGGATAGATTCAGAGAAACTAAAAAGGAGAGAGAACACAGAAAAGGAAGCTGTGAAGTCTATCCCTTGTGAGTTATGATAAAGACTCCCCTCTACCTCTGTTGTGGACAATTGTATATATATGATGGAAAAATCTGAATAACCTGGACTAAGGAGTAGAAAATCAGCTTCAATTGGCCAGCAAAGGAGGGATTGCCTGTTTCAGCAGTGGCAGTTGAAAGGTACAGCAAAACCTGAAAATTCAATGTCTTGTGCTCTGGAAGTGATTTGCCTTCTTACCCCCTCCCCCCCTCCTTTCAGTCTCATGTATATTTATCACAGCTCCCATCTGATGCACAGACTCTCCCTGCCTTGTCCTAAAAAATCCTGACAAGCTGCTAGAACATCTTCTGCCCCAAGCTGCACTACACTTGTGGAAATTTGTCTTGTAGAGGGGAGGTGAAAATGTACAGGTTGCTGCTTAGGATTTTTATTTTTCCTGGAGAGTGGAAGGATTTTGTTTTGGCTGAGGGCCAAGGCTGAAACACTTTCTATCCTTGAGAAGGACTTTTTTAGAATGGTGGGAAAGAGGCAATAGAAGACTGAAAATACAGTTGCCTGGACATGCTCCTTATGACTCTCAATGAATTCTCCAAATCAGCAATCCTGCAGGAGCAAATGAGGTTATGTGGTTATCAACTTTCTTCTGGGTTGAACATTTTTTCTATTTTATTTTAATATTTCCTTTACATGGCTGAGGAAAAACAAGGGTAGTTTCTCTTTCATTTAAAAACATTTCTATTTTTGCAGGACAGTAATATTGCTAAAGGTTCACTACTAAATTTTAAAGGAATAATAGCTCTTACTTGATTCTCTTTTTGCTATAGATCTCAGTGTCTTATCATAACATGCATCCTCGGAACTAGCATGTCATTATAGTGCTCTGATTTATCCACTGCACTTTTTATTGGGCTAGCTTTTATTCCACATAAGTATCCATTTGTTTCCTGACGTTATATGTTTGCCTGTCTGTGCATTTCAGAGCCAATGATAAACCCACAATGTCCTGGAATCGGCTTTGCTTCTTCTTGTGACTGGAGCTGTTGTAAGAACTTAAAGAACACCATTGCCTGTCTCAAACACTGTAAAGGCCACAGAAGGAACTGGCCATAAGAGAATCCACCATAGCTGGAACTTGAGATAAGCACAGAAGGGAAGAATTTTTGACAGGAAAGTGCTAATTCCAGGCCTGGTGGAGGTGACATCTGGTTAGCACATCCCGGTTAATGCACAACAGGCTGTAAAACAAAGACGTGAGATCTCTGGGGGAAATGATGTTGCTACTGATGCTGGAATCAATTGTCTGTAGCTGCCTGTAACTGTATCTTCCAGGCGTTTCCTGTCGTGGATCAAGGAATTAAAGTTAGGAAGACTGCCTAGATTGGAAATGGATTAGTGGGGAGAGGGAATGTGTCCAATGACCACAACCATGGCCTTAAGAGGCCCAGACACAATATTATCTCTTATCTCTTTCCAATTTGTTCCAGACTTTTCTGTGATGAGAAATGTAAGGTAAAGCACAGGGAAAAGCTCTTACATCAAACCTCAGTGACCAAAACAAAACTTCAAATTCATGACTATACTGTCATTTGTTTCTGAGTTTTTATTTCTCTCTACCAGCTTCAGCCTGCAACACTTCATTTAATCACAAGATCCCTCTCTTAACTTAAAAGAAGAAGAAGCTAGAGTAATCCTTTTACTTTGTTAAGAATATCTTTTGGAGCATATTTCATATTTAGGGCAGATGCCATTTCCACTTTATTTAAAACCAGCTGGAAGCTAAAGGCTGCATTTTCCTTCCTGACCTTCTGCTGAAAAATGCTGTTTTCCAGGGGACTTGGGAGAGGAGGGAAAAGTTATTCAAGATATCTCCATATCAGCAGAGCTAAAATATTAAGTATGATGCCTCAAATAAATTGATAAAACCTGGTAATTTACACCCTTTAATGTTTGCTTATATTTCCAGTTTGTCATTCTGTGTCTGTAACCTGTAAGAATGTAAGCTCTATTTTCAGTTGACATTTCATGACTCACATGTGTATGGACATCTGAAATCCCAAAAGAAATGAAAGAGATTAGAAAAACATTAAATGAAATTCCAGTGGGCCTGAGCTAATATTTATTGAGACTCCATGACCTTAACACTTTGTAGAATGCCTTCCACTATAATTTTTGCTCTGCGCTTCACGCTACGATCCATAAGAGCCAGAGGATGAGCTTCAGTTTGCTTGTGGCATATATACCTTGGCATAGTGACAAGGTATATGTGGTATCTGGCTTATCAACAGGCAGCAGGCAGGGCCAGATTGACACCTACAGATATGTCCCACAGTATCAAGAAAAGCAGTACCTGATAATGGTTTCAGAGATGGTTTCAAATGAGTACTGGCAATCTTTCTCTGAGACAATAAACTGTAGACCTTAAAAATGTTTTCAATAGGTTGCAAGATTGAAAGATAGTAAGTTCAAAGCATACAGATAGAATAACAGTGCAGCTGATTGAAGGCCCATGAACCAGTGGTATAAGGGAACCTATTGTAATTACTTACACTGAACAAGAATAATTTGTAAATAAAATCACACCACATGATATAAAGAAAACATATTTGATGCTTAGGTTATTTCTGTGGGTTATTGCTCATATATAAATCATGCTTTATAAATCCCTTATTTTTCTGTCTGAAGTGGTTCCCATTAAAAAATCAACATTTGCCCACAGATGAAGCAGGTTACAGTCACTCGGTTCAATAAATTTTGGTTTGAGGTTGGAAAGGAAAAATCTTTCTACATCTTGCAGCTTCGAGTTTGGTACCTTTGATAACTGCTGATAGGGTCAAATGTGTGGATTTCATACTGGAAAAGAAATACTATGTGTTCCCTGTACATCTGACCCTCTCTTTACTGAGAATTAGTTTATTTTCTCAGTATTAAGTATAAAACCTGAACTTAGCATATTAATATTGCTTACACCTAAAATTTCCTTCATTCCCTTGTTGGGGTCTCCCAGTTTATCTTTGTTCCTTCATTCTTTTTCTGATACAAAATAAAAGTATTCACTTTTCACACATAACTGTATTTAAAAGTGTCTTTACAACTGGAAATACTAGACAACTTTCTTGCCTGGGCTAGTGCTAAAGTCAGTAGTTAGATACCTTTTGTTTTTTCAATCTCTCTATGTCAGATTTCTTTTTGGGATAATGGGATTTATGACTAATTGCTCCTAGATCAGGCTTATTTAACTGTTGACCTTCACAGCTAGCTACTGAAGTATGGTTGACAGATTAGAGAACAGTGCTGCCTTAGATTTCACTCTGTGTCTACAGCTTCTGAAGGCAAGAGCAAACTGGATGAGCAGGGCAGTAGAAATGGACATAAATGATGGCCTTTCAAACAAAAAATAAAGTGGGTAGATCTGAATTTCCTCCCTGGATTACCCACAGACTTCTATGGCACCTCTGAGCATCTTGTGAAACACCTCTTATGGTGTCCCATCACTTATGGTGTTTAAGGACATTTACTTAGAACACAAGAAGCATTATGGCACTGAATTTTAATGTGCTTTGTTCTTCAAAAGGAAGATCTGTACAAGCATAAATGAACATGGAATTTTTATTCGTCTCAAAATAGAGGAGAGATCAGTAAAGCTCTGATTTTCCACATTTGTGTTGCATAGTCTTTAGTAGATATAAAGAAATTTTCAGAATTTTTAAGGCTTGGCACAGCCAATATTTTGGAGGCTATCTGCTCCTAAAAGAGAGAAAATTTTAAAATATTTGATATTTAACATAAAATAATATAACTGATTCTTATAATGCCACTAGGTAAACTACTTAAGGGTGTGTATGGGAGGCTGGAGAAGGAAGGTACTCTGATTGCAAATTCAGTTCCACTCCTCCTCCTTCTCCTTCTCCTTCTCCTTCTCCTTCTCCTTCTCCTTCTCCTTCTCCTTCTCCTGCTCCTTCTTTCTCCTTCTCCTTCTTCACCATAATGCTTTATCATTGGCTAACGTCTCTCTACTTCTTTTGAGTGAGATAGAACAGTGCAATTTAACTGACATCTTTTTTGTGCCTTATTTCCTGCACAGGGTTGAAGCAAAACATATAGAAAAGGGCAATTTCTTCCCCCTTAATAACATTACATCTTTTGTGATTAACTGCTGATATTTATTTCAGTGATATTTTACAATGTTACTGTTGAATGTCAAAAAGCAGTGAAATCTGAGTCATACATTGTATGGTAAGCTCTTCTATACCTCTGTTATCCACAATGAATTCATGCCATTACATGTCTGTCATTTCAGCAGCAGACTTTTTTTCTCAGTAAATACAAGGTCATTAAGTAGTCAGATATCTGCAATCTAGTAACTCTAATGAAATTAAAGATCCCACAGTTTCGCTACAGTAATAATAAATAACTTATTCAATTTTACGGTAGGATGGATGTGTGCCTTTCAATGCAGGACTTGAACAGGGCTGGGAGTGAAATATCTGTTGTATACTGAGGAGTATATCTTATTCCTTTGCAATATTAAATGCTGGTTTTGCTATCAGGCTAACTTTTTGTGTATATATCACTGCATGCAGACTGCCATAAAGACTGGCTGTTTGCTTCTATTTTGTCTCTGCTTACAAATTAAAGCAGTTTGTTAGGAGAAACTGCTCAGAGCATCCAAATGGGAAAGAAGTGGCTGAATTTCATCCCTGAGTTCATCACTGAATTGCCCTACAACTGTAGAAAAAGCAGTGAGGTGGATCCCATTGCAATTCTGAAAGGAGGTTCTCTACTGACCTGAGCAGGAAAGCTGGTACTCAGGAGTTCTCAGGCCTAACCAGAGGTCAAGTCTAAATACCATGTCACCATGGAGCAAGGAAGTAATTTTCTCCTTTAGAAAAATGTGAATCTTAGACAAAGTCCAGGGCAAATGGAGACGTATGTTGTGAGATAAAGCCATAGGGATTGAAATTCACTATATAACAGTTTCATGGTGCTCTGTTCAGTGTGACTGAACATTATATTAGAACAACAATTTTAACTGTGTCTGCTGCCATCTGATATCCATATAAGTGCTACTTAAAGAGAAATTAGAAATAGGATTCTCTTTTTTTCCCCTCTTTCTTTCTTTGGCTCTGTTAATTACTTAGCAACAGAGCTTGTGCCATTGCAGAAAATGAGGTCGGCAAGACAACATTCTGTAGTTATTTTAGCAGTTTATAAATGTTGCTTTTTAATATTCACTCTCTTAAACACTTCCCTCCACTCCAGCCCCAATAAAAGTACGTATTTATCCCTATGTGTCTCTATAAGAGCAAAAGTTTACTAGGATCAATGTCCCCTAAATCTGTTCCACTGGTCTCCTACATACCTCCAGTCTTACTGGGGATCAAGGAGAGCATCTGTAATGTAAAACAAATCTGTAATGTAAACACAAACCTGAAGTACATTTTTGCACAGTATCACGGCTGAAGTCTTTGAGATACTGGTACTATGAAAATATTTTACCTCTGACTCAAAGCCTCAACTGTAAATGGTCCCAGGTGGAAAGAATCACTGAGTCATAGCCTCTTCTGTCCCCTTGTCCATTCTTGCTGCAGAGAAGCAGGGCAAAATGGGGATTGCAAGTCTGTTCAGGGAACTAATTGCAGCCTTCCAGTGCCTGCAAAAAGAAAAAGGAGTACAGAGGCTGTTTACAAGAACATGTATTGACAGGACAAAGGGGGTTGTTTTCAAACTGAGAGTAGGTTAGATTAGATAGTCGGAAAAAATTCTTTTCTGTGAGGGTGTTGAAGCACTGGAATAGAAGCTATGGATGCCACACCCCTGAGAGTGTTCAAGGCCAGGTTGAATGGGACTTTGAGCAGCCTGGTTTAATGGAAGATATTCCTGTCCATGGCAGGGTGTTGGAACTAGATGATCTTTTAGGTCCCTCCCAACCCAGAGTGTTCTATGATTCCATGATTCCATGATTCCATGATTTTGACATAACAATGAATCTGCTGCCCAGTGTTAGGAGAGATCTTTGTAGAAAAGATTACTTCTACTTCAAAATTCACTCCTCTTGCTTCTGGCTGCTGCTGCTGCTGTCAAGTGTCGTTGCTTGGTTTCATCTGGGTACATCCATAATACTGAACAACACAGGACAGCCTCAACTTTGTAGCTGTGAGACTGTTGAATGGCCAATCTTACATTCACAGGGTGCTACCTCTGCCCCTTCCAAAAGGAATCCAGCCGTCCTTTGGGAATGAGGTCTGTCAGGTATTATCATCCATTGGGGATTACTTGGCAGAGTGCTAATTTTCACAAAGCAAATAGGTGTACAAGAGTAGGTTAATGAAGGGGTGCAAAGGATCACAAATCAACTGCCTAGTTTTTAATGTGAACCCTTTTAATTTGGTTGTATAAATTTATCCATCACTTCTTCAAGCCTGGTGCAGAAGAGTAACAAAGCATTCTTCTACACAAAGTGTGTCTCATCCTGAGCTCTTACTTAAATTGCACAGAAACCTTGTTCATTGATTTATGTTGGATATGTTATTTTAAACATATATTTATTTCCATACACATGTGGATGCATAACTATATAATCTCACTGACATCCTTGCAAATTCAATTTGGTGCTAATAGACAAGTTGCGCTGTTTTCATATCAATCATCATTACTACTGGTATGAAATGATAGGTTAGAAAAGTTGCATATCCTCTGCCTAACAGGAGCCAGGAGATGGCAATTTCAGAGGGAGGTGTAAAAAAGTTTAAAAATAAAAAATAAGATCCTACATGCCAAATTATTTCCATAGTTACACCTCTGAGCATTCAGTAAGATTTCACAGCTGTCACCAAGAACTAAAATTGGCCTGTATGATCTTTCTTACTGGTTGTGATGGAAGGTAGTGAAAGAAAATGCTCTTATTCTCAAGATTCGTGAATTTTACAGTGGTCACCACTCTGAAACTTTATTAAAAAAGGAAAAATATGGAATGAATATGGATTTTTATGGAACATAAAAATCTACCATGATTTAGAGGTATGATTTATAATCTCTCTATTATGACTCCCTAAGTCATAACTCAGTGTGCTGGGAGGATTCTTCCTCTGTGAAAATTTACCTCCAGTCTGTACTTGGAGTCATGCCATATACACACAACCAAGTCAAACTCTAGTCCTTCCTGGTTTACATTGCATTAGTTGATAACATGGATACACCCATTTAGTCACAGTCTAAAAAAGGGATTGCATTTTCTTCAGTGTTTTTCTGCTGGTACTTTAAGATGAGGATTTCAAATTGATATGGAAGCATATGGACAAGACATTAAAGTTCATCACATTCATGGATATGATGGAGATGTGTTCCAGAAGAACTAGAAAATAACTGCATAAGTGGTTTTCATCTCATCTAACTTTAACCATATGTTTTTGCCATTACTTTCATATGCTTGTTAAAGGTAATGAAGAAAGACAGAGAGAAAGGAGAATACACTATACTATGGAAAAAAGTATATCCACATTAATCACCTTCTGGATGCATGTAATTCTCTTCACTGAACTTGGAGGGAGATTAGAAGTTGGATTCATCTTTCCTAATGCAAATCCTGCTGTTATATATACATGTCTACACCTCAGTTAGGCTTTTTATATAGTCAAAAGGGATAAATGGATGTTTCTTCAAGTGATTCATCAAACACCAAAGTAGAGACACAGGTAAGGTGAATGAATTTTTCTTTCCATATAAGCACACTGGAAGGTTATGGTGTTCTACACAGTTGAGATAACTACATTACAGACATGCAAAGTCAGGTGGAATAGGAATTTCAATGAAGATGAAACTAGGTGATTTGTTTGAATGGAACAAGGAAATCAATTCTGTATGGTCTCTTTGAGTTCCAGTCCACAGTCCATATTCCATACATAAGCAGGTTAATAATGTATATTTGCAACCTTTTTAAAACTCTTTTCACAATGCTAGTGTGATTATTGATTACTAGCAGAACAGAGAGGTCTGAAAACACTTTAGAGAACATTATGGAAAGAAAATCCTTTGTTTGAATATCTGTAGTAGAAAAATAATACAATCAGGGAAGGCTATTTGAAGGTTCATTCCAGAAGGAAGGTGGAGAATCTCACTTCCTGCGCAAGCGTAGGACGCTGCAACACAGACCCCCTACTTTCCTTATGGGATGCAATCATAATGGGCCACACAGTCCTTAATACGAGATGGGCACAGTAAATATTATAGATTTGGGATTACTGTTGGGATCCCTTCTAAAATGAGAAATAAGTTCTAAATTGTAAGAGTTGGAGAGGGTGTAGTGGTGGCTAGGTTCTGTGCTTTACCCTCTTCTAAGCAGGATAAGCAACTCTCTCAATGGTTAAAAGTCTTCTCCTTTCCTCATGGTCAAAACAGCCCCTAGGCATAACACTGGTGTATAAGAGCCTAAGCAAAGGGGGGTATAAGCAACAGTCATCAGGTCTAAAAGCTGAAGACAGACAGCAAGAGAACATCTAGAATTTAATAACTGGATTTAGGTCTAATAAATTTCAGATCCCTTCTCTTTCCAAAGAGCAGGTTTCATGAGTCAAGACTTTGTCCCCACAGTATGTTTTTAGTTATCCTCTCTAGAGAAAAATACATATACGTATCCCTCAAGTTTGTTCAAAATGCTGATCAGTGGCTTTCTTTACATGTAAAGAAAGGGGCTTGATTTGTTGAGACATTTACAGATCTTTTGGCAGGTGTATTAGAGGACATGAGATTCCTGCCTTACATGTCTTTGGGCCATTTATTCTGAAAGCCACATTCTTCCCACTCAAAATAAAGAAGCAGCTTTCTCTCATATTTATTCTTCCTAAGTTCCTCAAGATTTAAGGAATAACATTGTCCACTGCCTGAAATCTAAAAAATGAAATATACCTGGACACCTAGACAGATTTTTTGTTCTGGCCTTTTGTGTCAAAGACACTATTCTGAGAAGTTTTGTCTATGGCAAATGCATGACAAGGGGCTTATCTGACTTAATTTCATTAACAAATGCATCACTTACATGACTTTGGTAGAAGGAAATATTCCTCCTACATTGGACAATACTTCTCAGCGTCTGGATAACAGCTACCATGTCTGTCAGCAATGAAGGTATGAAATTATTAACATAATGGATTGGTTTCAGAGGAATCCATGGCAGAATTAAAGGATCCGTAGCTTGGGCAATGAAGAAAGAGCTCAATACTTAACATAGTGTATTTGTATTTTTCCACAAAGGGTTTCCGTTATTATAATGACTCAACATATATTTTGGAAAATTGTTAAAATTAGCAAAAATTTGAAACTTCGATGTGAAGCAATTAAATAATCTGTTTCATTGGAAGCAAGATTAATGAACTGAAGCTACCTGAGTAGCTGCGGCCTGCCAAAATTTTTCCCTTTACAGTTAGGCCTGCTGTGTCTCTATCACCAAGGAACATTGGGGAGGACAATGGCTTGTCTGGAAATTGCTGATCTCTATTTCCCACTAGCAATTGTCAGATGCTGGTTTACCAGAACGATTTGTCTCAAAACCCATTGTCACTCCCTTCAGGTAAAGATGGAGTGTGTGCAGGTGGGTTGTCAGTTTCTTGGTGGACACAGGCATCATCGTGTGGCAAATGAAACAACAGTGGAGGAAAATGAACCACTAGGAGCCAAAACTTCAGTTGGTCAGAGGAGCACACATGATCAGAGACCCACTTCTAGGGAGGCAGTCCTTGCTGAAAGAGGTGGGAAAAGCCCCCAAGGGGGTGTGGTCACGGGTGACTCACGCTGTGTTAAAGACACAAAAACCTGGTTACAAAAAGAGCAAATGGAAACCTTCTATGTACGGGCAGCCAAAACCATCACATGCACTCAGACTCCTGTGCTGCCCATCACCTCCTCAGAGGGCAAACCATGGCAAAAGAAAGGAAAGGTGGGCATGGGGAAGAGGAAGGACAGGACAAGTGTTTGTGTTCTTTTACTTAATTTGCAAATCAGCTATGGGAAATTAGTACTGATTGTCAATCAAACAAGCAAAATGTCCAGACCCTAGGATCTTTTGTCTTAAAAGGGTATTTAAGAACATCTCTGCAATGATTTGAGTAAATATGCTTTTTCTTATAACAATATTTGAGATTAAAATATATTTACCCACTATTGAGGACTTCCAGTGATTTGCAGATACTTAAGAAAAACATTCACTAGAATCTATTATGGAATATTTTCTAGTACCTTCAGATTTTCTGGAATTGCTGCTTTCACCTTATCTGCCATAGTGCCTGAAATCAAAACTTTTTACTAGCACCAGGGGAAAAAGTAAAGGCACACAGTGTTATTTAAGTATCGATAAGATCGGTGCAAGGCTCAAGGGTTAGCTGCAAGTGTGGGTTTAATGAATTCAAGTTCAGGCAGATATTGGATTTATGGATGTTAATAGAGACAGTCATGTGCGTCTCATGGATTGCCACAAGCCAGGAGGGCTTATGAAGTACTTATGACATGCTGAGTGAAGGTGGAGAAAACAGAGATAATAAAATAAATATGGGCTCTGATTTCAAAGTCCTGACTAATGAAACCACTGGAGCTCTGCCATCCTACAGCGAAGCTACAATCAGATGTGAGCTAAGTGCTGAAGGTGTTCACAGAAACTTGCTGCTCCTGATTGCTGTTCTCATGGGTGCTGCCCCCATTAAAAGATGTTTCACTCAAAGATTCTGCAGCACAGTGTCTGCATAAGAAGCAACCATTTTAGCAGAGAAACAGAGAAAAAAAATTATTGTTACACCAAAATTATTGTGTTCTCTTACAGAAACATTTGCTTTGTTTTGTTTTGCTCAAATTGATCACATATTTTTGAATGTAAAGAACTCTGCCTAAGCACAGAACACTGATATAAAACACTATCAAGAAGAAGAAAATGAGTCATATAAATGAAAAAGAATTCTGTACTGTGATATGGTAGATTTTCATGTAAAAAATCAGCCCTTGTTCCTTTGCAGAAAAGTGTATAAGGATTGGAATTTTATACCTTTAAACTATATAAAATCAGACAATTTCAGTATGATAGACCATAGCATAAAACATTCCACCATGTTGTTCTGTAAGGCAGAACCTTTTTAAGTGCAAAACTCATTAAAATAATTTTTTGGAAGAAAATTTTTAACATGTTTTCTTTTTGAGCTTTCCCACAAAAAAGATTGAAAATTTTGGTTTACTTGTTCTTTTAATTATTTTTTTAAGTTCTCTACAGTTTGTCCAAGTCCTACTTGAAAACTGTCTTCCGTATTGCATTGATATCTCACTCATAATGACATCTCTGCAGCTCTGCTTACATTTGGTAGTTCATTGTTTATATATCTGAGAATCATTTTCCTGTCAATTCATTATTACCTCATTATTTACCATATGTGTAGCTATCATGTGTCCTTTCCAGAGAAAGAATTCTAGAGCACAACCCTCATTAATCTATGGGAGTTACATTTGTTACTTCTAGAGTCATGTCATTTCATATAATTCATTATTCCACCTTGCCAAATGATCCGGTGTGTCTAATATAGTCCCATTCTAGCCGTGACTCCACCATACTTTGAAGTTATTAGAAAGTTTTACAAGTAACAATTACGTATTTATTGCTGGTGTTCTTCTACTGATTTATTGTGATTTTCCACTTACTTACATTTAATTTCTGTATGTATCATATAAATAATAAACCATATAATATAGAAAACTCTAGCAATATCTAAAAAAATTAAATTACAGAATCATAGACTACTTTAGGTTGGAATGGACCTCTAGAAGTCACTTGATCTTTTTCTTTTCTCAGAGTAAGGCTATATGAGAGCAGATTCCTCAGGGAATATTCTGTAAGAAAATTCATAACTTCTCTGGGCAAGTTATTCCAGTGTCTGACTACTTGCATTGTGAGAAAGTTTCTTCCAATATTTCCTAGAAATTTTCCCCTTTGTAAATTTTGTCTACTTACTGTACATATATGAGAATAATCCAATTTTCAGATATCTAAAGATAGCATCAGTTATAAACGATATCAGACAACTAAAATATCAAATTTACACACTATGTAAGGCTCAAGTGGTTTAATCTTTAAGCAAAAGTACTATCACATGGTCTCATGCTTCCATTTTGAAATTTGGAATTGTGTAGAGGACAACATCAAATGTTGAGATGAGAACTCAACCATATCCAAACCTGATATTTCATTAAAATCTTTTCTATCCCTTGCAAGTTTAATTGCCATTAAATTATTTTCTTTTGTATAGCTTTTTCTCCTGAATTTTAATTTCAGAGGCAAATCATTCATCCTTTAGCCCTACTTTGGTGATGTCATAACAGGGTTTCACAATATCCTCTACATGAGAGACACTGAAATTATTCAGGATTTGGATGGTCTCACACAGCAGGATATCTGCGGAGATCTGATGCATTAGATCAGACCTACTGAAATTTAAGGTACTATCTATGGCCTATAAAACTTTACATGGCTTGGAATCAATTCACTTGAGAGATTATCGCACTCTCACTGCCACTGATGTGTGTGGCATCAAAGATTTAGTTGTTTTCCACTCTTTACAAAGGAAAAGTATGTACCCATCTGAACATTGTCTGCAGCATTTCCTGCGTGCTCAGATTTTCTTCAGATTTCTTTCTGCAATAGGCACATTTTTACTCTGGAAAAAACTGAATGTGGCTAGGAGGTACACTGAGAGAATAGGTGTTTGCCTGATTTGGGAAATGATTTAGACGATGATGAGGTGTAATTTAGTCATATTTAGTGTATAATTAAATATTAGACCACCTAGAGCCTTGTATAATGCCTTTATTATATTAAACTGAAATGAATAAAAAACGTAATCAGCACCATTACTAATTTACTGGTGATTTATTGAGGTAACAGCTTTGCAACACCACAGGTGCAGACACACTGCAGTGGGCCCCGTGTAGTTCAGGTCTGGGAGTCCTGATTAGACTGGGAAATATGCTGTGCAGTTGTGCCCATCTTGACTGTATCCATGGTGCTAAAGAAAGACAGCTGGGGACTGATAACTGCAATAGCCAAGTGTGGTGCCTAGCTTGTGTCCATAAAAATAAGACACTTGTTTTGAAGCAGAAAAGCTGGATCACCCAAACCCAGAGAGTGAGCTAGCAGTTTAGCTGGCTGACCAGAGTCTGTTATTTCAATCCAGTCACTGGCCCTTTTTTGTTTAACAGTATAGATATATTTCTCTCGAGATACCAAAAACTTGATTAAATAAGTCAAGAAGGAACCTGATGCACTGGAATTACTGTGAGCAAAACTGGATTAGGTGGTCTATAGCAGTCCTTCATAGTTTAAACCATTCTAAGAGTCTATGAATATCATTTCTAATGACAACCTGGTCCTATCTATGCTAGTTATTCATATGCAGGTTTGCTCTTGGGTACTGAGGTAAATTGGCACAGAATACTTCATACCCACCTAAAATCCTCTTAACGTCCTGCCTATTGAGAGTGATGCCTACCCAGTGAAGGCTTTGTGCTGTGCCTGAGAATCACTCTGTGATTCTGTGGAAGAGTCTGAGCTAGGTCAAAAAACAGCCTTCCAGGGACCATGTGAATCATTTCACTGGGTGAATGATCAAGTATATGGGAATGTTCTCTAGCCCTGTTTACTTGACTTGTACAGAAATGGCACTAGTGTCTGAAAGCAGCTTAGTTAGTTCAGACAAGTGTTACAGATCTGGGCAGGCTTCTTGCCAGCTGTTGGTTGGTCTTTCCCTCTTTGTGAGCTCTCCCATTGTCTTGGAGTCAGGTGAACTCACAGCCCATACTTTGAAAAGTAAACCAGACCAAGCACTGTGATTACCTACAGCGATACTGTTGTTTTAAGATGTTGGTGCGGTTTTGGCCTGGGCCAACTCACACTACACAGACAAAGCCAAGGGACTTTGGATAGCACTAGCCAAGGTCGGCTCCTGATGGACAGTAAGTACAAGGCCATCTTACTCAGAGGACAGAAGAGAGTTTAATCATGTGAGCCTCTATCTTGTGCTACTTGCCTTCAGAATGGCCCCAGCCCACTCTTTTTATTAACACAGACATAGTAGTAATATAATTTGCTTAGAACTCAGAAACGTTCAGCAAGATCCACACTCATCTGCTTCTCTTCATTGAAAATTTTGCAATGTAAATAGAAGGACTGAATTTTCCTGAAGTTTGGTATTTCTAGGGATGATTAATATAAGAGCTGGATGGTGAAAAAGATAAGTTTGGGTCTTGCATAGATGTATATCTGAAGATACAAGCAGTATCTAAAAGATAAATATGTATTTCCAGATTTGCAATATTCCATAACAACACACACTGACTGCTTCTAAGATACCTCTTTTCCTAAAACACACTTTTCCTAAATCTTCTTACAGAGTAAGCTTGATGTCCTGTAAAACAACTGATGCCAATTCTGAAACAAACCTCATTGCTCCTTTAAATCCTCTCTAAAGCTGTAATGGGTTATCTAGGTCTTTTCTTTTAGACTTCCTGATTAAACCTTTCATTTTCAATCTTGAAATTACTTTAAACTGTTCATAGCTCTGTTCAGAAACAGGAATACTTAGTCTTTCCAAACAATTTTTTAAATATTTTTTTTACCAAATTATGAGAAATTATTACAAGGTTAAAGTGTTATGTGCCTTAAAATTTTCAAAAACCTTCAGCTGCAGAATCTTGAATTATGTTTTCTGTCCTCCTAAACATGCAGTTTGAAACCCCAGAATAGCAGCAGTACATTTTGTTCCACTTGGCAGCTGGGTGAACAACATGAACAGAGAGCAGACACTAAAAGGGGACTCAGGACTGAAAATAGGCTTTTTAATTTTTCCTAGTTATTTTCTGCCAGATGGTTTCCAGTAGTATTCCTCAAGTATTTCCTGCGATATTGCAGGGAAGTAAGAATTCGAAGTGCCCTTAGACCAATCTTTGTGCAGTGGTTTGATGTGTTCAAATAGCAGGTATGACACATTCAAATAACTCTGAAAATATGTTTACATGAATCCACAGCATTGTTGGTTATCCATCATAATAATTCTGATCATTCTGCTGTTTATTTCTTACCTTTTTTTCATTTTTGGAAAGGAGTTTATGAAAGTCAATGAACATGTTAAAGTTATTCGTGGCATGTGGTTAGCTGGGAATGAATATTCAGCTAAGAAGTATTTTACAGAGAAAGTGGTCCAAGAAAGGACCATGTGTGCACGCTTATATTTTCATTTAGTTGGACATGGTAAGCCATTTGAAATAAAAACTTGCGAGACACTGATTGCTGATCACAGCTGAATTCAAGTCTGCGTTATTTATGGAAAACCAAAATATATCTCAACCAATGAAGATCCAAATTTCATATTATTCACTTAACTAATATACTTCAGTGAGAGATTTCTGTAGAGCTAACTGAACTTTCTTAATGTTGATAAGAGTTATGAGAGTACCAAGAATTCTCATAACATTAAAACTGAATGGAGAGATATCTGTAGAAACATAACTCCTGAACTGTAATAACTTGGCATCAATGATAACGACATTTTGAGACAGGAATTGTAATGCTGGTGGAAAAATGCAGAAATAATTTAATTTAAACCCACTTCTTCCGTAGGATGGGATTTTTTAAGCCCTTCTACATAATGATATTAAATTAATTGAAAATATTTGTTCTTTCTTTTCCATTCACTTCATTTATTCTTAATAGATAATATGCTTTGAACTACAACAAAGTCATTTTTCAAAAGAATTGATAGGGTATTGAAGCACTGTCATATCTGGGGGCAGAAAATTTTAAAATGTATAATACGTCTCTAAGTATTAATAAAACCCAGCAACACTTCAAAGTTTTCAAGTAAGTCATAGAATAGTTTGGGTTGGAAGGGACCATTTAAAATCATATAGTCCAACCCCCCTGCCATGAGCAGGGATATTCTCAGTGCGATCTGGTTGCTCACGAAGCCCCATCCAATCTGACCTTGAATGTTTTCAGGGACAGAGTATCCATTATTTCTCTGGGTAACCTGTTCCAGTGTCTCACCAACTTCCTTGCAAAAAATATCTTTCTATATCTAGTCTGAATCTACCCTCTTTCAGTTTAAAACCTTTACCCCTTGTCCTGTCACAGCAGGCTCTACTAAAAAGCCTGTCCCCATCTATCTTGTAGCCCCTTTTAGTTACTGAAAGGCTGCTGGAAGGTCTTCCGAAAACCTTCTCCAGGCTGAACACCCAGCTCTTCCAGCCCATCGTGTTGGGAGAGGTGCCCCAGTCTTCTGATCATCTTTGTGGACCTTCTCAGGACTTGCTCCAGCAAGTCCACTCCCTCAACCTGCTGGCCACTGTTTTTTTGGTGCAGTCTAGGGGACAATTTGCTTTCTGGGCACAAGTGCACATCCCCATTTCATGTCAATAACCCCCCAGTCCTTCTTGTCAGGGCTGCTCTCAATCCCTTTATCTCCCATTTGGTATGAATACCAGGGATTACCCCACCCTACATGCAAGACCTTGTCGAACATCATGAGGTCCTCCTGGGCCCATCTTTAGAGCTTGTCCAGGTCCCTCTGAATAGCATCCCATCCTTTGGGCATGTCAACCGCATCATTCAGCTTGGTGTCATCTGCAAATTTGCAGAGTATGCGCTTACTGTCTGTGTCATTGATGAATGAGTGAAAAGTCATGGCAGTCAAGTGAGGTCACCAGTGCCTGGAAAATAGGAGACACTGCACCCATTTTGTAAAAGCATAGAAAGGAGGACCCTGTGAACTACCCACCTTGTGCACGGAAAGATCGAGGAACAGTTTCTCTTAGAAGTTGTGCTAAGGCCCATGGAGGATAGGGAGGCAATTCAAGGCGACCTGGCTCCACAAAGGGCGAATCCTCCCCGACGTATATATAGAAGCCCTTCATATTATTCCTTGCATCCCGTGCCAAGGTCAGCTCCACTCTCACCTTGAGCTTCCTGACCCCATTCCTACACAACTGCTGTGTCCCTATGCTCTCCCTAGGACATCTCTCCCTATTTCCTCTGCCTGTGCGTTTCTTTGTCTCCCTTTAGTTTGACCAGCAGGACTTGGTTCATCATGGCAGTCTTATCCTCCTTTCCTGATTGCTTACACCTGGGGATCACTAGCTCTTACACTGTCTGGAAGATGTCCTTAAAGATCTCCCACTCTATTTTGCTCCCATTTTCCTGAGGGCAGTTTCCCAGGGGGTCCTCTTGACTAACTTTGTGAAGAGCTGGAGTTCTGCTTTCCTAAAATTCTGGGTGCTTGCTTTATTCTTCACCTGACCCATATCCCTCAGGACTGCAAACTCCACTAGTGCTAAGGAAAGGATGTGAAAGAAATAATTTGACACACGCTAATACAGATAAAATGCAAACGTGCCTACAAAACCAGAAGAAATTTAGAAAAGGAGGTACGTGCTTCACAGTTCTGAGATTTTGATAGGTTAAAGAAGGCACATAGCAGTTGACAATGTGTGTGAATAGTTGGAAGCATTCTGGCTCCAACAAAGTGAACTTCAAATAATTAAGTGGCTAAAAGTTTACATCCTGGACTCATAAAAACAGGTTTTGATTAGAATCTTCAGTTAATTGCAGGTATTTTAATTTTCAGTTACTTGGAAATCAAGTTTGTTTGTGAACAAAGAATTTTAATTGTGTTTAGCTGTCATGTTTAATACCTTCAATTAATACAATTGACATTGATGATGTTCTCATTTTCTAGAATCCTAGATAGTAAAATTTTGGTCCCTTAGATACAACTAAATAAAATTATAGCAAATTAGATCTTTCCTTATGAATACCTACAGCACCTACCATTTAGCCCCTCAGAACAAAAATTTGCTTTTCATAAGAGCACCGATGCTCTCCTGTACACAGAGGTGCATCAGGTCAACCTACAATGTGAGGCAAACCTGAAATGAGACAGCACAATGTGAAAAGACATGCTTTTCAGGTTTCACAGTAGTGCAATAAGAACAACTTTCAACTAAATCAAAGCAATAAACCTTGAAACCAGAAGCAGAAATAAAATAGTGCCATATCAGTTTAAAGAAATAGTTGTACACATACTGATAGACAGACCTTAACATACAAAATTTTTTTTGGTTTCAATACTAAAGTAGAAAATTTTTAAACGCGAGAATAGGAGACTGACTTTTCAGCTGTGTAGTTTTCTCCAGTTGTCTGGGCAAAAATGATACCTAATCTCCTACTGCTGAGATCAGCTGGCTTTTCAGCATTGAATTCAATGAAAAGAGTAGTTTGATGTCTGGTATGTGCAGTATTGCAATTGCACATTCTGTGAAGAACTGGTAACTAAAGGTCTTGGTGATTTGAAATAACACTGCGGCATTTGAATTAGTGCCTTCTAGCGCCTTCCACCAGTACCAGTCTTTATAAGGTGAAATACCTAGATTTAAGAGGCAAAATTATAAACTTATTATTAAAGAGTAAAATCAAAAATTCTCTCTAAGAAACACCAGTGTCACAGACTTGAATTCCTTATTTACATGATATCAGTGATACAGTGCTACAGCCATCTGCTAATAAAATGACCATTCAACTCCAAATGAGACAGAAGGCATAATGCATTTTTAAAAGAGACTAAAATTCATTTTCTCAAAGAATGTTCTCTGACTTTTAATTGAAATTAGGCCATGATTTCCCCAGTCTACAATTGGCACCAATGATGAGTCAGTCAGCTATATAATGTGAACAGGCGTAAGTTCATCCAACTAAATCATTTGAACATAAGACTCTAAGAAGACAGAGCTCTACAAAACTCCACTCAAGCATATGGCAATGTACATGTAGAAGGACATTAACCTGTCATCTCCTCCTGCCTTGTGATGGCAGTTCTGGATCTTGTTAAAGTCTTGCATATTTTTGCCGACAGCTCTCCAAGTCTTTCGAGGTTTAAAAATACAAATTAATGAGAGAACAGTTCTTTATTCTTGCTTTGTGTCAATATACAGTAAGGTCAGGTCAAATTGCTGCCATTCTGAAACACACACTTATATGGCCAGTGGAGGATTTCCACCTCTTCCTTCCCACTCAGATTTTCTAGCATTTTCAGTAATAGTAATGGCCAAAATTTTCAAGGTTGAGGTATTGAGTTACATATGGATTTAAATAGTATGCAAGTGTCAGACAATGTAAAATTTTGTTCCTCTGTCTATTAAAGCAAGACATATAATAAATTTAAATTCTTATAGAAGAGCAACAATGAATTTATTTAGTGGGTCAGTAACACTTAGCTGTGGATATCTTTTGCAGAACAAGGTCTGATATGCAATCGTATTTTAAAAAAATCTAAAAAAAAAGTAAAACTAAGGAAATTATTTAATTTTGAGACTGACTGCCATAAATAAGAAGAAAGATTAGTTAAGAAACATAATCAAAGATATTGATTAAAATAATGATTGTAAAAGAATATTTTAAATGGATTTGGGATTTTGTGTTATCTTTTCTCCAATAATTTGTCAGACAGGAACTTTGTGCTCAAATACAGGAACTGATTGACAGGTCTTGACAAACCCAATGCCTTCTGCCCACACACCCCCTGTCAAATTTCATCACAGTATTCTGTTGTGAAAGTTGATTAATTAGTCTGGATCTTGGTTACACCTGAGAGGCAAAAAAAAGCTTGTATTTGTTAACTAAATTTAACAAAATAATAATAACTGAAATTAGTAAGAGATTAAAATAAAGTAACATTTAATACAAAACTTCCATAACCTCTGACAGGTTCAAATTCTTGTGTACGTGAAAGTTAAAAAAAGAGAAGCTTATTAAATTATCCAAACACGCTAGATTTTTTTATTTATACAAAACTAATCTAATAATCTAACTACAAATGTCTAAAAATTCCATCTTTTCAGGACCAAAAAAATGAAGCATCTTTTTATTTTTGCATCTCTTTATTTATGTATTTATTATGTAAACTATGATGGAAATAATGCTAAAGATATAGCATTATGTGTATACCAAAACATAGAAAATTATTACTCAAACAAGAGAAAAAAAATTAAAAGTGCTAATAAAATTCAAAAGGATAATACAAATAAACAGTAGAAAATTAGTGTGGGAGGAGAAAAAGACATTGAAACTGGTCTTACTAGAAAAAATTCTTTTTTTTGAATCTCTTGTCAATGTCCATTCTCACAATGTGTACTACAAGATTTATAGCCTTTGGGGAAAGCATAATCACCTTTTTTTAAAAAAAAATTATGATTAAACGTAATATTTTAAGTTTAATTTTTACACAGCAACCCATGGTTTTTGGAAAATATCTAGCAAAATCTAGTGGCTTCCTAGTATAATACATTTACAACACTGAGTAGAGGTATACAAGACGATATTGCTTCAACTTAAATATGCTTCCCAAGGCAAATCCAGTAGAGAGGCTATTTTGTTTTTCAAGAACCCTGCCATAAGGTGCAGTTCAAATGTCTCTGTCTGGGCTGTGATCCCACGTTTTTAAAGCTCTTCTAAGGATGCAAGTGTCAACACATTACCTTTTTAAATCTGACAGAAAAAGCAATGCATGGATGTTTTGATTTTAATTCCTAACACCAGCACACCATAGCACCAGGCCATGGAGCACCACATGGGATGGCATAATTCACCCCACGGTAGCTGTGCTGTTGTGGGGACAGGAGCATGAAATCAGAGTCTGAAAAAGAGGAATTGGGAGGAAGGCTCTATGGCCCAATAGATGTGCCATTGCTCTGTGAGAGGGCAGATACAGCTTCTTGATCATTCGCTCAGTACTGGTTTTCTTCCCCTGCACTAATATTTTTAATATTTCTGCCATATATTTCCACTGTTAATTGTTGCTAACAGGAAGAACACAGTGAGGAGGCACCATCAGCTCCTGAGCAAGAAGTTGGACAGAGTGCAGACATCATTGCCACAAAGCTGCATTCAAAGTAGAGATTTTTTAAGAATTACTATCTTGGATTTAAGGTCCTACATTTTATGCTTATCCCATTTGCTGAGCTAAAGCCTTCTCTCTGGATCTTAATCTCTGTAATAATACATTCCATCTCTGTGAGAGGCAAAGAACACCTTTTCCTTGCAACTTTAAAATTCTTTGAAGAAAATTCAACAGAGTACAAAGGGGTCCAGACTGAAGATACCTTGAATGTTAATAGTACTAATTGTCTTGTTTACTTGTAGTATATTGATATAATATTATTATGTACAACGTGAGCTAAAGAAGAAAGAGCTAAGGAGTACAAAAACAAAGAGCAGAACTGTGAAAAATCTTAGTTAACTTTCAATTAGTTGAATGTTTCAGCTTCAGCATTTGTTTTTTAGAAGACTTGGAGAATGAATAAACAAAGATTTTTCAATCCCATTATTCAACAAGGTAGAGTTGGATCACTTTGTACATTACAGGTCTCCCTCTGTCTTAACTCAAAGGAGAAAATGACAGCTAAAGTTTGGTTTATTCAAATGAAATGTGTTTTCCCCCCACACCATTAACTGCATAGCATCTACAGTACCGACATGCTACTTGAATAACCAGCCTTTCAGTGCCAAAAGAAAATGAATTATATGTTATTAAGAAAATCCCCAAAGTTCTCTTCAGCAATGAGGGAGTACAATCATGGATGCTGTAATTATGTAAATAATCATTTATATTCAATATTGCCCAAGTGCCACTAAGCTATTATATCTGTACGCTTGTAGTTATATCTGCAAACATATCTGCATGCAACTCATTCATAATCAGAATACGTATTTGATCAGTTGAAGTGCATTTTTGGAAGGCAAATGCCTTGTTTATTGGTAATGAAATGAAGGCCTCGGAGTAGCTAATAAAGACTTAGCTAGTGGAAAGATTTTTTTATACACCCATGTGCCCTCAGAACTCCTGATGAACTGTGTGGTCCAGATGATCAGACAGTGTCACACAGGCATTGACTCACACTACTTGTGATTCTTCCCACATGCTTGATTTGCTCCTGTGTTAACCCTTCTCACAGCCACAGACTCATGGGAATTACATCTTTCACTAACATCTTATTGTGAGATAGGAAATGAATGTCTTTTTGCCCTGTAGATGAAATTTTACACTTTACCTTCAATAACATTTGAGAAATGCTTTAGACATTCTTCTATTAAGTACTATGTCCTGGGCTGTGGACATATCATACACAGTTCAGTTGAAAATTAGAATATCTAAATGTAGATATTAACCTGTGGGTATCTGCATAGTCGTATTGGGTTTGTGTGGACAGGTTCTGGTACCAGGGGATCAGTAGATCAGCAGCTTCTGTGAGAAGTCACCAGAAGCTGCTCCTGTGTCCAACAGAGCCAATGTCAGCTGGCTCCAAGACAGACCCACCACTGGCCAAGGCTGAGCCCATCAGCGATGGTGGGAGCAACACTGAGATAATAGATCGAAGAAAGGGAAAAAAATACTGCACAACAGCAGGTGGGAGAGAGGAGTGAGAATGTGTGAGAGAAACAGTCCTGCAGACACCAATGTCAGTGCAGAAGGAGGGGGAGGATGTGCTCCAGGCACTGGAGCAGAGATTTTCCTGCAGCCTGTGGCGCAGACAATGGTGAGGCAACTGTGCCCCTGCAGCCCATGAGGGAGCAGAGATCCAGCTGCAGTCTCTGGAAGACTCCACACTGGAGCAGGTGGATGTACACAGCTGCACAAAGCTGTGACCCTGTAGGACGCTTGTGCTGGAGCAGGCTCCTGTCAGGATAGGTGGACCCAAGCAGAGAGGAGTGCATTCTGGAGCAGGTTTTCTGCCAGGTTCTGGGATCCCATGGTGAGGACCCCTGATAGAGAAGTTTTTCCTGAAGGATTGCACCCCATGGCAGTCCCCACGCTGAAGCAGTTTATGAAGAACTGCAGCCTGTGAGAAGGAATCACACTGGAGAAATCGTGGAGGACTGTCTCCTGTGGGAAGGATCCTACGCTGGAGCAGGGGAAGAGTGTGAGGTGGAAGGAGCAGCAGAGACAAAGTATTATGAACTGGCTATGAGCCCCATCCCCTATCTCCTTGCACAGCTTATGGTAAGAGGTAGAACAGTCAGGAGTAAAGGAAGTTGAGCTTGGGAAGATGAGAGTATGGGGGAAAGGTGTTGCAAAATTTGTTTTTTTTTTTCTCATTCTCTTACTCTAATTTACTGGCAATAAATTTAATTAGCTTTCCTAATTCGTCTGTTTTGTCCATGACTGTAATTGCTGAATGATCTCCCTATATTTATGTTGTTCCCATAAACTTTTGATTGTATTTTCTCCCCCTGTCCTGTTGAGGAAAATGAGTGATGGAGCAGTCAGCACCCAGCCAAGATCAACCCCTGGCTCTTCCACATTATTTTGTACTGCAGCAGATATTTTTATTGGGATTTCTGATAGGGATTATGATCGTTATATATATAGTAGTAAATTTTCCCCAACAATATTAATTTTATTGTTAATTTTAATGTTATTTACAGAATTAGGACTATAAGACTCTAAAAATAATTCTTACTATTTTTGTCTCTGTAGTTATTTTTGTCTTTTATCATACTTTTTCTCAGTGAAATGGTTCCTTTTCCCATGACCAGTTTCCCTTCTCTCTTCTACTAATCAACCGCTAGAGAATTCCTAGAATTGTGTGCATATACTTGATCATATTCTTGGTATGCACAAAGAAGTAATTTCTTTAAGGATTGCAGTTATCCAAATGACCAAGTGACATTAAGGTCTTCAGATTATATCTGGATAGAAAATACATGGAAAGCAATATTATCTAAGAAACAGAGCCACTGATTCACATCATTGTTAAGTGTGGAAAGGAACACCAGTGACTAATAAGCTGAGGGGGAAAAAAAAGGGAATACCACTTCTGTAGGATAGTTTCCTGGTTTCAGCAGTTTCTCTGAGTTAACTCAGTGAAAATATGCTCTATGCAAGACCATGTCTTGTGAGACAGCAAGGTTCTGTGCCATGTGTGTTCCCCTTCAAAACAGAAATTATTTATAACAGGGGAAAATGTTATTACCATTATGAGCAACCATGTTTAATACTAACCATTTTAAGACCCACAGGGAAGAGGGAAACATTAATTTTTCTTCTCATGTATCCCAAGCATTAATGTATAGCTTCAAGACATTTAATCTTTCCCTTTTTTTCTCCTGTCAGTCCTACAACCTTTTTTAGAGAAAGATGTATTGCAACATCAGCCAGGAAAAATGAGTAAGTCATTTCTTTTCCATGCAAGAGGAATGAGCAATCTATCTGGATAAGCTCAAGAAACAAAGATGAATAATGAAATGAATAGTTAGTTCACTAAAAAGTGCAGTGTCGAGGTCATTGAAATGTCACTATTTCTTGAAATGACTTTTTAATAAAGATTGTTTTGAAAAGTTCAGATTTTGATTTTGATCTTTTAAAACAGCATTTTTCAGCTTTTCATTTTAACATTTAATGTCAGGATTTTTCCAGTTTTGGTTAAGAATATAATAACTGATTATAAAACATGACTTCACATTAAATTAACTGATTTTTTTCTAAATTATTTAAGAAATAAAAAGGTTTAATAATGGCATAAAGTTCCACCTAATGTATCTCAAGTAAAAGTATGTGTAAATATTATCTCACCAAGAAATGCTGTAATATAGTTAAATTTATAATTCACTCAAAAGTTTTCATTTCTCTAAAATGACAACAGTGGAAAATAATGAAAAGTAGACAAATACGAGTAAACAAATACAATGTAAAAATAAATTACATTGGTTCCATCTTACTAATTTTCTCATCTAGCTTTTATAAAAAAATATGTTCATGTACAGAAAAAAGGAGCAGATAAAGACCATTAAGTCAGCAGAAAATTAACATGTCAGTAGAATAATATCTACAGCAATAAAATCTTGGAGAAAAAGTTCTTATTTGCTTATATGCTGATTTTGGAATCATTGGTAAAGGCTAGAAATGCTGCTGTATGCATAAAAATTCAGCTGATATTTCAGCAATCTGATGGGAAGATTTCCTTGGAGTGTTAAAATCACAGGGATTAAATCCATTTATTATGGTTGAAACATACCAGAAGGTCAATGCATTGTTACCTTTTTTTCTGAATCCAGGACAAGGTGGAAGTAAATGATCTTTCTGGCCTTGAGAGTAGTCTTCTAACTAACAAAAGAGAGGATGAGGTAGTCTGATGTCAACCAAAGAAAGCCGAAGCAGAACAGAGAGAATGAGATAAATGGTCAAGCACATCTAGGAACTATGACTTAAAATTAAAAATACATAGGAGCTGCAAATGTAAGCATACTGGAGTTTTTTTCTCTATTAATATTAACAACAAAATAATTTGTCTAAATTATTAGTGACTGTTTTCTTAAATTTAAAATATAAAATTGCAAGTTAGTAAATTCCAGGGCAGTCTTCTTTTGTTTTTCAGGTTTTTTTAAAGGTACTGAAGAACTGATTCAAGCTTAAAAATTAATGATGACTTTTGTGAGCCTTCATGATTTGATTATGCTTCTGTGGAAACCAATAACACATTCTCTGGTGCATACCAGGAGCTAGTTTCACAGGCATCCAGATAATTATAGGCTTAGTCAACTGGTAAATAGAAAGTAAAGAGAAAAATGTGAATACTTATTGGGAACTACTTAAGAACACTTACCAGGCCCTTAAAATACACTACACCACTGTCTAAAGTATTGTGTATTATTTACAATTATTTGCAGAGGATGAACATCTTTACATATATTCCAATCAAAACACTCAATTGTTCACTCTCATAATATCCTCGAACTTCAATCTAATTTTTTTCATCTTTGTCTTTCACACTTTCAGCTTCACATTTTCTGCTAGAGTGGAAAGTCTGCTGTTATGTGTCTCTTCCTTGTAGAATGTGTTCTAATTATCCTTTTATGTTCTTCTTGTTGGACTGAGCTCCTCAGGTTTTTCCTTCTAAGGCTTTGCTCAACCGCTCACTAAGCCTTGTTGCAGTTCTCTGAGTCCTCCAGCCCACCAGCTTATGAGGAATGTCATTCCCTTGGCCACTGGTAGCAGAATTAATACCCTCAGGGATCGCATTAACTGTTAGGCTGTGGCACCAGAATGGACACAGATCACTGAGAACGTCACCCACTAGTATTTTAAGTCTTTTCAAGTGTCACTGCTTTCCCATGGAAGTCTTCTGTCTGCTGCTATGAGAGATATTCCAATGTTTGGCCACACTGAAACTCATAAACCTATGTATATGTATATGTGCACATTAGGTTGATCAGTTTTTTGGTTCTCTGCATCTGTCTGACTTCCTCCTAGCCAAACACCCATCCTTGATGCTATCTGTGGATGGCAAAACTCCCTTTTTTTAAACTGACAGTGATTTTGCTTTTTCAACAATAGTTGACAAAAGCTTTAAATTATGTCTGATTTCTTTTTTCCTTCCTATACTCTCCACAAATACCGAATTGATGAGTTATTAAAAGCTAAAGAGAATTTTGACATACTATAGACAGAGCTATTATTTTTTTTTAAATATGCTGTTTAACTAGTGTTTAACCTACATGGTGTGCAGCAGACTAATTTTGTGTTGCTCAAGTTCCCTAACCCTAAGGTGGGATGTAGAATGCATTACAGAATTCTATTGCATTATCACTTGTGCATCTGCCAGATAAACTATATTCACATAAAAGTGAAGTGAAGCAGTTTTGACAGTACCTATTTCTCAAAACTATGTGGGAAGTAACATTCGTTACATTAACATCTTATTAAGAGCCAGATGCTCAGTTTCTGAAACAGCACAACAATCTTTACTATTTTCAAATTGAATGACTAAACAGGAGTCGGGAGCTCATCTTTGGAAGTCTTGGCTGCTGGTAGATGTGAGGTTAGATTAGATGGTTGCAGTTACTCTTCATTTGCTTAAAAGAATCAGGTTAAGAAAAGCTGCTTAGATGAAAAATCTATGAAAGAGTTTTAAAATCTCTGAGTAGACTGCAAAAAGCCCCCACACCAGGATACACTGAGCATACAAACTATCATTGCTGGTTTAAATCAGTAGTTAGTGATCACAGGAAAAAGACTTCTTCAGGTAACTGAGAAGCTTAAAAAAAAACAACTCATGGCTGATTTTCAATGGGTCTTGTATCACAATTTTACCATACATTAAATGTGCTTTCATATGTTAAATGCGTTACAGTAAAATTAAGTGATGCTTATTAAGAAATATAGGAAACAGCCTTTGACAGGAGGTGAAAAGTGGTGTGCCATGACTCCTTCTCTGGATCTTCCCATGGCACGATACACTGACTACAGGCCTAAAACAAGGTAGTAGGTAAGTACAGTTTTTTGAAGATCTCCTGGCTAAATTCAGCTCCATGGGTGTGGTTGAAAACCTATTTTTTAAATTTCTGGATGAGAGCAGCACTGTGGCAGGCAGCTGGACAGCTCTGGACTCTGTTTTACACGTCAGTGTCAATCAAGGTCAAACACTGGGCTTGCACAAGCTGCAAGGACTTGTGTGTACCGACCAGCTGTGCTTTGGCAGCTGTATCCCAATTACACTTTCCAATATTTTGGACTGGAATATTTGACCAAAATGGTTTTGCAATATTAAAGACATAAAGTTTCTTTTCCACATACTTTTGCATTTCACCAGCAGTCAGAGCAGTTTCCATGCACTTGTCCATATGTTGCATTCCAATGCAGTGATGTGCTACTCTTTGGTCCTAATACATTAGATAATTGCTCGATTACATTGCTGAATATTAGACCTATAATTTTAATGCAAATTTTAATTTTCCCAAGAACAAGCATCTTCTGTTTAACTTAAAAGCAACACGCTTTCTGCTCAAACCTTGAACCTTTGATTCCATCAATGATTTAAAATACTCTTTAATGCATACTCTAACTTTTAAAGTTAAATTATACTTTTTGAACACATTTCTGGCTTAAAGAGTTTTTTTTCCTAACTGATTGCTTTGACAGGCCAGGAAAATTCATTCCTTATGGGCAGCTTTGTCTTTGAATCCTGTGCCTTTCTGCAATAAAGAGAGTGTCTCCTGGATTTTCTGTAATTCCACTTTCTTACTGAGATTATACATTTTAACTAAAAACAATCCTTTCAGTGGTGATTCAGATCTAATTTTTCCAAAGCTGGTGAAATCTTGATGTGAGGTGAATATATACTGGTATAAGAAATTAGTCACTTTCCTCGATATATTCTTCCTGACGAATTTGTCTTTGATCCTATCAAGACTTTCAAAGCTTTAACATTAGTTAAGGATCTTCAGAAGAAAGCAATCTGAAATTACATATAAAGGAAAATTATTAGACTTTTTCCTAATTATGGTCGGAGGCTCATTTAACACGCATCAGGGGAATGAAGCATTTCAAAATGGGCTGAGAGGAATTACAGCACTTAAAGTCTGTATTTCTGCCTGCTAGAGATTTAGTTGTGATTTCAGTGAACTCTTGTGGTAAGATAGAAGATGTTGCCTGTGTACCAAGGGGATAGAGACCCAAGGCAAAACACTTTGGAGGAAATGCTGTAGGAGGAATTGTGTACGTAGCATGGGAATATGCCCTGACATTCAGTACATGGTCAGTTTGAAAAAGTCCTTTTCCTTATCTAACCTGAGATTCCTGCAGGAACAACCTCTCCAGAAATGAGACATGTCTCTGGAAGGACACTTATGGGATGTACACTGCCAAAAACTGCAGTAGGGTATCTGTAGGTATCTGAGAGGGTCATTATGGAAATAAAAAGATTTACCATGTGAATTTTTAAAATCTTTTTTGCTTAAAACACAATTCTTCACAGAGAAAAACAAAACTAATAGATTTATAATTTGTGGCTGAGACTTCATGACTCTATCCATTTTGCTTTTTTAGACTGATGTCCAATATTAGTCCAATTATTAAAAGTTAAAGATAATTTTGACATACAGGATGGCTTACATCCTCTGATTCTGAAACTATATGGAGATGTCCAGGTAAAATTATACTGGTTTTATATATTTTCTCAGACACAGTAGAAAGCTCAAGGTGTATTAATAATATGTTGTATTTTCAGTATTATTTTCTTTCATCATCCTATTCTCCCTGGAATTCTGTTTGCTATTGAGGTTGGCTTTTCTCACTACATAGAATTTCATTTCCATCTTCTGTGTTACTGCTTTTCCAGACCTCACCTATGTTTTCCTTTTTCACATATAGTTTGTAGTTTCCAGTCTCAGATTGTCTTTGTGAAGAAAGTTTCAAATGGAGATGACTCTTAGACAAAGAGTCACTGCAATATGGTATTGTTGCTTATCTTCTTTAAAACATTTGGAAATAATAGTGATGGTATTGGAACGGACCTGGGACAAGAAGAAATACAGAAATCTCTACCCACCTTGAAAGAAACAGTGGATATTTCAGGACAAACATAACATACATATGAAAAAAAATTATCCAGCATAGTTCATGATAAATGTTTTTTCCCGTTTTAATCACATGTAATAAATTTTCAGTCATTTCCTTATCCTAAAAGTCCTTGAAATTAAGTTTTAATACAGAAAAGGAGAGGGAAAATGACTTACCTTAGCTCCTTTCCATAGTACTCAGCTGCATTTTCTTTAATTTTCTAATATGCAAGGCTTATTCCAATCTCTGCAGCTGTTAGTCTAATTGGATGATTTCCTGTTTGAAATGCAGAATAATTTAAAGTGACTATAAGTTGTTCAGGGAACCCCCCTTTCTAGGACATTACTTAATCTGACATATTCAACGCTCATCAGAGATTCAACATCTTTTCAAACTGATTACTGCTTCCTCCATCACACTCCAAGTTCCATGACTTCCATTTAAGTGCACCAATTTAGAGTTTGATTATTCAAATGAAACTAAGAGGAAAAATCAACCTTTTTTTTTTTTTTTTGAATGCGCTTCCTCAAAATGTATACTGCATGCAGTCCTCTGTAGTATTTGCTAGATTCCTCATTTTCTGTGATGCAACAGCAAGCTCTGTATTTAGGGTATTTCTTTGCTGAGGGTAAGAACAGTGATGTGGGAGAAATGTATGTTGCATATGGCTAATATCCACCAGAATCTATCTGGTGAAATAAAGTTTAGTTTTTTATTAAAAAGGGACAACATTTCTTTTGAGTAATGAATTTCCTTAGGTGTGAGTTTCACAAGAAGTGCAAATAATCAAGAACTGGTATTTCTTTGTACAGCCTTGAAACAAAAAAGTTTGATTTGCCAGGCCCAAAACTTCCTGTGAGTCAGGTCACTGAAAATGTTGACTGTGTGAGAGAGAATAATCCCCTTACTAAGACAATTCATCAGGCACGTGGCCCTCCAAGGAACCTAATTATATCAGCCTCCTGAAAAAAATGCTGCTTACCATCGGACTCGTTTGCTTGTTTTGGTTTATTTTTGTTCTGTTTTGTGTTTGGTTGTTTTTATTCTCTTACTGTATTGTTCATGCCTACAGAATTTTCCTCTTGGTAGGGTAAAGACACAATTTTTTCTATAGATCCCCTTGAAAACATGAAAATTTTTCTCAAGTAGTTGCTCATAATTGTTGATGAAGTTACTTGCCTTAAAAGCTATTCCTGCAGGATAAGATTTGAACGGTAGGTAAAGAAAAAAACATTTGCAAACAGAGTATGTAATAGGCTCCAAAGGAGAAGATGAGGTTTCTTCTGTGTGGAAGAATCTGGGAAGGCATTTACTGAACCATAATGGGAACAGTTCACTTGAGGTTTCATCTGGAAACTTTCACCCTTTGTAAGAATGTCTGGGACATCAGCAGCTCACTTGTAAAAATGACTGGGAGACAGACGAGACAGGGAAGATTTCTTAAGATGTACACTGAGTCCATGGACATCACTTGAACTCAAACAAATACAACACATTTAAAAGCAAAATATATAAATGCATTCTAATACAACCTTTGCACATGTGCTCATGGTGAAGGAGACCAAAACGCCTCTCCAAGGACAATTTTCTAGCTGGTAATGTGTTCTGGCTGTCAGCTTGGCAGACTTATGATGAAAAGTGGCAATCCTCTCTTGTTTCAAGCTGCCATTCCCTCTTTACCTTACATTGTTCTGAGGCAAGTTTTTCCTCAGAGGTAGCAATGAAAAAGGAGTTCAAAAGTTGAAAATAAAAGCTGCCCGGGGTATAAAATATTGAGGGTGATTTTATTTGTTATTCCTGAGGGGTAAAACATGTTTCAATTGTTGGCCATCACTGGTCAAGTGTGTATACAGTTACATACACCTCTTCTGATTACTTTTTTTCATTTATTTCATACTGTAATGACTAAATTTTACCAGGTCAAACCTAAAAAAACCCACAAAACCCCAAACCACTTTCATTGATGTTCAACCACAGTGTTTACCTGTATAATGCACAGGCAGAGGGTGTGCAGAAGTCTCATAGTTTATGATCACCTTGGGTAGTCAAACATCTTTATTTAGGCTTAAGACTGTTTTTCATTTTCATTAATTTCTTTATGCATTCAATTGTGGCATCATGTATGATGAAAGAAAATGTTTGTGTAATATGTATCCCAGGTAGATGTGAAGCAATGTTCTAAATACCTTCAGGCTCCTATGAAGGGACTGGACTTGTAACTCTGAGAGGAGTAGCAGCTGGCTGTTCCTATGTTAGCACACAGTGACAGACCAGTTGGAGTGTACCATCTGTAAGGAAAACAACTGGCAGTAAAGTTCTGGAGTCTTTTTTTTCATTTTGGCTTTTTGTTGCTTTTTTTCTTTCTTTACTTCAGGCTAATTCTACTTTGGCCTGGTGGATTGAGTGACCATTGGTTGATGGAGTGTATCAGCCATTCTTCTGGAGCTCCTCATCCAGTTTAGTTTCATCTAAGGTGGTACAGTTCAAGATCTCCAAAGACCACTCCTTGAGAATCCAGAGAAGAGCATGAATCTCACTTTGGAAGCACACTGCTGATCCATTTTATTTAGATCTAATCCATTAGTCCAGTGTTCTACATGATACCAATTATGCATTGGTACTGAGACCTCTATATAATATTTCAGGCCTGTTCTTACGAAATAAATCAATTTTCTCTGATACTCTGCTATATTCTCTTTTCACCACATTCAAAATCAAGAAAATGTCAAGTGAACTGGATTGATACCCTCATTGATGACTGGGGCCTTTCTATTTCTGGAAAGGAGATAAATGGCATTTTCTTAGGAAAAATTCTTATAAAAGAATTGGCTTTTTAAAATTTTCATCAGTTTCTTTTGAACCTTTTGAACCATAATTTTTTATGAAGCATATTACAGATCGGTAGTGCATGGAAAGATTAGTCAGAAAACATTTAGAGCTAGTTAATGAACACTACTTTACAGAGTTTTTATTTAGTAAAATTAGAGGGCATTGCTTTAGTCTGTGTAAAGGACCTATTATCTTGCAGCTAGCGTCCAATAATTTGTCTTACATAAGCAGTTAAAGTTAGTAGGGATCTCAATATAGCAGTTTGACAGAAGTGTTAAATATAGGTATCATCTAAACTCGCTGGAAATGGGGATTGTTTTTCCTAAGAACACAGTCCAAAAGTGAACAAAAATGAAAGGGAAAAACTTCCAGCAGGCCTTCTTGGCTCAAATCATAACAACTATGTTAATCAGAGCGTTGTTTTGCACCGCCTGCAATTGCCTTTCAACAGTCAGTACAAAAGTCAGCAAAGCATAAGCATTCATGTGACAAGAATAACTCCCTTAGGAGTAGAAGCTGAAGCTGACCTGAGGAGAGGACATTGCACAACTGCAAATGTAAGTACTTGGGGAAGGTTCGTAGCGTGGTAATTTTTGTAAACGGCTACAGGTATTTGTGTCCAGTTCTCATGGAGAAGTATGTCATTTGTTCCTGTGCACCATGCAGTCTGAAGTGAAGAAAGAAAGAAAATATGAGTTATCAGATGACTGTCACATATTTTTACTTGAACAACACTATTTCAGATACCCAATTATTTATTTTTTCCCTCAAGTCTCTTCAGCTCCTTGGTATTACCAGAAATCCCTGATCTTAGAGATTGCTGACCTCACTATTGTGGGGCCATGCAAACTGATCAGATCAGAGACACGAATGAGTATCTCACAAAAGACTGGGGGGCAGAGGCTTAGAATGGTGAGGAATGTTTTGCTGGAGCTCCTTGATTGTCTCTAAGCTATTGAGTGGATTTTATAATAAGCTCAGAGAATATTATTTTTTATATCATAAATATATTAAAACACAGTTGCCCTGCCAAATCCAGATGAGAACAGCACTGATCCTGAATTGGCTGCTGTCAATAAACTTGTGCTGTATACTCAGTACTGTGATGCATCTTAGTGCCTGAAATGAAAATTTAAAATCCATAGTAAATAAAGCAAAAAGAATTTGCAAGGCAATATAAATACCATGTTCAGAGATGTTTGAGTAAAAATAGCAAAAAGAAAGGGCAAGATAGTAAAATAACCTATTCAGAGACATTTTAATAAAATTAAAAAAGGCATAGATAACAAGCTAGACAAAAATGAGGCATATCATCTATGATGAGGTAATTATGTTTTAACGGATGAGGTGGAATACCTATTCTGAATATGATGGAAGTATTCCAAGTTCCCATAATAAATTCACTGCTCCTTTTGCACATGTAGTTGTTTCAGGCAGGAACTTTTCTAGAATGAAGAGATGGGCATTCAATCAAAACCAAGACAACAGATAAATAAGAAAAATTACAATCAGAAATGCAAATTTTCAGAAGGAAAGGTGGTAGAAGTAGAAAAGCTGAACAAAGGAAGACAAAAGAAGTGTTCTGGGTGGAATAGACAGCAATGTTTTACCAATTAAAACAGCTTTTAAAATAAAAAAACAATTCTGATGAAAACACCAAGAACCTTATTAAATAATACTTGAGGAAAGAACCTACCTTCACTTTATGAAAAACTCTGTGGCATTTATAAGGTATGCAATTTCTACACTTCATACACAGAGGAACGTCAAAAGTATGTCGTCTCCTGTTGATGGTCCTTTACTGCTTAAATAGTGTCTGGCTATTCTTAGGTGAAACATAAAAGCATGCTGAAAAGCAGTCCCTGAAGATCACTTCTGCAGGAAAGATGAACACTTGTGTTTGAAACATATTACAGACCAAACTGAAGAACAGGAAGACACTTATAACAATATGAGTTCAAGAGCACTTCTGTCAATCAGCTTTCTCGGGGCCACTTTCCCAAATAACAAAATAAACTTTTAAATCAGTAAAAATTAAAATAATTGGTATTTTTTTCCTTTTTGTTATGATTGATCCAGGAGTTTTTCTTTTTCTCTCTAAGCTATTGGAATATGATACCAATAACATTTTTAAAAAAAAATCTAAATTAAAGGTGTTAAAACTTCTTAATCAAACTATATATTTATTAATTTAATTAAAGTCTGAAATCTCTTTACAAACATATTATCTTTGACTACAATTGTTTTTTTCCCTAACAGACTCCTCTTGGTTTGTCATTTGCAGACTTCCATTAGAAATGTGCCCCTTAGACTTTCTCTGAAGACACTACTGAATGTTCCCATGACAATTTGCAAAAGCAGGATCTTCTTTTGGTCTCTGTTTTTGACATTGGGCTTTAACTGCATTATTACCTAGTAAATGGAGCTATTGTTAGAAATTACTGGAATATGACAGGCCCTGTGACAATTTCTGAGACTTTAAAATGCACTTGTTCAACTTCAGACTGAGAAAAAATCCTGTTTTTCTGGAGAAATGATCAGTGTAACAACATTTATTTTTGTTTCAAATTTTCATTAAGACCTCTCCCTGTGTCTTCAGTAGTGATCAGAGGGTCTTCCTGGAAAGGCATAAACCTTTCTTTGGCTAACATCACCAAAATCTGAGTGTCTAAGAAAAGGTTGCCTTTGCAACCTTTCTTTTCCACAGTGCAGAGGAAAAAGCATTATTTAGCAAAAATATTGCTGCAAGTCTTTCACACTTTACTATTCTTCTGCTGGGAAGCAGGTTGCTTTCAAAACTTTCTAGCAATTTCTCTTAAAAAAAAAAGGTGACTTGTCAATAATCTTTTCATTGAGTAAAAGCAAATAAAAAAATAACAAGATGAAGGTTTCTCTTGCTCATTCAGTTGATCCCTAGGTACTTGCTGGGGATAAAAGGAAGCAAGGTATACAGAAGGAAAAATTTATTAAATGTTTAGCATGAGGAATGTCTCAGCACATCCAGAAGGCAATCTTTCTAGGGTAATTTGCAAGAGTTCTGCCCTGAAAAAAAATACAGAAAATTAATTCCTTATGTTATTCTCAAGAGATTAGGGCTTACTTGGAACAGGGAGCATCCCTGCAAACTCTTTACTAGTCAATGGATTTAGGCTCCAGTGTGATCATAGAATAAATCTGGCTTTAGGTTTGTGGTATGAGATCAAAAGAAAATCCCATGAAATGAAGTAAGAAGCCAATTTAAACTCATTCTGTATGGTCAGTTTTGCTCAAAAGATGTTGCTGTGCTGACTTTGAAGTCTCAGGCTTTCTTCTGGAACAAGTTTCAATGCATTATCTCTTTTCCTACATGCCTGAAAATAAAAGGGTTTAAACACTGTATTGTATGCTTCAGTGCTCATTTGAAAAAATGCCAGCAAGCCTTCCCTCCTGCCCTTGCCTGCCCTCAGTCTGGATAAAATTTGTGTTTTGAGTTATCTGGTAGCACACAGATGCAATATCAATGGCTATTGAAACATGGAATAAAGGTATAAAAATTACTATTCTTGCTATATTCTCAGGCTTTTTTCAAACTGAACTAAGCAAATGCCTGTTTATGAGGTTGGGGGACTATAGGTAATGACTCTGCATTGTCAATTTTTTATATTTTATCTTCAGTTTCATTCATGAGTTCCGTGACTTCCCTCTTTTGCTTGTTAATGAAAGCTAGGATTAAAATTTTTCCAGCCTAGTGATGTATTTTTTGTTAGTGCTGCAGTCTCTTGACTAAAATAGGGTGCTGTGTGTGCCTTCTCCATAGTGCAGAAAGAGACAGGTAATGAGAAATGGCCAGCAAATGAGGAAAGAGCTAATAAGCACTGCTGCCAAGCTGAATTCACAAAAAAAAAAAAAAAAAAAAAAAATTCTGTCTTTTAAAAACTGAATAAGGAGAAAAAGTGGTATGAGTGCTACAGCTGGGGTTGTCAGAGAAAACCCACTTCAGAAAGTAAAACATACTGCAGATATAAGGCTTTTTTTTTTCTAACTCATCAGAAAGGAGTTCCAAAAAGAAAATGCAGACCTCAACAAATAAGTAGTCAAAAAGAGAGAGAACCATCTGTTGTATCCCTTTTTCCCCCTCCAAGGGTAAGGGAAGACCTTCATAGTCTGAGTCAGAAACCTACAAATAGGAGACCTATGGAAGGGGCTTCATTTCCCACTCCAGCCTGGAGAATTTAAAACAGGATGGGTAGAGAAGACCTAAAGGAAGAAGGAGAGCATGAAAAAGTAATAAAACCAAACGGATTTCAGAATTATTTTAGTTCGTCTTTACAGATATTTGAGGATGCTATTTATAGAGAGGAGTATTTGCAAACTAGTGTCAAAAAACATATGTTAGGAGATGCATCCATGAATGCAAATTTCACAGGAAAACCTGTAATTTTGCTAAAAAAGGGATGTAATCACGGGTCCACCAGTTTGCAGTTAACTAATGTCATCAAATGAGTGGATTTCTGCTGAGAAAACACATTTCTTGAAAGATCAGAAGACCATTTGAAGGTATTTTTTTTCAAGACATTTGCCATTGTCTTGAACAGTCTTTAAAGATTATAATAATATGTATTTTCTGGAAGCAGTAGTCACAAAAAAGGGTAATATTACTGAAGTGTGAAACAATCAAGCAATGAGCATTGCTGTGTGACTGTAACCTCCATTTCACCTTGAAGCTTCTGTAGATGAAATTTCAGAGCATAATGAGATTAAATATTTTTCTTGAAGAGCTTTCAACTTATGTCCCAGAACTACAACCAGGTCCTACAGGGTGACCTGATTTGAAGCTAATGGAACTCTGCAAGGATGCCAAGGTCACTCCTTGCCAAGCCTCTGGGAGAGACTCAGCCTGTGTCAGGTCTGACAACAGGAGTGATGACAGTAGATGAAGCAACCCTGAGGCAAAGTCTGAATCAAAATCAGGTCGCGTGTAAAGGAATCATTGGGGTTGCACTTTTTGCATCAGCTGAGAATCTGGTCCTCAGGGAAAGAAGGTTAGTGGCAGATGGCAGAGGTTCTGTGGATCGACTTCGGAAGGGCAGCAAAGCCACATAGCAATGATGAAGATCTTCGGAGTCAGAATGAAAAAAGTGAAATACTGGATCTTGATTTGACACACTTTTCATTCTCCTCTTCATTCCCTTCTAGTACAAACCTTTTATTTATTTCATATAGTTTTGCTGGTTTTCACTCCAAGATCTATTTAAACGTAAATACTTAGATGGATGTTAAAAAAATGTGATATCTGTCACATTGAGCTCAATTAATATGTAAAGTCTTTCAAATGGTACTGCTAAAACAGCAAGGAAAAATAGAGTCTGCTGCAATGGACTTAAATGACAGCTCTGCAATGTGGTCAAAATCTGTGATAGTGATATTTGAAAATGAAGGTTAAAAAGTGGTAAAGAGCATCTATTTTTCTTTTTTCCAGAGTAGAGTAAATGAATATCATATCCCCATCCTTACAAAGTACTAAACTAATGGTATTCAATTAAATCAAATCCTCTTGAACCCTAGATGACTAATTAACAGGAGTAATTACCAAGCAACTATCTCCTATTACAAATCTGCATAGCATGGTGCAAAATCTAACCTTGAATAGTTTGCTAAGAAAAAAAAAAAAAAAAAAAGTTCTGTATTTCAAATTACATCCAGTAGGCAGATAGCAAGGACACTGGCAAGGGCATGGAGCCTGGCAGATTTGGGGAATCCAGTAGGTGGAACGCATCAGCAATGACACTGAGTTACTTCCTGACAATAAGCCCATACCAGCCAGCTAAAGAGGTGAGAGCAGCTGAAACCAAAATCCTTCCCTATAAGGTGTTTGCTCTGAAGAATAAAAATAAAAAATATTACGGGAAAGCAATTTGAGTCCTGTATGGTGTCCCTTTCTTGGGAAGAGTTTTTACATTCAGTTGGACAGCAGTACTAAATTCATCATAATCTACAATAGCTATTTAATGATGAGGCTAAGGCTGCTATCAGAGGCACCTGTAAAAGTGGTTTTGATGTTCTTAAGACTACATCCAAATAGAATAATGATCACTTTCTCTTCTGGGGTATGCTATACATGAGGTCTGAAGCACATGAAATAATAGGAACACAACTTTGCAGGCACCACGAGATGCCTTTGTCAAGAGCACATTATATGCAATCATACAATGTGAAATCAAGGCCTGAATGAAAAATGTAGGTCTGCCTCAGGAAAACTATGGTACCAAAAATCCCATTGTGAACACTGGAAGCCAGGACAGAATTACAATTAACAACCAAAAAACTGTCAGGTAAGATCTTCCCTTCTTTCATTTTTTTCTCCCTCATATTAAGTCTTTATCCTTCCCTTGTGAGATTTAAACTTTAAAGACTCTTGCTTAGAGTCTGCTTCCCACACTAATTACAGACACTAAGCATCTGTTGGAATGTCCTCTGGTTATCACTGGAATTTAAACTACCACCATTCCCCACAGTATAGTAGTTAAATCTTAGTGGTTTAAGTCTATATTCGCTAGTACTTAGTATGCAGTGAAACAGTAGATGCATCTGAAATATGCAGCTGAGTTCTAACACACTCTGATAATGAAGGAGATAAAGCAATCATTCACAGGTCTTTTCAAATGAAATACCTCATCTCTCTATTCAGATACACAACTTTTAATTAGTGTTTGCCTGAGAATTGTCCATACACTACAAAATCCTCTCCAACTTTTGATTTACAAAGGTAAAACTGAAAGAGAAATACCAGCTCTCCCTTCAGCCAGCTTCATTCTTCACATCTGTTTGATAGTCTCTGAAAGTTGTTTGCTTTCCTTTTGGAACTGCATAGTGATTAAAGAAAGCCAATTTGCTCAGAAAACTCAGTGGTTTGTCTTTCTGATATCTCTGCAAATTTTATTCTGCTTGTAGAACTGGAATTCTCAAAATATCCAATCTTGGCTTTTCTGTTTTATTCAGATAGGGAAACAATCAGAGCTCTATTAGTTTGCTCAATTCCAGTTCTATTCCTTGGAGTTTATCTGCTTTACCTGAGTGTGCAATCTTTCAAAATAAATGTTCCTAGCTACCAGCCTATCAGGCATTAGACACTGCGTTTTGGATTTGTTGTTCAGTTCTCCAGCTTCCCTCACTCCCAGCTTAATTCATTATCTCTGTACGAAGCTCATTCATGTCCTGCCATCACTCTAGCTCTTTCTTATGCTGTTGTGAAATGTTGTGGCACCTTCATTTTATTTGGACTGGGAGCTTGACTATTACAGGGACCATGTTGGGTTTTACTTCTTTCAAGACATGCATTTTGAGTAAAATAATTTTACCAAAGTATTTTTTTTTTGG
>NW_008238647.1:91413-136077 GCF_000691975.1 Corvus brachyrhynchos
ACATTCATTTTGTAGAAAATAATTTTACCAAAGTTTTTTTTTTGGGGGGGGGGGGGAGGTGAAATAGTATTTTCAACAAACAAGTCCCCTCACTGTATCCCCAAATTTCTATCTTATTGGAGCCTTTTCATCTCAGCTACACAGGCTCTCATGCAAAATGAAGCTTAGGTGTCCTAAGTCAGATTTCAAAATTTTCATACCTGAATACAAAATCAAGATTTCCCCAGTCAGTCATTGAGTTGATACCTTATCCTGGGACCATCCAGCATGCATTAATATTGCACTTTTTAAAATTCTTGTCTTCACAATATACTGGAATATTCTTATCCTAAAAATGGGTAAGACTGGCCTATCTCAATGAAACCCTCTGCAAAAGCAACAACAACAACAAAAGGCATTCCCTTTGTATCTAGCTAGAGGAACTTGATTGTGACTGCTACTGTTCAAGGATGAGCATCTGCCTCTCGTGTGGTCCCATCCCAGGAGGAATTGAGGGGCCCCATCTGTGCTCTGCCCGCCAGCCCTGGGGGGTCCTGCCTGTGCTCCATGCCCAGGTGTAGCTGTGTGCTCCTCACACCCTCTCAGCACAGCGAGGGGCAGCTTGTTTGTCAGAGGTGACTGCTTTTAGTAACAAATTTGTTTACTTAAGCCTTGGGTAGTGATCCCCAACTACATCCTGCTCTTCACAGGCCTTTCTGGAACCATCAGAAAGAAGATGAATTAATTAAAGATTACTTTAAGTGGTTGTGAAAGTTACTTAATCTCCTCAACAAAGTAGTGACCTGCATTTTGAAAGCTCCTGAGCTTTGCACTTTTAAATTTTATAGCCACTCAGAAGTGGCTCTTATAAAGTGAGAAATAATGCGTCACAGTAGCTTTCTGCAGCTAACTTTGACAATGTATTGCCTAGCTATATTCTGACTATATTATACGCTTGTAGGTGTAATTGTGCTTTGCTGTTCCTGTTTCCTGTTCTTTACAGACAGAGCTGCTTTTTTCAGTGTGCCGTTGGGATGATGAATGACAATAATATCTGAGAAAGAATCTTAGCCTACATAGTGAAGCCCAAGTTAGGTTTGTTTCCACTCATATACACTTAAAATGATTCCTATTAGCTGTAAATGGGTGCAAAAAAAAAAAAAGAAACCATGGGAAAAATATATGAAAAAAGCTTTTTCTTTAGTTTCTTAATTGTTGAATGAATTTTAAGCTTTGTTTATGAAGCCTCCTAAATGCATAATCTGTTCTCATTTCTTGAAAGCAGGAAGATATTTAAGGTTTAATGACATAATAAAACTGATAGAATACTTCTGTCTGTTAAATGTATTATCTTTTGTTATAATAAAATTTAATAGAACAGAGGAAAATCTTTCAGACATCTTGCATTTACGGAAAATGATTGTTATACTCTTAATATCAGTGATGTAGACTGTGATTTAATGAGATCAGAGCTATCAGTGAGGTTTAATGATGCTGTAAGATTGTTGTAAGATGACTGAACTTGTTAAAGGCATGTTCACAAAACTATGATTTCTATCACGCTGTGTATATGTGGAAAATGATAAGTCTGTAAAAGAAATCCATAAAAAGAGACAAAAGTAAAATATGTTGTATTCACCCCTCTAACATTCATGAACAGTTAAGTGTTGGCTGAATAAAATCTTGCTATGAAATTCAATGGGTTCATGGTCCTCCCTGTTAAGATGAAATCAAGGATCACAGAAAAGCTGTTTTGGCCCATCACTAATAAAAGGTTTGTACCACTGTGAACTCCAGCCCCACCAAGGTATCATTAGAACTCGTGAGAGAACAGAAAGAGTCCTAAATACAGAGGGGCTATGTAGAATTAAGGGACTTAGAAAACATGGGCAGAAGAAGCCTGATCCAGAAGACGACTGCAAAAGGTCAGATTGTGATGTGGAAGTTGTGACAGATGTTCTCTAGGGTTTGGACTGGAAGAAAAGCAATTTCTGCACTTCAGAGAGAAGAGGCATATAAGGAGTAGTGGATATGCTTTTTTTCTTCAGGGGACTATTTTTTTCTCTTCCTTGGGGAGTAGAATCTGTTGAACACAAGAAGAGCTGCAGCATAGGAGAAGGTGAAACCAAGTGAATCCTTCCTTCAGGTGACTACCTGCATTGTGCCTAATTACCCTGGATTGTTCTGTTTCCTTGATCTTTGCCTCTGCCAGAAAATAATTTGAAAATTTCTGATACACAAAAAAACTTAAAAAAATTCTCATTGGAAGCTGCAATCTCCCTACACTTACAGCAGAGTATGAATTGTGTTTGAACTCTTACCACACAAGAAAACCTAAACATTAAGATATCCTATCCTACACATACCTTGAGGAATTAAGTGAGGGGAAGATTCTTAGTCCCTTTTGATAAAACTGTTGTTCAACTTGGCACAGTTTAGTGTCAGAAATGAGTGGAGAGAGAGAAAATAGAACCACAAGTCTAAAATGTGTTGATTAGAGAACTCACCTAGAAAGCCTAATTTTCTGCCATTGTCCATTGAACACTCACTATAAAATTAAAATAATAAAACAATGACAAAATTTCAGTTTTTCTTCCTCCTCATATGTGTCCCAAGTACTTAATTACCTTTATGCTTATTTTCTCTTGGGTCTGATGAATATTTAAGTATTCAAAGTAGAGAGAATTCCAACAGCAGCAACTGAATGTATTTATTTTCACCCTATCCTGACATAGCAAACAGTCCACGTACAAACAGATATGAAAAAAGATGAAAGACCTGGGTAAAAGAAGCTTTCAAGCAAAGCAGCCACCTGAATCTAAGATGTCCTTAACATCAGCAGTGCCCTAGATACAATGCAATTGGCAGATGGGCATGTGTGCAGACACATTTTGGACATTAGGCTTGCTCTGAGAGCACCAAACAGATGAGGCCCTGCAGGCAAGGATAAGATGGCTCTGCAGAGAGACCTTTACCTTCTTCCAGGGTCAGATGACATTTTAAGAAAGCAAGAGAGGTTATCATAGAATCATAAAATCATAGAATGGTTTAGGTTGGAAGGGACCTCGAAGATCATCTACTTACAAGCCCCCTCCCATGGGCAGCCTAGGAGGATTAAGGTTATGTATCCAGGCTGCTTGCATTCTGCATAATTTGGGACTTTGTTTGAAGAGTGGATCAATTTTCTAACAATCCTAAACTGTTATTTCAGGTACCTAAAATAATTCCATTCAATGGCTTCATTCTGAAGTACTTTATAGTCCATCACAGCGATTACATAGAGCTGTTTGCTCTAGGTGATGGCATAGACATTGCATTCAGCTCACTCTCAGAAACCTTTCTCTGGGAGGAAAAAATTAAAAAATAAATCCTGGAAAATTAAGCAATAGACATCAGCTTTTCACCTTCCTGGCTGAACCACTGATTCCTAGGCCACTGAATCAGGCTCTGCTTTCTGCATGACAACCATATTCTCCAATCTTCTATAAGATGCATTTTGTCACCTTCCTGCTTTGGGAATTGACTCACTAGATACTATCCAGAAATTCCAGATAATGGCCATCATATGCAAAATACATAAGTCTGGCACTTGTTTGCTCTGTGTCCAGTGCAGAACACATCTCATATGTGAGGTCTGGATGTGCCACAGTTGTTGGTAGCAGTTCTGGACCCATCATTTCCATATATTATGTTGCAGAGTGGATTGGCTACAACAGAACAAGTAGAATATGCACTGCTCCCCAGAACACAATATAGACTTATTGTTCATGCACTCTCCTGAAAAGCACATGTCAGCTGCAATCCACCCAGGACTGAAGACATCAGTAATAGAATCATTGAAAAGTTTGGGTTGGAAAAAACCTTTAAAGATTATCTAGTCCAGCCCCCCCTGCCAGAGGCAGGGATGCTTTCTACTTGTCCAGGCTACTCAGAGCTCTGTCCAATTTGGCCTTGAACAGTTCCAGGGATGGGGCAACTTTTCTGGGAAACCTGTTTCTGTGCCTCACCACCCTCACAGCAAATAATTTCTTCCCAATATCTAATCTAAATCTACCATATTTTCATTTAAAATCATTATTCCTTGACCTACAGCTACATTCCCTAATAAAGAGTCTCTTACTGTTTTCCTGTAGGCTCCCTTTATGCTGAAAATGGTGTAGAAAATATTGCCAGAAGGCACTGAGGAGCTGAAAACACTCTTGAGCTCTGGTTGAAAAAGGGATTAAATAAAAGCATGGAGAACAGGTTCATTTATGCCTACTGAAGTCGGTGAGCTAGGTGCAGTCTCCAGCTCAGGTGTTGCCAGACATCTTACTAGGATCTGGAGTGCATCAGCAGCCTTAAGAGACCTGCCTGGTCTCCCCCTGACCCCACTCACAGCACAGCACCCCAGGGCTGCTTCTGGGGATGTCAGGTGTTGCCTAGAAAAGCAACAAAGGAATGGTCTCCAGCTTCCACATCTCGGCTCCTGATGCCATGAAGATTTTTTGCCTTTTCACAGGACCCCATGGCTGCTTCTGGGGATGTCAGGTGTTGCCTAGAAAAGCAACAAAGGAATGGTCTCCAGCTTCCACATCTCGGCTCCTGATGCCATGAAGATTTTTTGCCTTTTCTTTTATACCCCTGTTATACCTTTTACAACTTCTCTATTCCCAGTGCTTTTTGCCTACATTCTTGGACTTGTTTGTCAAGCTGAGAGACTAAACATTTTAGAAGCTTTGTAGCTAGGGATCAGTGTGCCCCAGACCCCAAGGTCCTCTCCAGAACACATTCCAGGGGAAGGTTCCTTGGGGAGGGGGGCTCACTTGAGCCTCTCCTTGGGGAATCTTTGATAGATATGCTAATTAGTAAAGCCTATAATGATATACCCGATCTTTTGGGGGTGTGCATTGCGGTGTGCATTTCAGTGCATTCGACCTGGACGTGTGAACCTAAGGATCCTTAAAATAAACACCAAGGTAAAATCCCTTTTCCCCTTCTAACCGTGTATGACTCTTGATTTTAAGACCAGGAAAAGGCATCCCTCCAGCCAGCCATGGGCCCTCACCTAAGCCAAGCCCAGCTTGGCCCACCTGTATCCCTATCCCTATCCCCAGGGTCAGTGTTGGGAGCTGGGGCTTCCCTGGCTGTCCCAGATGCCCTGCTCCCTGTCTGGGGCTGTGGGACCCACCCTGACTGCTAAGCCCTGCCCTGTGTCCTCAGGAGAGGAGCCCTGACAAGTGCTTCCACAGACTGCTTTAATTGTTCCCAGACGCTTTAGTGTGATGAGACGAAAAGCAGGGGATGGTGACTCTTGTGACTTTACAGTAAGAACATGCTTTTTTCAAGCATAAAGCAATTAGGTAATGGACTTTCCATGAGTGATGGGTCAGTGGATTTACAGTAAGATTGATTGCCTCATCATTTCAACAAGGAACTATCAAGGTGTGATGGAAAATCTTTTCCTTAAAGAGGTTGACACAGAACTGATCATAATTTACAGAGAGACAGAACTCAAGTTAAATTTTCTAGTAATAAGTTGCCTGTAAATATCCTTGGAGTTCATTCTAACACTGACAAACTGAAAAATAATAGAAAAATAATAATCTTTCCAGCATTATATGCATAAAATAATAGAAAAATAGAAAATTTGTCAGTCAGCTTCAGTTCAGATGGCACAAATCAGAGAGGGTACACTGGTTTTTATTTCTCTGAAGCTGCTACAGGGAAATCTCCTGCAGAAATATTCTACAGAACAAGGCAGGCATCACAAGGATTATGTGAGCAACAGAGGGCTCCAAGGCCATAGCCATAGACAGAAGTGTAGTACAAAAATATTGGATTACAAGACACAAGGTCATAGCAATAATTAAAGTGTTGATAGAAAATTGGCTCAGACAACCATGCTGTAACATACAGGATTCTTCTTCAGCAAAACCATGTAGGAAGGCTACCAGTTTATCAAGTATCTTCTGAAACTTCACTTCAGTAAAAAAAAGTGTTAGCTTGCCTAATACTGGGATATGGATTGCCAGGATTTGCAGATTATGATCCGAACCAGAGGGGATACAGGAAAAAAACTAGGCAAAAAGGAAAATACATCATGGTAGTTACTGTTCAGTAACTGGAAAAAAAATTGTACAAACCTGAAAAATATTTTAAAAACACCTCTTAAAACACTATGAACTTGCCAAAAGTATTTGGGAGCCTGGAAAATGACCCGAGACTAGAGTACAGTCTCTGACAATTTCTAATAAGAATTAGTATTTCTCTAGGTGTTGGGACTAATGAAACTTGGAATCTGGTATCTCTCTCTTTCCTGTGATCTTGGACATTATAAAGGCTTAGTATCTGAAGGATCTTTCCTCAACCCAGCATCCCTTTGAATCTTAAGATCTTTGAGACCGCTAGCCTTTTCAAATTTTGGCCAAATCAGAAGAAAAAAAAAAAAGAATAATCAAGAAAGAATCATACTTGAGGGAACATAAAGAAGAAAAGATAGTGGTAGAATGACAGCCACAGTCTTTCTGTGTCTCCGTGTAAGCTCATGCTTAATAAACAAAGACATTGTGAAGCTTTCTGCTTTTAGCAGGGGAGATTGCCATGTGTTAAATACACCTTCTGCATGATAACAGAAAGATTTTACAGCATGAATATAATGATATTTGATATCCTCAAGATGACCAGATAAGCAGAATTCAAACCTCTTGTACACTTGATCTGATAGATGGGTGAGAATTACTGACCTGGTCTCTCAGCGTCAAGGGCCAGTAACAGAAAGGAGCACAGTAGTGTTCTGAACTGGAGAGCACTCAGCATACACAATGGCCACAGGACAGGAAGGAAACAGTTCGTGAGCTTTCCATGTTTCACCTTCAGTACTTAGCCTTATAGAACAAAGAAACCAAATCTTCAACCAAATCTGATGATAAGTAGCAAATAAAATTTTATCAATAAAGACTTGCTACTTTAGGGTGTCTTATATGGCAGAACCATCAATGAATAGAAGAAAACTGTTTTCTGTGTGGTGAAGGAGAAGGGAGTTCAGTTTGAGACATTTGTTACTCTACTAACTACAAATTCCTCTTGCACTTTTAAGAAGGGAACTTTCTCCTATTGCTATCTAAGGCTGCCAGCATTATATACAGAATATAAAAACTTAATATGTGTGTGGCCCAACTGAATTTGATTAAGATTATAAATGTGTTAAGGTGTTGTTTTGTTTTATGAAAGAAGTTTAAAATTGCCTATTTGTGATCTTGCATTGATTTATAGCATTTTAAAGAAACAAAGCATTTCTTGAGAAAAAGTCAGACTGCTTGAAATAAAACAAAAAAGCTTAAGTATCCATAAAATCTTTGGCATACAGAATTGAAGGAAGTAAGCTTTGTTGCTAGGAGACTGTGACTAGAAGGAGAGATTGCTTTATTTTACAGATTAGAATCTGTAACCAAAATGCTTAGCAGGTAATAAAATAGCTATATGTATGAGTTCCATGCAGACCAGGTGACATATGAGGCAAGTGCTAGAAGGCTTATGAAAAGTGCAAATCTTAGAACACTCATCAGCTATCATGACAAAATGTCCTGATAAAAGAAGCTTATTATTTGCTTGCTTATAATTAGGACAAAATTTCAGTTGGGATATGAATTAAAGGATAAATATTGATGAATCCATCAAGAAGGGACTGTGTTTAATTTACTTTTGGTATTTACATGGTACTAATTTGTAGGTGTCTGAAAGTTTTTAAATGAATAGCAATAAAAAATGTTGCATGTATGGAAAATGCAAGCTTGTTGCAGAAAAGAAAGGGAATTATTCTAAAAGTTATCTCAAATTTGTCAAGTACCTTCACATAAAGAAAAGAATTTTGAAAAATTTTAAGCTTCTCCTACTTACAATCCAACACAAATAGCTTTATAATATTTATATAAAGTTTTGACTTTTTAGAAATTAAAATTAAAAGCAATAACTGTAATTTATAGAATGTTAAAACTCAATTGAGAAGTAATAATGCATTAATTTTGTCTTGAAAAAATAAGCTCAAGGTTTTTGAGAGTTTTTTGGGTGGAAAAGGGTGCTATTTTAGTTAAAATGTCTCTGTTCTTCTTCTTTAGTGTGATTCAATCAATGGAGAGGCAGAGTTTTCATGAGATATTAACCATAGAGTTAATTAAAAAAACCCAATACCTTCAGTTTGGTAACTGTGACACATCTCTTGCTGGTTCCCATATCACTTCATGGCAGGAAATTTTAGATATCCAGGCCCACAGAATATGTGTGGGAACCCTGGATACATATGTAATTAATTATTTCTAAAGTTGAAATCTTTAGAATTAGTAAAATATAATCAAAATTATTTGATATAAAGTTGTGTTTAAAAAATATATTGTTCCTGAAGTGTTGGAACAAATATTTTGCTTAATTGTAGTTAGGTGACATTTTTTGACTCCTACTTCATTCTCATTTTCCTTCTGACATTTCAGATCTTTCACTGGACAGTATTACAGAGGTGTTTGTTCTAAAGATACTGTCAGAAAACTTGTTCATATATGAAAACACTCCTGAAAGAGCAAAATAAAACCTCAGCATGGCATATGACTTCCCTCGTGCAGTCAGTCATCCTAAAGCATCAGGGTGGTTACTCATGTTTTCTGGTGGGTGGACACCCTTCTGCAATTTCTTCTTCCGTGCCAAACCAGCCTGCTCAACACATCAGCCAGTCAGCTACACTTAGGCCCCCTCATGCAAGAGTCACTTAGAGATTATAGCTTTGCAGTGTCAAGCTCTTGTTCACAGCAAGCCAGATGATTTTCTAGCACCACATGGTAGTCTGGTAGCTCATTTTCAGTTACGTTGTTGTTCAGGGTGAAATCTCAGCTTCTTTTTGATTTGTTGCACTTACGTACCCATCCACCTTTTGGAAAACACTCAGAGGTTCCCATTAGGTTGAATAACATGTAATTCAAGCCTAGTGGGATTTACATTTAGTGTTCTTTAATAATTTCCTATAGTTTAACATTATTTTTCAAATGTTACTGATTGAAAAATATCAGAATTAAAAAAACCAAAACTAACAAAATTTTAAATTCTCTGCATTACTGAAAATCAGAGGTTTACATGTCCAAATTTACTTCTCTGGCTAATGGTGAACTGAAGTGTTCTATGATTCTATGAGGTCCTCAACCTTCTGCTTTCTGAAAGTATTCATTGAGACACATTCTCAGCAAATTATGCAAAGTCTAAAATCACTCAGGTGCTTTGTCTTAGCACTAATTTGCACATGCCTGCTTTACAGTGGCAACAGCAAAGTGCAGTACCTGCCTTCTAGAGGGGGATGAAACAATTGAAAAATATTATCTTTTGGCTTTAGGGCCTGGTTCTAGTTGATGCAGTTGGCGAAATGGCATGAGTGTTAAAGTTATAAAGTGTATCTTGACACTGAGATACCCTGGCAACTTGCATATATATATGAGCAATTGAAGGAAACTTGATATTATCAGAAAAAAAAAAAAAAAGACATTCCAGTTTGGGTCAGGAAAATAATTTATTAAAATCAATTTGGTGGTTTATTTCTTAAAAATTTGAACGTATTCATACCAATGTTATGGTTGAACCATTCCAATTGAAACCTCATTTGCATAGAAAATGAGAGAAGACTTTACTTTGGGAGCATGTGATCTATTCAGGCTTAGAAAAAGGAAACAACATAGTTATCTTCAATTTATATGCAGAAAATAAGGCACAAATACACAAGTGGCAGGGGTCATTTGAACAGTTGTAGTTGTCCACAGCGTAGGTATTCACATGTAAGCCAGCAACTTTAGGGTCCCTTTTAAATCAGGATTGAAAAACAGGCGCTTCCAAGCTATAATTCTCCTCAACATCAACCAAGTATAAAGGACCATATAAATCACACACTAAAACTATCTTTTTCTCTCCACTAACTATAAAGGCAGCTTAATGTCTTTATCTCTGTTAACAATTTTTCTTCTTCACAGCTAGGTTTGGTCCAATTAATTGCTTCTGTACGAGTAAAGTTGCCTAGTAAAGCTAGGACAGACTTGAAGATTGAGTCAGCCTTGATGGAAATCCTTATCAGCTCCCTGTCAAACCTATCTTTTTCTTTGCAAATGATTCTTGATCATTTGAAAGGCAAATTTGAATGCAATGTGTGAATTCCTGTGAATTTAGTCTTTCACAAACTCATTTAAAGATTCTTTACAATTTTTGCTAATTTCTTAGGAACTTATGGAGACTACCATTTAATTTTATTCTTCAGCAGCAGGTAGCTACCAAAGCAAAGATCACTCTTCCTAAGATAAACAAACAAAAAGCTTTTTCAGATTCATTGTGTGTGGTAGAAATATTTCATGTTCTCTGCTCAAGGCTGTTGGGCACTTAAAATGAGTGCATACCACATATCCACACTCCAATGTGTTTTTCAGAAATTGCAACTAGACTTATAGCTGCAATACAACTTGTCTTCAAAGGTATTTACCTGAGATAATACGTCAAATTCAATTGTTAACGTACAGGGCAAAATTTCATGTAATTTTCATTTTTTATTGACTTTTGTGAAGACTATAGCACTTTGGCAAGGAATTAGGTAAATTGACCTATGTAGACCTACACCAAGAGTGGATTTTGGGTCTCAGTAAAGCATAATATTTGCAAGAAATCTTTCTGTCTTAGCCATGAAAGCATTAGGCTGTGATCAGAGGATGAAGCCAGCCTGTGATAGGCAAGTCAGTCTCAGACTGTTAGTGTTACTGTCATATATGCATTTTGTATCTGTGTAAGGACAAGTGCAACAGCAAGAATATCAACCTAGCTTGTATAATTTTGGGGTTTTTTTGCTTTCCAAACAACTTGATACAGAGCCCACCAAATAATCGGATATCTTCATTAGATAGCAGGAACTTAAGGAGTCCACTAATTTTCTTCAGTCACTTTCAGGGAGAAATTGTGCCAAAGCAATTGCGAGTCTGTAGGAGTGAATTTTCTTCATTACCTGCAATGAACCATTATGTCAAGAAGGTTCTGTCAGGCATTCTGAAGTAATTGCATTACAAAGAACAAAGGTTTTAAGATGAATAAATTAAGTCATAAAAATATGTTGTCTTCAATTTCCTAACTAAAAAGTTGTATTTTCTGCATCTAAGGAACTGAGCTGATACCAAAAACAACTGCAGGTTTATGACAGTAAGTATTTGTTGCAATGATTATGTTTGAAATCTAATAAGCCTAATTGTGTGGTGCTCAGAAATTCTTAAAATATAGGTTTTAATCTAAATTGTGTCTCAAAAGTTTGCTAGTTGATGTATCAACTTATTTTATATTTACTTTATTAAAAAATTCTCTAACAAATAATTTCTTTGAGCAAGTTCCCTGCAGCAAAATGCTTCTTTGAGTTGCATAGATGTAAACTTAAATCAACAGACTTCAGCTCAGTAGCTACTTCTGATTTTGTGATTTATTGTAGACAAATGTTTTTCAAACCGTGTTAGGGTTTTTTTAACTTCTAGAGGACTCAACTCCAGCTATGAATTATATAATAAAAAAAAAAAGTACCAGTATTATTGCCGTAACTGATTGATACTGATAGTCAGCAGTTATTGGAGCACAGTGTCCACACTGCTGCTTTTGTAAAATGTGCTATTAATGGCCCCAGGACAAGGATGTATGTGGTACTACACTGAGCTGATAAAACATTAGTTGCATGAACTGAGCATGGGGGATGCTGAAAAAAATATTGCAATGGGCACTCAAAACACAATATTATAAGGCCTTGAAAGTGTAAGCACAAGATGATAGAAAAGCTCTAAATGCAGGCCATGAATGATTGATCACTCACTGATTATTAAAGGAATGCTGCCTGGAAACTGGGTTAAACTGGATTTAGGGATAATAGAAAAAGAACAAGGTAAGGTGATTTTTGCAAATATATAAAAAATTACCTAAAGCAGACTCAGTATCTAAGATGAAGGCAAAAACAGTATCACAGTTCTTTAAAAAGTGTGGTAAGAACTTGATTTAGAGATGACTCATCCCCCCCCCCCAGTTCTTGACAAGAACCTTTTATGAAGCTTAGGATCTACTGCAGATGTGAAAGGCTGAGCATAGTATCAGAGAAAGAAGGGACAGCAGGAAGTCTGTTTGTATCAATTTAGGCTAAATTATTTTGAGGAAAGGGAGGTAAAAATTAGGTAATTTGAATGGTAAATTTTACTGTCATTATAACCAGACTAATAATAATTTTATAAGATTGTTTTGATATGAACTAAACTAAGAACAAGTTCTTGCCTTCATATCTAGAGTTCATTACTGTAGCTCATATAAATTGTACATAGGGTTTGGTATGGTATCCTATCCTTGAGGCCTGACTTAAATCTGAATGCAAAAATTCACGGAGAACATAAGTGACCCAGGCTTTAATTTGCATGTAACAGCTGGTGGAGGATATGGGTATCTTCAGCTGATAAAGTCTGGATGACAATCAGGAAGAATCTCTCTTTGGCCCAGTGCTAATCAAGTACTTTACTGGAAGCAAACATAAAATTGTAATGTAATTTGCAGATGAATGAAACTGGTTGAGAGAAAAGGAATAATCATGTGTAAAAATTGGTTCCTAAGTGCCCCTTGATGTGCTTTTCTCATTTTAAGCCAAATATGAGTCCATATGCCTAGTAACCAGGAATATAGGTCATACTGGCCTGGTATGCACTTTCCCCAGTTGTGGCTGAGGTAATTGCTGGCATAGAAGGAGAATGTTATGTACAGAGTTACTAGGCCAATTTCTGTGCCACATAAACTGATTAAAGCAATGCTTCAATGGCCCCTATTAAAGGCGGTCAGAACAAATGTAGAGAAAAATCTCACTTGTTGTACATCTTTGTAGGACGAGACATCTCTCTCTCCATTTAATTTAATTTATCAAAGAAGAGATTTAGTAGTCATGAAATGATGACAGTACTACTGTGCAAAGAGCTATCTGACAAAGCAAAGGCATACTGACTTCCAAAGGCTGAGAGAGAGCACTAGGTCAGTTCAGGCCAAAAATCAACATCTATGAGACAATCTGTGTGTTTAACTACTAGAACTACTACAAGGAGTTCAGACAGAGGATCTGCCACTAAAGTTTAAACGCAAGCTGTTTGTCTATTTAGAAGTAGAGCAGTAGCTCATCCAGAGATCTGGAAAGTACTGGGTGAAAAGTTGTAGTCTGTGCATTGTAGGAGATCAGAATTGATTGTATAATAGGCCCCTTTGTCCTTAAACTCTATTATTTATATATCAGAATTTTTATTATCTTCTATCAGTATGTTAATAGAGTTTAATTTAAGGTATTTGGTTCCTATTATAAATTTTCATGAGACTTTTGCATGACTGCAAATCCCATTAGACATATACTTTTGAATGAAAGGTTTGGCACGCACTTTGACCTATAAAAGTCAAGAAAGTGAATTCAGGGTAATGTATACCAAAAAAGACATAAAAGCCCCCAAAGGTTTTAGCAGTAGTCAGAATTAAAGACTATGAATTCCACAGAGGACCCCAAATACATCACATCACATTTAAAGTAGACTTCTTTCAACTACCAGTAGTAGTTAACCATTAGCTGCCCATGTTTATTTGCCTATTTGTTTACTTGTTGCCCAGGACTTGTTGGCTTTGTGGGCTGGAGGCTCAAGTCCAGCTAGAGGATATCACTTGCTCTTCCCTTATCCACAAATGCTGTAACCCCATTGTAAAAGGATAACAGATTCGTCAGACACAATTTGTGGATAGTGAAGTCATGTTGGCTGTCGCCAATTCACCGTATTTTCCATGTGCCTTTGAATAGTTTTCAGTAAGATCTGCTCCATGACCTTGCTGGGCACCATGGTGAGACTGACTGGCCTGTAATTCCCTGGGTCTTTCTTTTTTTTCCCTTTTCAAATATGGGGGTTGCTTTTCCCATTTCCAGTAGCCTAACATTGCAAGCCACCAATCATTCATGTAATGCACACAAGATTTTTGCTACTGAACTGTGGAATACTTTTTTTGACGCTTGAAGTTAAAAACTAAACTGTAGTGATAATAGATGGGCAGCAGGCAGGAAGAGAGATTAATGGGAAAAAGAAATGCTTTAAAGTCTGTGTAGAGAGTAGACATCTCCCACAGTGTTTCTAGCTGCTCAGATGAAAGCTAATGCAGTATAAACCTCTAATTGTTATGACATTATATCATATTGCATTGATATGTTTCTATTAAGTTGAAAAGAAGACACGACACCATGCGAATATTTTGTGGAAATCCATACTCTTACTTTCAAAGGTACTAAAGGGAGATGTAGCGATCTTCCAGTGAATTTCCTTCCTCCTCATACTCAATGTATTTTTCTGTATCTGTTTGAGGGCTTTAAAGGAACACCCAAAACACTTGCAGCAAATATAAAGAAGTGCAATAAAAATTAAGTCTGCAAAAAGGGCCTCCTTCTAGTCAAACATAAAGATTTAACCAGCTTTCACTGAGCAGAATTTACAAAAAACATCAGACAATAAACTGGATGTCTGCTGCCCTTCGTAAGTATATTTATTAATTTCAATTAAGTTGGCACTCTGCCACATTTAAACTTAGCTCTGTCATTCAGTTTCCCCCATGCAAATGAATAGGTTGTTTGTACAGCTGAATCCATTTAGGCATTTTTAGTCAGATATTTTCCTTCTGTCTTCTAGAGACAGTGAACGTAAAAGATGCTGATGCACATTCCACACTTCACATGTGGTGCTAAAAATCCATTAGTTGTAGAACAGTGACAACACGGGCTGATCAGAGAGAGCAGTTGAAGGTCAGGTTTAAATAGATGTATAACATCAGCCAGGCTTGATTGGCCATGGCTTTAGCATGTATCTCTGAATGACTATTCAAATATTGATGTTAAGCAACCACAGAATACTGAATACACTACTTGAAATTAAAATCAAATACAAAATAGTAAAACATCAGCTTTGGACAATATTTTGAATATATTTATTAGAAAACCGTGGGATAGAAAAATTGACACATTTTGTAACAGAAAGAGAATCCTTCAGTACAGAGCATGGACTCTTGTTCTGATGTGGTTTTGCTGGCAAGACCCTTTTTCTGTGCTCCTAGATGTTAGCAGGCAGACTACTTTTACTACTGGATCGAAGTCCCTAAGGGAAACAAGGAATAGCTGACTCAGAACATCTCTTCACTACACTTTGCACTGCTTCTTAAACCTAAGCAGTAGGGGGTCAGGAAGGAATCCCTTGCGTCCCCTCACAGTGTCTTGTATCATAGTTGGCTTTTTAAAAACTAATTTGCTGATTAGTATTTCTTAAGCAAAATCAACATGCTGGGGAAGGACTACAGACACAGTTGAACTGTGAATAGTAAGAAAATAATCATAAAACTTAAAAGGATTATTTAGATCTCCTTGAAGAGCTGAAACCTTTTATAATCTCTTCAGTGAAGAAAAGTATTTTTCTCTTTTCTTTGTCTATTTTTCTGCACAATCCTGCTCACGGGCTGGACCCTGGTTTCTTCAAGTTATTTCATTATTTTTATGATGGTTGTCAGGTTTTTAGTGTCATGTTGATGGACTGGGCTTCTCTCCCTACTGTCTCTTATGTTTTCTTAGCTCTCATTCATCTTCTACTTCTGAATGGTGTTCATGTTACTGCTTGACATAAAGGTCATCTTGATATTACCCTTAAAGCTTATCCTGAATATGTTGGTCTTCATTCTTCCCTCATGGCTGATAAATGACTTTGGTTTCTTACCTCAGAAATTACAGTATAATGAGCTTCTCACTAAGTTTTCATAAACTTCTTCAATCAAAGGGTTTGAATTAGTTAATAGTTTTTCCTAAAAAGTACAGAAAATCTTTATGACATCTTTATTTCATAAAGATGACAGTTTTGAAAAATCTTTTTTGGGACAAAGTTAATCATGCTACTTTTCCAAATCTTTTCAAGGTTATAAAAACAAGTAGAAGCATTTGGTCATTATTGCTGGATTTCTACCACAGTTTCATTTTCATTGCAAGGTTCCAATCTTTGTAGGAAAACAGACTAATTTCTTTTAATATTTCACTTTCTAAAGTTATGCTCCCTTTGGGACATTAATGACCATATTTTTTGTCTTCCTTTCATTGATGAAACCAATAAACTGTTTTATTTTGATTTGCTCGCTCTTTGATGAGTCTTTTGTTTACCATCAATACACAGACTGAGACAGGTAATGTCATCAGAAAAATCAGCATTGTTATTTCCTCATAAATCCTTATGTTAGATTCTTTAGCACTCAAACCGCATAAGCAATAGTGAGATACAGGAAAACCCTAAACTGCATTGGTTGCCACTAAAAACCACTAAAGGATATTTTCCACCATCTCTACTCACAATGTTGTTCTACTTGTTACAGCAGAATATCTTTCCATGTAGTCTGCAGCATACCATAATTTTCCAAAGATCATCTCATGTGTTCCATAAATCTACTTGAGAAATGCAGACATTTTGTCAAAAAACCTGCTTGTTGATCTATATCCATTTCAATTTAAAATGTCAAAGAAGAATTTGCTCTGCATACCTAAAGTCAATATCTTAAATACCTTCCTCCTCTGCTTTTAGCTGAAAATCTATTTACTTCTTTATGTTCTGTGGTGCTGAACATTTTTGAAACACACTGAGACTTGTTACAGTAGGTACAGTCATCCATCCTTCAAAATATACTATAAAGGTGTTTCTTTTCATTTCACATTTAGTTTAAAAGCATATGGAAGTCTGGAGGATTGTTTTTGTCACTTGCTTTAAGCTTTTCTGTGATTAAATGTATCAAATCTCCATATGAAAAAATCAACTTGATCAATTCAGAAGATCTGATCTGAGTAATGTTGCTACACATTCTAGTTTCATTTTAATTTTTGATTAAAGGAAACTATAATTCAGCTGTTCAAAAATTTCATGCATTGTATGCATAAAGTATCTTTAATTGGCTTATATGGCAGCATCATCACAGTATAAATATAGGATACATTATTCTGGATCCTGCAGACTACATTGAGCTTCATTATATATCTGACATCAGTTTCAGAGAGGAGAGAGAAATGTAAGAAGGAAGCAAAGTGTGCAGCAGCCCATGGCTGCTGACACTGCTCAGATTTCTTTCTCTGGTCCATCAGGAAGTCAAGGAAACATTGTGAAAATGGACCACGGGGAGAGCCCCGAATTCTGCAGAGCCCTTTGAACACTGTTTTCTTATTCTGCTCTCAAAAGCTATATTGCTTCTTGCCAGGACTTCCATTAGAGTAGTCAGTTAAGGCCAAAGAGAACCTGATGATATGTATGTGTAAAGGTGAGTTACAAGATCTGACAGGAGTCAGGTAGACATCCAGGAGTCAGAGGAAAGTGGAGACAACATGGAGGTTTTTATGTGTCCAGTATTAGGTATCTGAAAAAGATAGTCAAGGTTTATAGTAATTGAAATAATCTCCTGAAATGCTCTTCTAAGTTCATAGATGAACATACTACATTTTTTTCAAATCTAATACTGGTGTGGAGGAGAGTCATATCTTGACAGAAAGACGGTAGACGTGAACCTTATTTTCTCTGTTCAGACACTGCATGGATGTGCATGGACATACACTCTCCTACCCTCCAAGATATATTAACATGGAATAATTTTAACCTTTACTGAAAAGGACAGAAATTAAGCAGAAATTAATCTAGTTTAAGTTAAAACTGAGGTGTCTATTCAGCTGAATCTCCTTTTGTAAATAACAGAAAATCAGGTCCCTGTGGTGGGCTATGTATGCAATTTTTCTCACGTTTGCCCTTCTGATTGTCTCCTCATCCTACTGGGGTTTAGCTGCCAATCCTGGTTAACCCTCAGTGTGGGAACCCAGAGTGCAGAGAATATTTCTCTTCTTGTTTTGAAGGGTTCTACCCCCCTGGAAAGCACTGTTTTTGACCTTTGTCCATGGACAAAATTGCCTACCCTCTGGGAAGAATTAGAATCTACACTGGTGTGAACAAGGTGATAGAATATTATGTAAGATTGTCACAGGATTAAAAATTTAGAGTTTTTGGGTTTATTAATATAGTAAGTAGATAAAAGCAAAAAACTTCAAAATGGAGGATTGTTGTTGTCCTCCAGACCTTCTTCTTCTTCTTCTACTACTCCATATTCTGCAGTAGAAGTAGTTTGGGGTGACTGGATAAAGAATTCCACAGTTCCTGACTGCGTGACTAGATAATTGGTAGAAAAGTAAAAATAATGTATGCTTTTAGTGACTATTGGTTAGTTTCCTTTAAAAAGCCTTGACCTTTCCTGCATTTGCCTTCTGTATTTTGCTCTGCTTCATGCTATGCTGTTGGCATGTGAATTACTGATAAGATATAATAAACAACCCGAAGACCGGGAAAATACAGAAGTCCTGTCCGTCTCTCGGACTCCTGGCAAAGACTCTAAAAATTAAGGCGCTGGACTGCGTCACCTCAGCAGTCCTTTTTAACCTGTGATGGAAAACCCCATCCAATTTCAGATTTCAAGAACTAGAGAAGTTATTATTTGAAAATCCAATAGCCCTGTGATTGTATTAATGGACTGCAGGACCAGGTACAAGCAGAGCTGTAGTGGGAAGTTGGTTTGCCTACAAAAATGCTAAATCCATCAACTTACTGGCCAATTTTCCTTTTTGTCCCACATATTACCTATTTTAAACTTGAGCTGATTTTGTTTGCAAAATCACTCTGTGGATTTCATCTGATCAAGTAGAGTCATCTGCAGCGTAGATTTTAACTTTCTTCTCAAACTCTCTCCACTCCATCCATTACAGTCAACATATAACAGATCCACGTTTAGGCTGACCAAATGTTCACCTACCTCAGGGAAGAGCAAGCATATACATCGTCCTTTTCCTGATTGCTTTTCTGGTCTCGCTATTTTAACTCAAAGAGTTTTCATGCTGTGCATGTAATTTCGAGATTTTAGCAATTTACAAATTATTTATTTTACATCTACTTGTACAGTCTTTTATTAACATCCATAGACTCTTTAAGCAGCCACACAGTCCTCTGGCATGGAGTTCCACAGATTTTTTTTCATTCCACTTCCTTTTGTTCCTTTTCAGTGCTGTTGATTTAATGAAGCACAGTCATCTTTGTTTAGTGTCTTCTTTTTTCAAATTTTAAAATTTTTTTTTAGAAACACGAAATACCTGATCTCATTTCACCTTTTTGCAGGCAATTCATGATTTTGTAGCCCTTAAGCATTTAACATTCTTTCTCCCTGTTGTCAGTTTTCCAGACTGAAGACTACTAATCTAAAAAATTATTCTCATTTTCAAATATACATCCACAGCAGATAAGACAACTCACACTTCAAAAGTGCTAATTTCTCTGATTTCTGAGGGAGCCTAGGATGACTAAACCAAAAACCAGACATTTGTGCTGGGTACTGTTAAATTTAGATGAAATCAGTCTCATCCTCTGTTTCTGGGAGTTATCTCATTGTAAATGAGAGATAAATATGTGGAAATTAGTGAAGAGCTTCCAGTATGCAAGAAATGAATAGAGCTGGTCACAAAACAAAAAAAAAAAACCTATTAAGCAATAAAATTGACTCATGCATTGTGTACAGAGATATGGAAATGAAAAATCCAGGCTCAGACGCTCTATCAGCTATAGCTACGTCTTCTTTCTCTATGCTTTTTACTGCAGAGTTATTAATAAGATTTTCAGCTAAAAATTCAAAATAAATACTAGTGCTAGAATATGAATATATTTGTTAAGTATTATTCAAAACCGCTAGATATTTATTTAGAAATATGCTGCTATAAATGTGTTCACTTTTATTCTTCCGATTCTCTCCCCATTCACCCAAAGGAGTGAGCAAATGGCTGCACAGGGTTTAGTTGCTAGCTAGGATTAAACTATGACAATAAGTTAAAAAAAAAGAATGCTGCAACTCTCAATTAACGAATCCTTTTATTTAATTTGGGAGGAGATAAAATTCAAGCACGCTGAATTTTCTTGTATTTGTTTCTTTAAAAGAATCCATTTTCTAGTGACTTAAAGCCTTCCTTGTCTTCTCTAGTCATTAGCTAGAGCTGTATGTGATGCACACAACCACCTGAAATCCCAGATGTCAGGTTGTGAAATATGTCCTATCAGAGCCGGTGTCTGGCCACTTGGCTGAGCCCTACATTATGAGCAGCCGGTCATGCTAGCAACTCTCAAAATTGCCTCTGGGTCAGTCATGTGCTCTTGGCTTTTATTAAATCTGTGAGGGGATTTGAGTTCTCCTGGTGCTATGTTCCATTTAGATTCATAGATGTTAAGGCCAGAAGGGACTATTGTGATCATCTAGTCTGACCCCCTGCTTAACGTAAGTCACAGGATGTTCCTGATTTAATACCTGTTTGAAGTGTATATATTTTAAGGGAGAAAGCATTCAGTCTTGTTTAATATTTCCAAAAGAATATGCCATGACCTCAGGCAGGTTATTTGAAACATTATTTATCTCCAGTATTAAAAGTGTACACCTTATTTCTGGCATGAATTAGCATGGTTTCAACATTCAGCCCTGGGCTTCCGTTGTGCTCTGCTGGATCGAAGAAGACATCCATATTTTGTCCTCCTGTTATCAGGTCATGCCATAACTTTTCCTTTGTTGAACTATGCAGATAGCTCTGCCAATGTTTAGCTATGAAGCTGTTTTGTGTTAAATTGACATGATTGTTTATAGACATTATGGATAGGTGCCACCAAAATCCATAATGAAAATCAATGCATATGATTCTAAAATGGTTCCCAGTGGAAGGGCTCTCTAGTATTTATCAAAGTGGCTATTTTTTATGTGCAACATACAAGAATATTTTATTGCAATACAACACCCAACACATTGATTGAACCAAAATTCAAGTGTTGAGGAGAAGGAGACAGGCAGTCTAGAGCACAACACGGCACTGGGACAGGGGACAAACAGTGTCATTTCAAAACTGAGTTCAGGCTGGATGGGGAAGATTATTCCCACAAGGACAGTCAGACAGCGGCACAGGCTGCTCACATTGTGCAGTCTCTGAACTTGAGGGCTTTTAAGCCCCAACTGGACCAACCTGTTCTGACCCAATAGCTGACCCTGTTGTGAGCAGGAGGTTGGACCAGGGACCGCCTGGGGGTCCCTTCCAGTTTGAACAACTTTATGATATTACAACGTCATAAGATGCTTCAAGACACGGTGACATAAAAGCTTTTCATCTTTTTATATGCTTTTAAAAGCATAAAAATAGTATAAATACCATAAAAAATGTTTTCTAGAATTATATTTGCACTAAATATTTAAATTTTTTTGGTAGAATTGATAATTTAGTTTACAAATAAATAACACTATGTTTTCTTAAGTTTCTGATTATAAAGCAAAAAAAAGTTTATTTTTAATAGATGTACAAAGTTAGCAAAAGGATGTGTGCTGTTTTCTTTTACACAGTGTAATGTCTGAATATTTTTATTGATATAATTAATGTAATAATTTGGACAATGGGAAGAAATTGTTTCCTAAGAGAATACAGGGATTAGTTGATTATAACAGAATAGAATAGCTCCATTTGGAAAGAAGTTACAGTGATCATCTAGTCCATTTGTCTGATCACTTCAGGTCTACCAAGAGTTAATTCATGTTATTACTAAAAGCATTGTCCAAATGTCTCTTAAACACAGACAGGCTTGGGATGCCGAACACCTCTCTAGGAAGACTGTTCCAGTGCTTGACCACTATCTTGGTAAAGAAATGTTCTTTTATATTAATATTTATATTTTATATTAAGTTCTGAAGCTTGCCTGATGCAGTTTGGAACAATTCCCATAGGTCCTGTCACTGAACACCAGGGTTAGCACCTTATATTATATACAACTATGTAGAAATGAAACACTCCATGCAAAGAAAAATCCCAGAATGAAGCTTGATTATCAAAATACAGTGTGCTGAAATATTATTAAGATTGCATTCATTCAAATGAGGATACCATTGCACATTTAAAAATATTTGGATTTCTGTGGCTTGAGGTATGAAAACATCTGCTGAGGTGTGCATTACAGCTTTCTTCCACTTGTCCTGATAACAATAAACCAGGAGTGATTTCACTTTACTAAATATAGTGGTAAAATGAAATGTCTTCTTTTCTTGATATTTTGCTGGATGGTTGGCCAAGGACAAAAAATCAGATCAGAGGGTAACCATCAGTTGGACATCTGCTGTATCAGGCAAATCCCCTAGAAGGTCCTGTGCAGATCACAACATTTTTCAGAACGGACAATGATGGCTTCATGTTTAACTACATTAAATTATGTTCAGACAAACAAATAATCCAGATCTTTCTACAATGATGACCTTCCTTTGCTTTCTACCACCCCCTTAAATTTGTTAATCCATAAATTTGATCAATAGATGTTTTTCCTTTTCTTTTATGTTCTGGTTTGGAATTTGATTGGAACTGAGTCTTCACACCGTCTGTGAGCAACCACTGAATTAGGATTCTTTGGAGAAATAACTGCAGTAGCTGACCATACACCACTGTCCATACCAAGACTGGTACATATGTGTGTAAACACAGATCTGGAAAACGTTGCAATTTATGTTTCTATGTCTTCTACTGCATTTCTCATTAAATTTGACTAGCCATAAGATAGCTGGTTTAAATCAAAAGAGGATGGAAAGTGGTACCAGGATAGCACAGTGAGATGGAGAGAAAAAAGTACTCAGTTATTTACTAAAAGTCATTTAATTTCTCTCAGAATAATGTCAAAGTACATTTCAATAATTTTTCAAAGGAAAAGAAAGACTTTTTGTTAGAGCAAGGAAAAGGACAGCTAAATAATACAAACTGCTGTATTTTCAATGCGGGAAAACTGAGTTTTAATGGTATAGAATATTTCAGTTGTTTGAATAAATTCTGAGAAGCTCTGGTGTTTGGACTTAAAATCTCAAGGACATTATTGTGAAAAGCTTTAAAATCACCACAGTAGACTATTCATAAGCTTAATTTATGCACAAATAGCAGCGTTGATCCGTCAGGTTTGAGAGTCTTAAAAATCAGTCTTTTTAGGGATACCCTGCTCCTTTATCACATCTTATCCAAGCAGTCTTTAAATTTCCTAAAATATTTTCTATTTAATAGCTTATTTGATACTGGTGATATGGGAAATTGGAAAGTATGTGGTATGAAGGATATTGAAGGAATCTATGCTCACAAAATATAGTAAGGTTGTTTGGGGTATTTTCCTTCTAAGATAAGCATGTGTCTTTAGCCTTTAGAAGATAATTTAAGCACTTTTTTTCTGCCTTTGACTAATAAATCAAGAGAAAACATATTATTTACCGTAATGGTACCTGATTCCAGTAATACATCTGAACTGAATGATTTGGAAATTGAGAGACTATTCGTTCCAAAGACATCCCAAAGTCAGTTTAGGACTTTTTTCCTTTGTTTTTCCTTTTAGTTACATTTATAATAACACTGCTAGTGCAGCAACACAAACTGCTTGTGACTTCCAACAGGCTTGCAAACTGGGATATTTTCTGAATAGGGGAGCAAAGATATAAAAACAATTTTACCATCTGTGTGTGAATAATTTTTAGAACTCTATAAACTGGACTGATAAAATTTCATGCACATTATTTGAGAATGATGTGAATGATTTTTAATCCTTAGAATTCACTTTCAATAACAATAATGACAAAAGACATTTTCAGAAGTAAACAGTCAAACTATTGATTTCAAATTCTAAAGTCTGTTATTCAGATCACTTATTTTCAAAACTCTGTGGTAAAGGTTCATTTTGTATAAGTTTAAGATCTTGTACATGCATACTGGGGGTGGAGGGTGTGTGTGGAAGAGGTGGGGATAGAGAGAGAAAGACCTTAGATTTAATTGAAAAAAGGCACTCTCTACAGCTGACCCATTCCTTGCCCAAACACTTATAATTGAAGACAAGTCAAAACTCTAGTGTCTGAAAGTTGGATGTGGAATTCCCTGCCTGCAGTGTTTAACCAAGCTAGAGGCACTTCTGTTACCTGCAATATAACAATTACTATCTTAATTTTTGAAAAAATGAAATTGATGTGTTGTAAAAAAACCCCAGTTTTCCTTTCTTGGGTCCTGCTTCTTATCCTACCCGTGTCCAGCATAGTAGCAGCACAAGGAGGACTGTAAACCCAAACAAGAGAAGTCGTATCTGCCCCTACAGATGTAACCAGGTGGCATTGGCAGACTCTTCTCCATTTTCTTGTGTGTCCTTGACAAGCTGGTTGGCCTTGATCAACTCATCACCCTGACTTGATAGCAGAGATCATAAATTGTGGGAACACTCTACTTCTGAACCTTTGCTTTTCATAGGCTAAACAGGCCAAAATTCATGAGTGTGTCAATACAAGGACGTTTTCCAGTATTCAAATAAATGTGATTTATTTGGCATTCTTTTGAACTTTTTCCCATTCAAAAAATATTGTTTTGAAACTCAGAAATAATGATATTCCAATGATATCACTGACACTAGCAATCCTAACATCACTGTATAATATCAAGTCTTCTTGCTATTCTCTTTTTGTTACAGATATATTTTAAACCTGTGTGGATGATAAAATAAATTACATGAAGTTACCATTTAATTTGATAACTTGTTAGACTGCAGTTTGATTTATGTCAGGTTGTGGTGCAAACTGAAAATCAAAGGTTTGTTTATTTTCTGCTGACCATTTCTGTAAAGCTTCCCAAATTTCAAAAGCAGACATTGATTTTAAATACCTTCATTTTTAGTTACTTACACTGATAGGCCTGGGAGGAGGGGAGGGGGTAATGCTAACCAATTTATAACATATTTCTGAGGCTAAACTAATCCCTTCCTTCCCCTACAGACAGTAAAGACAAATAGGCACCTCTAGAGCCTGGAGATTTCATCTTACTCTAAGACCTAGAATATTCCTGGTAATACCTACATGTAAGAGCTTGCATAATTATATTACATATTCAGAGTGTAATTTTTTTAAATTAAGGTAGATTAAATTAAGAAATGCTGAATATCAATAAAACACGTCAGTGGGATCAGGATATGTTCAATGGTTATGAAAATTATGCTGCACTTTGGTATCCCTGAATAAGCACATTAATAATTAGCACATTTAACTGCCAAAACTCTCTGGTGAAATTATCCACACCATTGCCTTATGTTTTAGTTATAAAAAAGTTTACATGTTTTACTTTTTACCTTTTACAGAAACAATACAATAATACTGCATTATTAAGACCTTAGCAAATACCTATTATGATTACAGTATGAAAAATGGAGAGTCAGCATCTAAGATCAATATTATCCAAGATGTAGGGCTGTACTGTATCTATCTGTTCTGGCAACAAATCCTCAATTGATTTTTTAAATACCTTTGGGGCTGTGGGGTGGGCAGGATACAAAATCCTTTCTTTAACTTCAGCTCAAAATTGCTGGGTCTGTGTCTCAAAGACCTTTTGCTGTCCTATAAATCAGTGGAATGAATGCTTCAATGACTGTGTGTAAATAAGCCTCACACTGCTTATTTGCTGTGCAGCTGTCTAAAATAATCCCCTAAAGGAACAACTTGGCCCATATTGTCTGTTTTGGAGAGCTGTTTGTTAATAATCTTAAAATGAAGGGGGTTCACAAAATAGAGGTACAGTATTCATCATCAAGAACTAGGACATTTTACGTAATAGGTAACTGTAATGAAACAAAAAAGGATTGACATTGGAACATTTCATCATAGGAAATCTTTAAAAGCAATGTTTTAGGTTTGAAGAACATTTACACAGCTAATGCTATAAATCAGAAAAGATCAGCTGCTCTAAAGATGCACAGCAAAGGTATTATTCATTTAAATTTCTCTATCAAATAGATATTACAAAGAAGTGAATCATTACAGTTCATGGTTTTACTTAAACATATATAAAACCTCATCCACATTAAAAATAACTGTATATATTTAATTTCTTCAGAAAGAAAAACACCTGCAGATGATCAGGCCTTCTGAATATCAAAAAAACCCCTAAAGCATCCTTTAAAATAACATTATTAAGGCACAACAGACTGTGGGTCATATGAAAGTGAATCAAATTGTGGCCAATCCTGGAAATCAAGTTGGATGCTATTTCTCATGAAAAATAACTGTGAAAGAAGTGACTGGCAAGGTACCTTGAAAATTCTTCATATTTTAGAAGCAATTATGAAACAGAATTTTGCAAAACATGAAGGGCATGATTCCCAAAATAAAGAAAAAGTTGCCATGAGGAGAAATTATTCCCTTGATGGTGTATTCCTTTTATCTATAAGCTCTCTGTGCTAGTCCCAGGAACCATTTTTACTGCTGTAAAAATTTTATTGCTATTCTACTCAGTCAATATTTGTTTAGTATTTACAATACAAACACATGCTGAAAAAAAGAGGTGATGTTCTAATGAAGATTCTGCAAACCTAGATCTTAGTTAATAACTTTGCTTAAAATTAGAATGCTGTAATTTTTTTAATTACTATTATTCCTAGAGACCTATTAGTACCTAACTTTAATTTGTCATTTTCTCTTCAGTATTTATAGTTTAGATTACATAACATTGACTTATTCTTTACTTTAGATTAAAGGGCTAAAGTTGAAGCATTCAGCTCTTTCATAGACTGCCAGTAGAAGTGATTACAGACGTACTAATCACCCTTGCTTATGTAAACAGTTGTGACATTGAATATAATTTAACAAGGGCAAGCTTCAGAGCTGAGATTCTTGTAAATTCATTTCTAAAATCCAAATGCTCCTAGACTTTCAAAGAAAGATAACGATTTTCCCCAAAATTTCCCCATCATATTTATTAAATTTTTACATGTAAGAAAAATGACAATATATAGTCTCTCATATTCACATCCATTCTTTTCCGGATACCCAACAAAACACAATGTCAAACTTACACCAAAACAGGACTCCTCTGTACAATGGACACTCCCTTTTGGCCATATTTATACACTATCTATTTTTTTGAAAAAAAAACACTTAATGAGGTATGTAGATGAATTGCAGTGAGTTTAGTAGAGAAGATGGTAATAGTTTAAGACAGCATGACCACTAGGAAAAGACTGAAATATTTGAGTTTGCTTATCTTAGAGAGGATGTAATGGTTTCTCCTAATTTATATAAAGGATTTAAAAGCAAGAAAGTGATCAGTTTTTCACTGAGTCTGTGAGGAATGGCACAACTAGAAAACATCCTAACCTGTGACAAAAGAGATCTGGGTTAAATATTAGGGAAAATGTTCTCACTAGAGGGGCACACTACAATAGAGGGTGCCGAGGTACAATGGAATCTCTTAAGTAGGTCATTTTAAAGAAAGGTTAAGAGAAAAGTATTTCTAGATGGCCTATTTAAAGTCCAGTCAAGGGATGGACATTGTCAGAAGTGGACAGGCTTTCAAGTTTGCCAGCCTGCATTTTTATTTCCCACATTACAGGCCAGTTGAGCTGATAGAAATTCAGAGGAAGCCAGGAGTCCTTATCACACAGAGGTGAATAGATGCTGGCCACCTTTTTGAAGGCATGGTGTTCTGCATAAGGTACCAGTTTCATACCTTATTCTGAGTCAGCAGCTCAGACAGGAGCCAGGAAGCAGAAAGTATCACCTCTGTTGCATTTTTTGCTTGCTGACTCTGGGAGCTTGCCCTGATCCCAGGTGCACACTGTGTGAAGTCTTCTCTAGTTGCTGTGTTGTGAAGCCAGGATAGGAGGAAATGACACTTGGAGTGAAAAATCTCATCAGATCTCTTGTCTTCCTCCACTTCTATAATTCAGCAAAGGGAACAAGTGCTCTGCAGATGTACAGACTGTTCAGAGGTTTAGTGCTGCTTCACTTAGTTTTCTCCAGCCATGGCCCTCCTGGGCCTAATCCAAGGTTGGAATCTTATTTTTAAAGTTGTCAGTTTATGAGATTGAATGCTGAAGTCCATCCCATCCCTGATTCATAGCTATGTTCTAGAGAACCCACCATCACTGTTGTAGAGACACAACTGTGTAATGAGGCAAAAAAATCTCTTGGAGAACTAGCTCTGGCACGCGATAATAATAACTTCTGATTTTCCATGGTAAAATTATGTTCAAATCTTCTTTTCTGGACAACAGTTAATGGTCCATTATCATCTGTGAAAGAGCGGAAGCAGGGAATATACACATAATATGGAATATAAATTCTGCAGATTTAGTCTAAAGAGTTCTTAGGTGCTTAATGCTGAGTAAAGCAGGCAGATCTAAAGAAACTTTCTTTTTGGAGGTCCTCGACTAAGAGACCTCTCAAAGAGATCAACTCACCTGGGTGACTCCATCTTACAATCCGAAAGTCTGACCAAACCCATTTATTGTTTTCTAGGATTTTCACTTAGATTCAGTATTCACTGAATCAAATATTTTGAAATCATTAAAAGAATTTAAAAAAACCAGCATTTTGTCATGCAGTGGCATTTTGATAAAAAATTCACATCACATTGCAACAGCACAAGCAAAATGCCCATCTCTGAAATGCTTAAAGGAGATAGCGGTACCTATATAGATACATTTGCACCATCATTGCTTCTGAAAGTAGGATGCACAAATTTTTATGACTTCTAAAATTTTATTCTTTAGATACCAGATTGTATCCTGTTGTGTTATAAAGGATCCATTTAACCACTGCTGTAACAACCCTTGAAATGTTTTCTACTGTTTTAATGTTTGGTTGAATTTTGTGTAGATGAAGACTATGCTGTCTTTACTACAAATTACGCCACTTTAGTACATCACACAGTAGTATTTGTTCTATTACACTCTTCTAATGCTGTCATTCTTTAGGATTTATTTTCTCTTTACTTCTGACCATTGCTCATTGTTTAAAGGCATGAAGCTTTTCTCACCATGTTTCAGCTGTTTAGTTCTCTTAATGTAGAATACAAATTCACAAAAATTATTTGCCAAATTACCATAGATAAATTCCAGTTGAGAAGAACTGTGATTCCTGTGCAGCTTGAGAGTTCTCAGCAGTGCTAAAAATGAGATTCAAAGAGGGAGTTTTTTTCTCTTTTATGCTACTTTTACGAACAAGGCACAGTAGAAATTCCTTAGCAAGATAGCATGTAATTTAACAGAACTAGAACTAAATAGCAGGGAACCTAAAGAAAATCTTGGGAAGAGATTTCTTTTCTGGTCACTCTGTCTTAATAGGTTGCATTTGATAATCTTTCCTGAAACATTTTTTCTCAACGAGAGAACAACTAGATTTAAAAATGACTGTTTCTGTCATTAACCTTTTCTATCAGTATTACTCTGATTTAATGGCACAGAAACTTCCACAACAGAGGGACAGTTGCTGGTGGACTCTCCTCACTGTATCTTGGATTCCACCCTGGGAAGGCCAAAAGAGAATGATGACTCAGCTGCTCAATGAAAGCAACTCAGCAGCCTGGTCCTTACTAAGGTCACTGATGACACACACTTACACAGACATAAAGGTTTCATGTAACAATGGTAGTCTGAAATCACCTCTTAGTTCATCTTCAGAGCAGCCAAGGACATTAATGATAAGATCTGTCACACAGACGTTTGGAGTCATTTACCCATTCCCATAGTTTTCTTGGCAACCCCATCTTTTCTTACTGTTACTTGACTACATTTCAACTGGCTTTAGATAAGTGATTCCCCACTGTTCTCTGCCCTGTTTGGGAGGAGCAAACAGTTACTTTATCCCTTATCAGTCTTAACATTAGAATGGTCAAGACTGAAGATCTGCTTCGGAATCAACACCTTCCTTCTCGAATTGCCCCAAGAAATTAGTACAACAATTGTTACTCATTTACATTTCACTTACATTTTGAACTCTCAGCCATGTACTGGAACCCCGTTTGGACAGGGTCTGTACAAAATGTAGAACAAAAAGCAGTACTAGCCCCAGAAGTTACCAACCAGCATTGAGTCCTGTGGGACAAGAATTTGTGTTCCACTGCACAAGTCTCAGAAAGCATTGCAATCAGATCCTGAGATCACAAGGAATCTAGACCCAGGAACCACTCTATTTCCCTTCCTCACCTTCAGTTCCCCAGAAAGTCACACAGATCCAAGGGCTAGGATACCCCTTCAACACATTCACTCTGATCTCAGACCTGTTCAGACTTTTCACCTGTCAGGGCATTGGCATGAGGGTCCTGTGGCTGGGCCTATCTCTTGGTCTGGATACAACCACGTACAACCCCTACATTACAATGTATCACCAGAGATATTCAAAACTCAGCTTCAATTTCAGCCTCACTTTCTGCCTCTCTGATCCATCCCAAATCATGGTATAAGTATCCCAGTATGGGAAACTGGGTAACTTTCTGGTGTATTAAAGAAAAAAATATATGCACAAGAAGGAGGATGTGCACTCTATAAGGTGTAGCTAGCCCTGGGCACCATCACTGCCACTGATAAAGCTACAACATCAAATCCTTGCCTGTCACTATTGGGTTTCCAGGCAGGGATTAACTTGAGTCCTGTGTCAGATAATGAAGATTTTTTCGATATGGAAAATATTAAGTGGCCAGGGCCACAGAAAGATAGTTTTATGTAGCAACTTACACATAGCATGCATTCCTTTCCTCCTTCCTGTTTTCTAGCTCCTTTCCTCCTCCCTGTTTTCCAGCCTCAGTTCACATCACTAAGAGATCAGAAAAAAGATTGGAGCAAGTGGGCATTTGGGGCTTTGAGGCTTTGGTCCTACCACTACAAAGCAACAGAGGAGAGCTTATAGGATGAGAGGGAAATGGTGCAACTCAGGTGTGGGCTGGGCCCTCTCTTCCGTCCAGCACACCTTGCAGAGAGCTGCTGCTTCAAGTAGGAGGTGCCCCCACTATTTCAGGCAAAGTTTATTCTACTGACACGCAAATTTCTGTAGGATTGCTTCGCCTAAGTGGTAACAAATATTTTTGATTTGCTGGGTATACAGACTAATTAGTCAGCTGTAAGAAACAGCTGGTTCCCAATGTTCCAATATTAGTTCTTTCAAGGATTTTGATTTAATTTCAAGGGCAGACTATGGAGACCAAAGTTGTAGAAAGAGGATTTTTGTTATTGCTGTTGTTGGCTCACTTGTTTGTTTCACTTCTTTTGCAAACCTTTATTTGATACCTATTCATAAATTATATTGCTATATTACGGTATCTCATCATCCTTTATTAGCAGAACACTACTAAATTGAAGTTGGAATTATATATCATGCCCTGCATATGGAACAGAGCAGCATATGGAGACTATGCCTACTGCAGTTTTCAAGCATAAAAAAGCAGGAAATTATACAGGAAATTATACATATTTCAAAGACTCTCTGCCAAGAGCTTCTGTGCTGTATCCTGTAATTCAGAGTCATGTTCATCTTTACTGTGTCATTTAAAATTCATATAGTAGAAATACAGTCAGGTCATAATCCATACAGTAAGGAAGGAAAGCAAATTATTTTCCTGAACTTACTTAAAATAGAACACGTCCCAATGGAGATGGTTATTACATCCCCAGCATCACATCAATTGAAATGGTTTCAGAGGGTATGTCCCAACTAGTAGGGACAGATTATTTGTTTAACATCAAAGCATTCTGAGTAATTCAGTCTGACTGATAAAATATAAAGGTGGGAGTAATGCATCCTCTTTACTATCATGAATCTGATTGGGAATCTCTCCTTTAAAATGAGTGTTGTCTCAGTAAAAACACATACAATTCTCAAAAAGAAAATATTTAAAAGTGTTTACATGCTAATGATCATGATTAAAGCATAAATGGAACCATATCCTAAGGATTCTGGAAAAGAGTAGGGTTCTTTTCTTTGCAAAAAAGCATTTTTGCCAAACAACAAAATTCTAATTTAATCAAAATATTTCAGTTGTGTAGACATTTCAATTAAGACAATTTTCTCTCATAATAGAATTTTGTTGGTAATTTTAACACCTTAGAAATTTATTTCATTGTGTATAACAAAACATATGATGACATCATACAACTTCCTGTGAAAAATAATTTTCTTTGCATGTCTCCTTTTTTTGCACAAAGAGAGAGTAAGTTTTATTACTAACTCTCAAAGAGAAAATACATTTAAGTCAAACACCACCATAATAAACAAGGTAACATAAATACTGGTTTCACTATGTCCCATTTCATCTAAATTCAGTAGCAGAGAGAGAAGGGTGAAATAAATACAGAAAACAAACCTCTCTGTAGATTAAAATTAGAAGCATCTCTTAATCCAAAGTGACAAAATCTGGTTAATGAATAATGTCAGATCAAATTTTACTGTGCAATGGACTGTCCCTCTATTTTTGGATAGATGGATGCATGGTGAAATCATGCAGCACTATCACCTCTCTTCTGAGAAAAGTAGTTGGTGGCCTTTAGAATAATTGGTAGGGGGAGAAGAAGATATATACAAGCAAAAGAAGAAGAAGATGACACATGGAGGTCTCCTCTGATACTGTGCTGAAAAGAAACCCCAGAAAAGCGAGCACTGCCTTCCTGTACTGACGAATTCTGCAAGATTTTCTATTTTGGGACTCATCCTTCCCCTTTTCCCATGACAGTCATAGAGATGTTTCTTCTTGCAGAACCTCCTAAGGGCACCTCAGGGAGAAAGGGTCATCCTACTGACTACAGGTCCTCTCCAGATGATTAGGCCTGGATTGGCACTCACCATTCCCAGAGGGCTAGTCCAAATGGCACATTCTTTTTTTTCTCTCAACAGCCCCACTCCCAGCTCAGGAGCCTTCCATGTACGAACTTCATGTTTGGTGTAACTACTTGCCAAGTACATTAATTTAAAAGTTAAGTGCATTATAAGCATACCAGTATGGGAGTATTTCTTTTTATGTCTGTATGGAGTTAAGAAAAACATGCCTTCCTGACTTGCTCGAGATGATCCTGCAATGATCTGTTCTAAAAAAAGGGTGGAGAGCCTGTGCCACTTTGACGAGCTATCAGATTATTAATCTTTTTATCCTTAGGGAGGAAAGTCACCCAGGTCTGCAGAAGAAAATTGTGGTTGAACAATGATGCAGCTCATGGAACTACGCTAGGACTATAGTGTGGAGCCACTTGGAATTTATTAGAACATATCATGCAAACACTATCACGTGATAATGTGAGGATTTGATATGCAAGAACTCTAAAATACATGTTGCCCCCTCTCACTGCTATCTTTTTCTGAAGCTCTGACACAATGAGGATGGCCTCCACTCCACTGCTTTCCCTCATAGAAATTAATTCATTAATCAGCATTTTCCTCCATTTCAGGTTTGGACTGTTTTCTTAAGACAGTGGAACAAGTTATTTCTTCTCATAACAGCCATTTTTTATTTACAATTCTGGAAACTAGGGATCACAGAATTGCCACTGGTCATTTTTTCCTCAGCTAATTGCTTTTTTTTTTTTTTTTAACTGGGCAAAGGGCCATGAGTTTCACAATGATGAAAGAATTAACAACTTTTTGGCAAGTGTCAGCTCTGCCTTCAGGAAAACACCCTGCCTGGGATAGTTTCATCCGTTATGATAACAGAAGCAGACAGGGGTGTTTCCTTTTCTCTCAACAGCCAAAGGTATCTTGGAAGAAAAAAAGGAGACAAAGCCAACATCAGTTTTACAATATTAAAGAAGGAATCTGAAAATGCCCAGCAATTTAGCCTATTGCACACGCTACTCTTGTGAACAGTGTTTGAGGGAGAGCTATCTGATGCCCTCCTCTCTCTTCATGAAATCCACCAGCACCAGACCTCTGGAGAGAGCCTGGAGATACCACCCTCACGAGTACAGAAAAAGGGTCTTGCTTAAAAAGCCTCTCATGACACTTGAACAGTTAAGATTAATAGTTAGAGTGTGGTGATGGGATGCTCTGAGATTTAGACTGTGATTTTAGGTAGGGGCATGATTGCTGGTCACTAAAACGGGCTGCTATGTGGCTAAGGGACCCAGAAGTCATTGGCATTTTGACGCAGAAGGAGAAGCGGGAAGCTGTGCACCTTGAGGCACCTATTACTGCGTCAAGGGACAGTATGTCCTTTTTCATTTGCACTGGACAGTGACAGCTAAACACTGCCTACACACCAAGTACAAGATGCAGACGAAAAAGGAAAGTCAAGGAAATGAAAAAAATACCAAGAGAATGAAATTTTAACACAACCTTTTCATGAAAAAAAGTCTTGATTTTCATCTTCTACATATATGATCTTCTTTACTGAAAAGAAAAACTGAAATGTTTCTATGTTGATTTTGAGAATGATGAGATTGAGCAATCTATATTCTAGACAAATACAAAAGTGCATCTGCAGTGTCCATGGCAAGATGATCACTAAACAAATGAGGTACTTTTAGAGCTAGATGAGGAGGATGCATCATGAGAGATTCATCAACCTTTGCCTTTTTATAAGCACAACTCTTACGATGCATGGCTTGCATCTACATGTGCCATTTGAACCTTTGGCCTTCAAATGTCACTGTTTGTGCATTAGCCAGAAACAAGGAGAAAAAATACTGTAGTATGGGAAAAGTTACAAAACAGCATCTGCTTGTCAGAGGAGCCAAAGACAGTAATTTCAGGGTCAACACTTCCCTTGATTTTATTCCATATAATTTTATATTAATGAGTTCTGGGCAAGCAATTGCTGAGCTTTTAGTTTTGGATTTATTTTTCGGGTGAGGGCTGAGGTTAGCTTCCACTTCATTCTCTGTCCTGGGATGATGTTATGAAGCTGCTATATTCCTTAACCATCCACTCAATGCCCAAGGATGCTGTGCCTATAAGATGGACCTGGGGGGCAGGGCCACGGGACCGAGTGCGGGTCGGTTCAACGGCTTAGCCCAAGGGCTCAGGGCTTGCGGGTTCAGCGGGGCTCAGGAGGGAGTTCGCCAGGAGTGCTGTGCTGTGTTTCTGGGTTTCCTTTGCGTTCTGTTGCTTTTTTTCTTGTTCTTTTTTCCCTTCCCTTCCCCTTGACTCACTGCCTCCCTTCCCTCCTCGCCGGTCTGGGGAGCCTGTGGGGTGGCCCCGGCTGGTCCGAGCCTGCGTGTCTGCTCCCTCTCCGGGAGTTTGTTGTATTTTGAGAGATTTTTTCCCCTGTTCTACCCTGTTTTGTTCATGTGTTAATAAACAGTTTGGTTTCTTTTTCCCACTTTCATACCTTGTGACCCATTTGTCTCATTGACAGAGGAAAAGGGGAGGAACACTCATTCCAGAGTGTTTCCTCCTGAAGTTTTGTCTCAAAAACTGAGACATTCTCTCCTTAATTAATGGCATCAGATATATTTAGATTTAATTGGAATATCTATTCCCACTGTATTTATTAACACTGAAGAAGCTACAGGAAGTGGTTTGCCAAGACACCTGACATCTTCCAGCAACCACTCAATATGGAAAGGATATCATCTAAGAAAATTTCCTTTTGTTGATTTGGTTATATGTAGATAGCATTTGGCTATATATAGGTCAGCAAAGAGGAACCGATAGATTTTACCACCCCGCTTTCTTACTACGAAGCTTAATATTTTGAAAAAAATGCAAAGTCAAGGTTAGGGAGGATAAGCAGTTTAGAGAGAGGCTAGGGAAGAAAATCACAGGGTTGGAATACATTTTCAAGATCATCCAATTCAGCCACTGATGTAGCACCACCATAAATCGCTGCTAAACCATATCCCCAAGTTCCATATCCAGATGCCTCTTGAACAGTTCCAGGGGCAGTGACTTCAGCACCTCCCTGGGTGACTTATTTCAAGGCCTAACCTCTCTTACAGTGAAAAAATTTCTAATATCTAATTTGAACCTCCTCTGGTGCCAAGTGAGGCCATCTCTTCTCATCCTTTCCCTTGAGACATGGCAGAAAAGATCAACCCTCACCTCACTGCAAACTGCTTCCAAGTAGTATAGAGAGCAATGAGATCTAACCTGATGTGAGGAACGAGACAACTCTTAGAAAAATCAAAATAATTTATTAAAACAGAAAAATTGAAAAATTATGAAAATCAGGAAAATATCAAAATTTGGGATCCTAGTGGCTCAAAAGGTATTTCCCAGGAACGCAGGGATTAGAGATCTTTGGGCTTTTACAGCACTGGACCTCCGGTGGAAAACTTGCAGTGCTGGGCTGACTTTCAGCTAACCCGAAAGTCAGAGAAAAATTATTGAAGGCTCCTAAATAGGAGTAAGGCTTAAGTGCCCAGCACTGGCACCCACCACAGCTAAATCTGCAGTGGTCTGCCCCTGCTCTGAGGCTGACTCAGTATTTTATAGTGCCCTTGCTCCACCCCAGTCCGCCCACGGACCGCCCATGGCACACCCCTTTGGTTCTAAGTGATTGGTGCTTTCTTTTTGACAGATTATCTCTGTCTACCAATAGCTCGTCGTTGTCGGGGGGGGTAGTAGCAGCTGGAGTAAGAGGGGTAACATGCCCTTATTAAGATTCAGGTTGCCATGGAGCTTACTTACAGACCAACGGCTAAAGGTCTAAAGCTGGCTGTTGGCTGTTAGAAACTGGGGTTTGGAGCTGGCCCTGAGCAAAGTAGAAACCCTTAAAATAAAATCTTAAAATACATCCAACACATCTTAAAACATTTGCAAAAGTATACAGAGAACATGAGAAAAACAGGTTTTTTTTAAGGTTGGAAAGGGAATTTTAACTGGGACACTTTTAACTAGGGGATTTTAACTGGAACTGGTGCAGATAAACTGCTTTGAACAAGTGAAAGCACTAATAGCAGAACTTGATATTTGTACCTGGACTGATGGGTGAACATTAACACTCAATTAAAGTTGTGTAACCCAAAATTAACTAATTAAAACACTTAACATGCAAAGACCAAGCTAATTAGGGAGTTCATGTATGACACCTGAGTCTCCTCAGTCTGCTCCACACTAAAAAATCCAGTTCCCTCAGACACTTCTCTTAAGACATGTTTTCTAGACCCTTCACCAGTTTTGTTGCCCTTCTCTTAACACACTTCAGCACCTCAGTGTCCTTTTTAAAGTGAGGGGCCAAGAACTAGACACACTACTTGAGGTGTGGCCTCACCAGTGCCAAATACAGCAAGGGAATGACTTCCCTAGTCCTGCTAGGATAGATGCCATTGGTCTTCTTGGCCACCTGGGTGCACGCTAGCTCATGTTCAGACAGTTGTCAATTGACACAGATCTGTGCCGTAAATCACATCTCTCCTGATGGGAGACAGTTTTTAAAGTCCTTGCCAGGAGTTAGTTCGAGAGACAAACAGAGACTTTCAGCCTTCACTGCTGCTAGATAGTTGTTTATTAAGTTTTATTAGAGAAACAGTCACTAGCATGACCCAGACACAGCATAGAGCAGAGAATGCAGAAGAAAGCCTAATTATCGAGATTTACACAGCATTTTAAAGATAATTTAACCAATGGTTACTAAAAACATACATTATTTTCACTTTCCTACCAATTATTCAGTAACACAGCCAGGAACTGCGGAATTTTTTGTCCAATCATCCCAAACTACTTTAATAACAGAATGTGGAGTAGTAGAAGAAGAAGAAGAAGGTTTGGAGAACAACAGCAGTCCTCCATTTTGAGGTTTTCTACTTTTATCTATTTAGTATGCAAATAGACCTAAAAACTCTAAATTTTTCACCCTGTGATGATCTTACATAGTAGTCTATCACCTAATTCACACCATTGTATTTTCTAGTTCTTGTCTGATGGTTGGCAATTTTTTTCCATGGACGAAGGTCAAAGCAGTGTTGTTCAAGGGGGTAAAAACCCTTCAAAACAGGCAGAGAAATATTCTCAGCACTCTGGGTTCCTACAGTCAACCAGCAGCCCCAGGACCCTTTGTGCTGAACAACTCTTAAGCCACTATTCTCCAAGCCTGTAGCACTGCATGGGGTTGTTGCGACCCAAGTGCAGGACCCAGCACCTGATCCTTACACTGTTGTCCTCAGACCATTGATCCAGCCTCTCCAGATCCTTCTGCAGACCCTTCCTGCCCTCCAGCAGATCAATACTCCCACCCAACTTGATGATGTTTGCAAGCTGACTGAGGGGGCACTCAATGCCTTCATACAAAATACCAGCATAGATATTGAACAGGACTGGGCCCTGTTGTTGTTGGATCACACATGACCACTGGCAGGACTGAGTCTCCCAAATTTGATTTCTTTATATTATAATTGAGCTTTCATTTGGAAATGTAGAAGAGTCCCTATATCATCTTTTCTTCATGGTCTCTCTGTAATACACCGTCATCACTGCTGTACAAGAGGACACAGGTACAAGAGACACTTTTCTTTACATTATTGCAGCGGTGGCAGCCTCTATGCCATAAAATACTTTCTGCCAATGAGGAATCAGCCAACTCAATATCTTCATCTGGTTTTCATTTCCTTTGAGAAATAAAGAAACTCTTCATGCACGTGACAGTGCATGTGGCTAATCTTGCTTTCTATCTGTATTGGTAATAATTGTTAGAAACATTTTTTTGAGAATGAGGTATTTTTATCAGCAGATAGGCTTTCCAATATCTTTAGGAACATATGTTTTTTCAGGCTTCAGAAGGTGAAAATATGCACTCACTCTAAAGGAGTCAATTCTCAGAGTAGTCTCATTCTGTAGGAGGTGGAGGATCTTTAGCTTATTATAGCTGTTATTTTCTATTTCATTCGCTAAATCTTATTTCAGTGTTCCGGTTTGGTCAAATTTAGAGATATATCCTCTGAGAGAAGGCACAACCACCCCTCCCCCCAGCAGGTTCAGGGAAAAAAATTTTCCTCGAAGGAAAGTGAAAGAGATAAAAACTATTTATTTAACAAACACACGGGAAAAGGATAATAATGCTAAATAATAAAATCTTTTGCTGTGAAGAAAAAACCTGGGAAAGTGTTAGAGTCCTCCCTTTGATCTCCTCAGAGCTGGGGCTTGGCCCAGGGCCAGGCCCTCTGTACTCAGGGGAAAGTCCTCCCGATGTGTTCTGATATTGAAGCAATCCACAGAAAAAGGGAAGGGTAGCCTGAAGCTACCAGGTTATCAGATTTTATCTATGATTTTAATATTCTATTTCTTATTCTTATTTGCTTCCTCTGAGCTGGTGTGGTTTAAGAAATCTTGTGGTAGCCTGTTAACCCCCTGATTCTATGATGTTCTCCCTGTTCCCTGCCCTAGCCCTGGCCACTCCCTCGGTTTCTCCCTCTTTGCTCCTGTACCCCAACCCCGCCCAGGGACCGCCCTTGGGCCCCTGACAAAACCACCCCACATCCAGACCACGCTGTCTCGCCACCTCTGAACGTCCCGGGGACAAGATGTGATTAAAGCCATCTCAAACCCTCACAAGAGACCCTTCTCTACCTTCTTTGCCACCACTGTGGCAGCTGCTAGCTGCCGGAGCCAGATCGTGGGGCTGTCCGAAATGGACTCCGGGCTGCAATTAATCACATGGCCCTAGGAAACCCTCTCTGAGCTTTCTGGCCACAACAACAGCCTGCTAGGCAGAGTCCAGCAGTTACAACAAAATCTCAGTATTATTTCATGACATAAATCTCTAGTGTTGCTTCATGTTTTGGATCAATAACAAAATACTTGTTGTCCTCCTTTTCTGCCAGTTATCACAAATACAGAGGAGTTAACCATTGAACGCACTTTGATTCCTGTCTCCTTTTGATAGAGTATGTAATCTCCTAACAATTACTTTTTTTGTTTGCATTTAGTATTCCTTTTTGTCAGCAGATGGCTAAGGAAATTTTTTAAGAGATATATGCCCAAACCATGTCCAAAATCTAGCAGTAATCATTGTTAACATTTTGTCTTTTAGAATATTTGGAATATTTGTGGACACGTGAAACTGTTGTATTAATGTTTTATAGACTCAAAAGCTGCTAATTGTACCACAAACCCATGTATTTCTAAGCCCTTACATAGTTTTAGCCTGTGACAAGTGACAGGGTGTCAGCCAAATGCCCAGAATCAGCTCAGGAGCTAGCACAGTGCCAAGATTGCTCCCCATAGGTAATACAGCTGAATTCACCCTCTGGAGCAGAGCTTGGGCCCTGACTCTTCAGTTTACCACAAATGAACTGCTGGAGAAGAAGACTCAGCAGTAAGATGACACACTGGTGAAATAGCAGAAGGGGGTTTTATGGAAGCACTCTTCTCCAAACTTTATTTCTGTATCTCCAATCCTCAGACCAGTAAAGATCTGTTTAGTATGACTGTAGGGGGTAATGCAGCAATCAGTGCACTTTGCTGAAATGACTTCTGAGATGTGTTTACATTTTCTTTTCTGAATAGACTGATAGAAGTTGGGTGAGCCACTTCCTGCTGTCTGGGTGTCCAGCCTGTTAATGGGATTGCAGTGGCACCCACTGCTGAGGGACCTTCTTGGGAGCTTCACACTGATTGTGTAGGGCTAGTCCTAGGGCTCACCTCCCCCTTCCACCGAGATGAGGAGCTCTCTGGAGATGGACTCTAGGTAAGTGACATTACTGTGAGGAGAATGGTGCACATAATGCAATTTTCTTCTGATAATTCAGGCCCAAAAGGGAGTTTCAAGGGAGGAATCTCTATTCTCTCATAAACCTACCATACGTCAGTTGCTGTAACAGCCTGTCTGCCTCAGTCCACCACACACGTAAGCCGTGCAAACACTAAAGCCTTTTACTGGATAACTACTAGTCTGATGTCATTCAGCTTCATCCTCTTTCTCATCACAACACAGTGCATTCTTTAGTGTCTAAGTCTCACGTTACTGCTGTTTCGCAATTTTCTTTGAAATCATTCTTTAAAATTGAATCCCTTACAGTCTATTTTTGAGGAGAAAACAAAGGGTTTTGTAAAGCAACCTCTACAAAGACTCTTCTCCTTTTGTCTATTCTTCTATTCTTTTTAACTTCTCTGTCTTTTCAATCTGTAAGAAAAATGGCTGGTACTTTTGGTAATTCTAGCTATTTTAAAAGAAAATGCAACTGGCTGTGAAATAAGTTTTTAGAAAGACTTTTTAAGAGGTATTAAAGATTTATACTTAAAAATATTTCCCTTTTTAAAATAAATTTTAATTTTCTCAAATAATTTCAAAGAGGACTTCTCCTTTTTTCATCTGAGCAATTTTTTAGTGTATTCTACATTAACACGTATTAATGAAAATAATTCAATAAAAATTTTAGGGATATTAATCAAATACAGATATATATACAGGTACTTAAATTTTTCCATTATCTCTGTGGCTACTGGCAAAATCTTTAACTAAGATTGTCCAGTCTTTGTTGAATTTTAATTCCTTATATCTAATTTTCTAGTCTGCTTTTTTTTTTTTTTTTTTTTTTTTTTGCCAGAGGCTGATTTTCCTTTTTTTCTTTTTTTTTTTTTTCTTGACTCAAGCTTTCAGCAAAATAACTCAGTCATTCCTTAGGATCAAAACTAGGAATGAGATTCTCATATAACTTTCCGATATCTTCTTGGTGACTAAGAACAAGGAGGCAAAGATCTTGGGCTTGACTTTGCTCAGTACTAAACACTGATTTACTGTGGGGAGAATGAATGAGAATAACTATTCCCTGTTGCTCTAGTTTCCACTCAAACTATTTCACTATTACTTATTTTCATTGAAAAAGTAAGAAATGCTTTTTTTTCCTTTTGTTTTCTGCTGTATTTTTTTCAAGGAATTAACATTAACTGTAATTACTATATTCAATTCTTCATTTTATTCTGGTTTCTGGAGGGAAAAGATGAAACTGTCGGCACTTTTTTCTTTTCTTTTCGGCTGAATGTATTTTCCCTTCCTTTCTATAATTATGCAAAGAGGAAAGTTTAGCCTGTGTGATAGCATACCATGGGGACTAAAAAATAGTTTAAATAAAGCACTAATTATACACTTATCTCTGTCAGAATAAGATTTTTAGAAGGGAACAGGGAGTTGTTACACAGTTAGGAGGATTTGTCCTGGGATAGCTTCATGTGAAGTAATTTGTTTAGGAGTTTTGTGGGGGACTACAGACTGTTTGTTAATGCTTATAGGCCATTCTCAGATTTGTCATATTTTAGGAAGAAAGGGACACAAGAAGGTAGTAAGAGCACCTGAGTCCAGTCCTGCTGTTGCTGTGCAGCACTTGAGCTGCTAAGACAGCCTAATCCTTGGTCTGACCCCAGTGGCAGACCCTGCATCAGGATCCTCCAGTCATCACAGGAGATCTTGTGATCATCATGACAGACATGGCATGAAAATGCATGTTTCCACAAGCTATTCATATTGAAAAAACCACAAAAGTTTATTATTGAACTAAAAACCTGTGGTTAAGTTTCAGAAAAATCCTTTTTCTTTGTGCAATGCTGTCAGTTCTTGTTATCCCTCTTCTGACCTCATGTAAGCATGATCAGGATCAACTTAGTGTTTATGTAAAGTAGAATGAGAGAAATTAATTTCCCTAGGGGAAAAAAACCAAAACAACTCAAAATAAAAACAATCAAGGGCTGCACAAAACACTCTCCTAGTGGTTTAACAATTCTTCTGAATCAGCTGAACTTACTGAGATAGCAGACTTAAATTCAAAGCCTTGGTCTGAACCAGGCAGAGAAAGGATTGCTCTGGCAGCACTGTCTCCCAAAAAAGTTGCCTAACTGCTGCACTGTAGGATTTCAGAAGTATCACCACTATTACTCAATAGTTCTGTGAGTGATTTCCTGGATTTTACGGTATTCCAAAATCAAAACGTATTGGAAAAATATTGGTAGAATTGATGACTGTATTTATTTATGGCTTATGTACTTTAGCAAGACTCTGACCCTCAGCACCCTCTAGCTGGAACTAAAAATGAAAAATATATTTTTAGCAGGGTTTGCTACTGTGCAGGAGGGTTGGCTGCAGGTCTATGACAAGTAACTAAATAAGAGGTGGCAGTAACTAGAAGAAGTGGCAAAAGTAGAGATTTGTGGAAGGTCTGGGGACCAGGAAAGAATGGGAAGTGACAAAAGAGAGGCAGCAGATAAGAGAATATTTTTATTATTTTTATTATTTTTATTTCACTGAAAAAGCTTCCATAGTTAATTTTAATTCATAGGTAATTTGGAAAAAAACAGAATTCTTTGTTTGATGTTGAATTTATTCACTTTCTAAACATTTAACATCCCACTATAATTAATAGTATTGGAGACTGGATTTTATCTGTTTGTTTTTCTGAGGCTGACATGGTTTCCAAACCAAAATGACACACTATGAAGCTTCTTCATGCTGAGAATTCTGTTGGAGAAATTCCATGTGCTGAAGGTTTTACTGATGTACCAGTTGTACTTTGGAGATCTACCAGGTTTGTTTAGGGCTGGTTTAGTGTTAACACTGCTCTTTCTCTTGCTCCATTATTCTGACAAAAATCAGTGAGGTGTTGGATATACTTTTTCTGGAACCATTAACAAAGGCTGCAGTAGACAACTGACCCTTGTCCATGGATTTTGGGTGAACAGCTCTGCAGCCAGCTGTTCCTTCTAATTTCAGCATCTCAGAAGGGGCAGGGAGGAACTTGGTTACAGTGTTCCAGAAAAAGGCAGTTGCCACAGTCTCAGAGGCCTCTGAGGAAGAGAAGTTGACATCAGTGTTTCTGGCAGTATGGGCTGGGCTGTGGAATCTGACATATGTTGCAGGTTTTTATTTTCATGAATTTGCAGGATAACATCAGCCTCACGCTGATAGATAAACTGGTGAATGGAATTTGTCTGTGTATCTCTTTCCTTTGTGAATTTCCAGTACCACTTCTGTTCACAAAACCTGTGGGTTTCCTTTCCTTGCTGGCATAGCAAATATTTCACAGTACCAAGGTCAGTGTGCTTGAAGATGCCATTTTTAAACTCCTCTGCCTCCTAACCTCTGTGTTGTAGAAAGAAAATTTCTTTCTACATTTTTTGTATTTCAAGGGATATAGTGTTTATCATAGATGTTGTACAAGTATATTACAGTATATCAAACATTGAAAAAAAATTGTGCACCAAAAATTTTCACTAAAAACAAAAAAAATACTTAAAGAGGGAATTAGACAAGTATACAAGAATATATGCAAGGGTGCTAACATTTCACAGACACAACTGTGCAGCTGCACATAGGTTTTTGGATTTTAAGGCTATTTGTTGTCATTCTCTTGCTTCTAGAAACTGGGCAACTGCTTCCACTGAAGTTTCAAAGCATAGCATGTCTAGCTGTGTGTCTCTGACTCTTAGTGCCAGAGCAGGGAAAGAAGCATGTTTCTGAGAAGCTGCATGAAATATGTTGCTGTGTGCATATATTTTAGGAGCTATTCATGGCCTTCTACTTATGCCTAAAGCGTCATTGCCCCTAGAGGATCTCATCAGAAGTTGTCACTGGTTTAAGTTTTTAACTTGTGTTGCAGCTTTGGGGGCCTAATCACCTTCAAGTTCCACCAGAGCAGGTATCCAAAAAATGGCACATGGAATTTAAAGAATCACAATAAATTAAGCTTAGAGGAGACTTGAAAGACCATCTGTCCCTCCCAAAACATCATAGCAGTCCTAAGACTCTGCAGCAGGTAAATCTCTGTGATCTTCCCCATTATCAAGCACTTGCATTTCAAAAGAAAGTGCTGCAGTCCCCATCCTGCCCAAACTGTCTCCGTTGTCTGCTGTAGTAACAGAGAAATTGTGTAGAGAATTCTTGTGAAA
>NW_008238647.1:136176-245139 GCF_000691975.1 Corvus brachyrhynchos
GTAGGGAATTCTTGTGAAACAGCTATGAATTACATTCATACTGTTTCTTTATTTCCTATATTCTTTTATGAGCAACAGTAAGGCTGAGTTGCAGGTATGCTCTGATACGGAGCAGCAACACAGTGAGTATTTCCTTCTTGTATTTTGCCTGACAACTTTGCTATGACCTTGCAAACTAAGGCATCCATCTGTCATTTATAATTCATGTATCACCATCAATTTATAGAGGACTAGGCAGTTTGCCCTATGTCTCTTGCTAGAAAGAAATGAAAAACACAGCAAAATCCCTCTTGATTTTTTTTCAGTATAATTGTTACTAAAGACAATTATACTATTAGTTACTTCTTGTAAGCCATTAGCCAAACATTCAAGGAAGAAAATTTTCTCTCTGCAGCTTATTTGAAATCAAAGCAGACGTCTTGTACTTCTCTAACAAACAATTTTTTTCCCCCAGGATGGGATAGGATGGTTGATGTGGTAGAATATCTCAGTGAGTGATTGGTTACCTATGGGCAACTGGCATTCTAAGTGAAATTTTCTGAACAATATTTTAAAAATCCCAACATATGAAGGAGCTGTCAGTAATTTTAGAAATCTGTCATTAAATTTTCTAATTAAAGAGAATTGCAAAGGCGGTAAGGACTACTTTTTCTTCTTGTTGTTTCTTTGCTATTTATTTGCATGTCTTTTAAAAGTATTTGTGTGAACTGCATCTCAAAAATTTATATTTCTATAACTAAACTAGCTATCAATGTTGGACAATAGAAGTTTACAATTAAATCTATCTTTAGTGTTTCACAGAGTCAATGAGGACAAATCTTGTCTCTGCTTTAAATTTGGTTCACTTTCCTAGGGACAAAACCAGTAGGAGTAACAAGTGCCTCAGAAAGCCTAAACCCTCCTCAGAGCTCCTTTGGACTGGATGCAATACAGAACAAAAGAAAGGGAAAAGAAAACAGGAAGAAAACAAAAAGACAAGAGAAAAATGGTTTCCCATTACCCAGCAGATAAATGGCAGATCCAAGAAGTAAATCCACGTCACCTAGTTCCTAATATATTGTTTCGTGTAATAATTGACGTGACCAACTTAAACCAATCTGTACTTTCTCCTCCAAGAGAAGCAAGTAGAATTTACTTGGCTAAGACCATACCTGCCCATCAAAATTGTGTGCAATATCCCGCCTAATATGGGTTCCCAGTTAATCTATAGCCAATGTACCACAACCAAGTTTACAAAGATTCAGCCAGAGGACGCTCAAGCAGACATTTCTGATTTATTGTGAGAATGAAGGCGCTGCCACTTTCAAAAGTCTTGCCAACGGGTGGGTTTTTTCGGTAGTAAAAGGCTGCTTGGAGATCGTTCCTGGACTATAATGGCATCCTTGACAACATTCATTAGAACATGCTTGAGTCTCCCTCCTACCAGATTTCATCCCTTAAAACATTTACTTCTAAAGCAGGATCAAGGGGGAGATCAGATTTAAGCACCAAAAGCTAATGAAATATTATTGTTCTGAATGAAACAACAAAATTATGTCAGGTCAGTAAATTCTGTAAACATTTTACCCTTTCTTGAGGTTTCATTTCTGAGGTATAAATTCCAAGCAAATTTCAAGAAGAGAATGTATCTGCTGAGTATTTTAACACCTTCCCACATGCTCTCGAAGAACATTACAACTTCACTGGAAATTTCCTTTATGAAGACATACAGTATAAAATTTCTTGTGCTAGAAAAGACCAGTACGTCTCTTTACAGACACTTTTCAACTTCACACTGAAAAAAAAATTGGTTACAGCACATATCTGAGACACAAGGATGAATAAGCAACTGAAATCCAACTAAAAGCACAGGCAAAACCTAAAGAACAAGAACTGATGTGAGGTCCCACTGACCCTCTAAGCAGTCCAATAGAGAACCCCCAAGTCCCCAGTGCAGACAGGTGTCCAGGCACCCACATGAGGAATGGCTGGCTGAGAATGCTGTGTGTGGCAACGTAACAGAGGCTGGAGATATGTGCTGCTCTGTGGGCCACCATTGAAGGAACAGGGAGTGTCACCTGCAGAGCCCAGGCTGCTGGCATTGATGTTATTGCCAATGGAACACTGAAGCCTCTACACCAGCAAGGACATATAAAAATATTATCATTGTCTCTAGAGTCCTATCAAAACAACTGGGGGGAAACAAAATATTCCAAGTGTTTATCTGAAAATAAGGGAGACTTGAATAAAAATTTTCATTTCCCTTACATAATAACAATAAAAACATGGGAAGGGGTGTTTTTAATTCTGTAAAACTTATTAAATCTGCCCAGCCCTATTCTTGACTTTCATAAATTGGAATTAAAGATGTTTAAAATCTGTATTCTTCCTTACTCCTCTGAGGTGGACTATTGCAACTGTGACTAGAAAGGAATGTCAGACAAAAGGCTGTGATGTGGTCCCAAATTTCAGTGTAATATAGTAGAAATACACATGGGTTTGCTGTTTTTTAATTTAATATACAAGTTTCCACTACAGAAATCAGTTTTACAGTTTTTAGAAGTGTTCCGGCAGATTCTTCTAGGAGTCCATAAGAAATAATTTAGAAGGAAAACACAGTTCAAAGGGAATGTCACAATTGGGCAAGGAAAGATGAAAAGTGACAGACAGTCCATATTGCTATGGCTGCATATTTGAAACAGTCACAAAAGTAAAGTTTTCTATGCAAATTATACTGAAACCACCATGCTTTATCCAGTTTATATTTAAAATGTGTTTCCACACCTCTGGAAAACTCAGTATAGGAATAGCCTGCAGGAGGAAGGATATCTGCATATAAAGTAATTGTAGCTATATGTGCATGTCTTTTATCTTGACAGATTCTAAATGGCTTTGTCAAATAAAAAAAATAAAGGAAATGTTCAGTATTAATTGTCAAATAAGTTTGAATGTAAATTAGATAAGCTAAATCCAATTTATTATAACAGAGTTTATCCACGACATGCTACCTCATGTAAAGAAAAGTCATTGTTGATAACTATAATTGGTCTAGTTCTGAACTTTATATAGGACATGAAAAATACACCACATCCAGATCCAAGCAACACTGGTTCCTAAATGCTAAAGAGGATGAATTCTCTGCTCAAATTCCCACTGAGAAAGGAAGGACTCTTAATGTCCTGTTCTTTCTAGATATATTTCGCTTGATGGGTGGCTCTTTTCCCTTAGTTGCTATTGGTTTCCATGCAGTCCTGCTTGCCACATTTTCACAAGTACTTTCTTATAAAGCACTTTGTCTTCATGTCTCCCTTTTAAAAATACTTTTCCTTTTTTCATAGCAAAAATTGTATTTGGGTAACCACCTTTAAAGTTCCACAGTGGCAAAACTTTCTTCTCATAGACTGCATTTCTGCACAAGTTCAGCCTGTCCTTGCTATTTCACATCACAGGAAATTTGGGAAAAAAATTGCTTAATGTGCTTTTTTTGCCTAAACTGCCTTCACAGTGCAGATTTGCTTCCAGTTTGTCTTTCAATGTCATCCTTGGCTTCTCTGATGCTTTCCCTATGAGTTTTCCTTTCCCTGCCTTACCTTCTCTCTGTCATGGTGAAGCTGCCATTTAACACAGGCTTTTCTGAGCCATACTGTGGAGTATCGGAAAATCAAGCTCCAAGTGATTCAGCAGAAAAGGCTGTCACCTTTTCAGACCTTAGTGTCATCTATTATGTCATGTATTCCACTTGCCCTGTGCAAAGGTGCTGAATAATTGCATCTCAATAAGAGCAGCTAATTAAATATTTACTTGGAAGACAACTTGCACACGATACAATTCATCTCCATGAAGAAGATCTATCTGATTTCACATAGCTGTCAAGTGTATTCTTATCTCAATGTACAGTGGAAATAAACATAAAATCCCCACAGAGCAAGAAAAGATTACATGTGTGCATCCAAAAAGTAGTAGACTTTTCTGATGTTTCTGACTGTTTAGACACTTATTTTATTATATCTTCAAAGCCAACATGTGCACGCATTTTCATTTGAAATGTTACCATTCAAAAAAAAACTATTAGTCAAAAGACATTCACTGTGTTGCTCTCTCATACTGTTTGAAATCAGCATTCAATTCACAGTGCAGCATGTAATCGTAGAATATGAAACAAGAACAGCGCGGAAGGGAATATTTATGATGGTTTTGAAGGCTAGTAAGTTCTTCAGACATTCAACAAGAATTCAAACTGTCTGCCCTTAACTGAAAACCTTCAATAAAATCCCAAACCTGCTATCTCTGACTGAAAATAGCAGCAGCATTAAAATACTTTTTAGATAGAAATCTTGGCAAAATATTATTCTAAGAAAGCTGGGACTAAATACACAGAGTGTAAATTATATCCACTAAGGGTCCTTTCAGGTCATGGTCACAAAGGCATTCTGCTCCCCAGAAGAAAAAAAAGAAATAGAACCTCCACCAGTGCTTTACTTGTCAAAAATATAAAGGGCTAATTTTAGTTTTTGAAGAAAAAATTCTTATAGCTATCTTTTCATCAACACAAGTTCAGTTTTAAGAAAACAGAAATCCAGGAAAAATAGTTTCCACAATGGACCACCATTGTGCCCTGCTCTGCAGAAACAGGGCTTTTGTGGGAAATGGCAGGTTTCTTCACTTGCCCTAAGGTGATTGTTCACCTGGCAAAACTATCTCTGTATAAATATGATCTCTGATTCAGTGTTGCATGAAGTCAGTGATCATGCCATACTTTGGATTGTGTGTTGACTGCCTTATCTGACCTGAGTTGAAATGTTCCAAATTTAAACCGTGAGTTTAGTTTAGAGGTTTCAGTTTGCAAGGTGGAAAGTAAAACAGCAACTCAGAAAGTCTAAGTTAATAAACACTGTGAAGTAGTGGATATGTAAGATAGAAAGTCAACATTTCTTTAAATTATAGCTAGTTTCATACATACCAATAATTTTTTAAGCTTTCATAATACCAGGCAATTTACAAATACTTGTTCAGAATTTACTATTCATGGTTTGCATCTAAGTATAGTATTCAGATTAGATGCTATAATGCACAATTTTAGAGTTGCCTCTGAAGCAGTTTATGATCCTTCAGTCTGAACAGTTTATGGGTTTATGCTTCTTAACATCTTGTTTTCATCATATTTAGATGACAATGTACCATTCCTTATCCAGTTATTGGCTGAGATGGAGAGGCTGTGAAAGAATCATCTTATGTGGAGTTTGCTAAAGTCACTTATGACACTGGTTTATAGCAAGCATGAAATCATGGAGTTGAAGGTCTCAAGGGGAGTGAATAAGGCTGGAGCAGAGCACTGACCCTGGACTTCAGGAAAACAGACTTTAGATGGATCAGGGAGCTGTTAAGTGTGATCCCATGGGAAGCAGATCAGAAGAGGGTAGTTGCTCAGGAAAGCTGGTAGTTCCTTAAGGATGGACTGGGTCTGAGGGCAAGAATGATTCATTCCAACACTCAGGAAAACAAATAGGCCTGTCAGCAAACTGGTGTGGCTAAGCAGGGAGTTGGTGGTAGAGCAGCATGAGGAAGGGGGAAGCAGGCTACAAAGGAGGACTTCAGAAACATTTCCCAGACGTCCGGGAGTGCTGTCCACAAAGCTAATGCTCAGCATGTGGTGATCACAGGGGACAGAAAGAGAAACCAGAAGAGCTAATTCTAGCAGGAAAAGGCCAATTAGGGGGACTGTGGCTGAACAGCATGTTTGATTTAGTGATGGTGAACACAGATTAGTCTGAGGTAATCAATGCCTTCTCTGCCTCAGCCTTCATCACAAGGTCTCTGCTTCTCAGAGGGACTCAACAAAGAGGATACAAACTGGCTGTGGCTGAATAAAGGGTTGATTGAGAGAAATGGCTGTGGCTAAAAGAAAACACTGAACATGGTCTAGCCCAACCTCCCTGCTCAAAGCAGAGTCACCTACACCAGCTTGCTCAGAATGGTGTCCAGTCAGGTTTTCATTATCTCCAAGAACAGATATTCCACAACCTCTCTGGACAACCTGTTCCAGTGTTTGACCAACCTCACCCCACCAAAAAAAAAAAGTGGGGTTTTATTTATGTTTTAAGGAAATTTTCTGTATTTTAGTTTGTGCCTGTTGTCTTTTATGCTATCACTGAACATCACAGAGAAAAGCCTGGCTCCATCTCTTTTACTTCCTCCCATCAGGTATTTATACACATTAGTAAAACCACAGAACGAGTCCTCTTAGAGTACATCTCTGTGAGCATGAAGGTGAAGGTGATCAGAAATGAAGTGATTTATCATGTGCAAATCATGCCTGACCAAACTGTTTGCCTTCTGCAGTAAAATAGACAACCTCATTGCCTTTCATAATAAAATGAGTGGATTTGTGGACAAGGAAAGAGCACTAGACATAATTTAGCTTGACTTCAGCAATATTTTCTACACTGTTTTCCACAATATTCTTGTACCTGTATAAAGAACCCTTAGTCTGACTGGATGGGCAGGAATATGAGTAAAGACATGGTTGAATGATCAGAGGGCAGTAGTTACATACCTTACCTGGAGGCCAGTAACAAGGGGAGTACCACAGGAGTCTGCCCTGGGACCTGCCTTGTTTAACATGCCTATCAATGAGCTAGAGGAGCTTACAGACTCCTTGTTCATCATATTTGTTCTTGAATCCAAACTGGGGCATGGGGGCAGCTCCTATCCTTAAGCACAGGGCTGCCATCCAGAGTAATTCAAAGTGACTGGGGGAACGGTACAATGAGAACCTAACAAAATTCAACAAGAACAAAAGCAAAAATCTATATCTAGGGCAGACGATCCCCTCCAAATGACGTGGGCTGGGGATCAACTGTTTGGGAAGCAGGTCTGTGGGAAAGGCCCTAGGCTTCTTGGGGGCAGCAAGCTGGCTGTTGGCCAGAAGTGTGCCCCAGAAGCAGAAACAGCCAGTGGCATCCTGGGCTGCATGGGAACAGGACTAGAGTGATTATTGCCTCTGCTCAACACTGGAGCACACCTGCATACTGCCTCCAGCTTTCAGCCCACAGTACAAGAAGATATCAGGGAATTGGAGACTGTTCAGCAGAAACCACCACTGTGGTGGGAGCTGAAGCATTTGTGCTGTGAGGAGAAATTGGGGGAGCTAGATATTCTCACCTTGGAAGAGAAATGACTTTGGAAGTACCTAACAGCAGCTGCAGTGCTTGCAAGGAGCTCACACAGGGGAGAGATTGGGCTCATCACACTGGTAGAAGGATAAGAGACAAGTGACATAAATGGAAAGTAGGAGGGGTCACAATGGATATAAGGAGAGCTGTTTTCCCTTGAACACAGTCAGGCAGTGGCACAGGTTGCCTGAGGAGGTTGTGCAGTTTCTGTCCTTGGAGGTTTCAAGTCCCTGAATGGGTGTAGACCTGAGCAGTCTGGTCTGACCTCAGAGCTGCCCCTGCTGTGAGCTGAAGATTGAACCAAAGAACTCCCGAGGTCCGTCCAAGTCTGAATAATTCTCTGATCCTCTGATTTGTGGTAAACAAAACTTTCTTATCACTTAGCAGAATGGGTCAAGTACAGTTATGACAATAATTGCTTCATGACTTCATCTGTGGCTTTCAGACATTGTTCCTTGTAATTAGAGTTTCTGACTTGTTTTTCTTGTTTCACAGCCATCCAGAGATCAAAACAGACTCAGAAAGTCACTACAGAATGTATAAATAATAACTTTCTACGCTACAATAACTCACTGTGTGGCAAAGACACTTTCAAGTCAGTACAGTACTTCACTTGGTTCTTCACTCTTGTGAACAGTTCACTAGATCCTGAGGATGGAAGCTTTGAAAACATAATTTGGAGTTCTGCTTATTTCATTAGGGTGACATGCATTTGAATTTATTTGGTTTGACTTTATTCCTGGCAGACTGATGTACCACAGTTGTCATTTATACTAAAGGTGGCAGTCTGTCTTCTCCTTTTCACATGACTTTATTACTCAGTACCACAGAATTTGATTAGTCACTGGAAATAAGTACAATTAGTTCACAGAGAAATAAATAAAATCACATATAAATAATATCAATGAAAAAAAATCCCCATATTTTAAACAACAAAACTTCAAGAAACCTTAGGAAAATATGTATGGGCCAAGTCACAGGTAGAATGTGAACAATGTCCAGCTAAGGCCTTGCTTCTCATAGACCAGCGCAGTAATGTTTTGTTCATTGTTGCCTTTCAAAGATGAAACAGATTAAAATAGTACAAGAGTACATTTATGTAACACCATGTCTTCTGAACATTGTCATCTTGTTCTCCGAAATTCTAAACTTTAATACTGACACGCACATGCGGATTGTGGGCACAGTGATTCATCGGTGCAAGAGTGAAAACTGAATCATCCCAAAATGATCATGGAGGAGGTGGATATGGTGGTACAGGAGGGCACACCAGAGGCAGCATGCTGCACCATCTGAAAAACATGTGCAGGAATGATTGAAGTGTTCTCAGATGAAGTCTCTCTTCCAGTATTAAAATAGAGCAATGTGATTTCTCTATAAATCTACCATCTATAAAAATACATTCTACAAATAAAACCAAATTTTCAGTACAGAAAAGTCATCTGGGATTGTTCTTACTTTTCTACTTTCTCAATTGATCTTGGTAAGATCAATAGAGTAAACTTTGGAGTGTCACCTGTGATGTCCAGCTGTCTTACCTTGCCCCATGCACCATGAATGCTGTCATCTTCCTGCCCTCTGTTGTAACTAATAATGACCTTATAGCATCATATCCAGAGAAGCCTGATGAAGAAATAATTTTCAGCTGCACATATGTCTTCTCTTCCTTACATCTATCCAGCCCTAGAAAGGAACTGTAATATAGAGAGTCTGGTCTCATGACCTGCTGTGAGTATGGGTTCATTTAACTTGACTGCTTGTATTACTGTATATTTGTTTCTTATTTCCACTTTATCACTCTGTAAAAGTGCCTTAAAACTGACAGATGTAGTAAATACCAGTGCATTTATTCCTCCTCCATAAGCATATTTCCCATTTCCATCACTTTTGATGGTTCAGGTCAACTTTTGTGATACAGAATTAAGATAGAAATACAAAATTAATACACAGTAATAACACAGTATTTTGAATGAGAAACATTAAATTTTGTTTTGCCTTTTTTTTTTTAATTAAGCAGATTAAAATACACTTTTAAATTATTTTTTCCATGGCTTCTCAAGATACTGGCATAAAATTCCTCAAATACACCCCACTCAAGAGAAACTCAAAAAAATATTACTTGCTCTAACCATTGAAGAGAAAACAAAATCTGGTTAATTCTAGTTATAGCAACAAGTCTCTCCCTAGAATAATGTTTTCATGCTTCCTGAAAGAATTCTTATTCTTTTTTTATGACAATGATCCATGAAATAAAAAATCTCTAATTCAATGCCAGTATTGGGCAACCAGGAATTTACACTCCTTGTGGAAACAGCTGTGCCCATTATCGATCCTGCCAATTTTTCTGCAGTGAGATGTGAAACAGAAAGTGTTTCAGGAAATGTAACTGTCTTACATGAAATGATACCTTGCCCTAATATTCAGCACCATGTTATTTAGGCAGCAGGGAACATATTCAGGCCACTTTTAACGTGTGACTATAGTCCAGACAACTAAGATCAATTAAAGGGAACCTGCAACAGCATTTCTTTCAAAGGCCTGAGGCAGCAACTGAAGACTTTACATAAATTTTCTCACTGAAAGTGAGGGATAAAAGAGTCTCAGGAAGGTAATTGATAAACTCATGGATAAACTTGGTTGGTTTGGTGCAATTCTTTTAATTTTTTTCAATTTTTACAAGCCTGTAACAGACTCTAAATCTCCATCTGAATCTGTTTTGGCTCTGTTCATAGCCTCTATGAATGGGCGTTTTCCCTCCTCTAATATTCTTTCAGAACTGCACTGCAGCAAAGAACATAGCAAATCAAATTATTTTCCAAAATTTTTCAGAAAACACTGCTTCATGTATACTGAAATACTGTTTAAACTTCTCAAAGAGAATCTGAAGGTGAGAAGGATATCCCAGTGTAGCTAAAACAGCAAAGGCAGTGATAAGTGATGCCTAAGTCAAACTCCCTATTCCAATCCTAATTTGCAATCAGGACTTAAATTCCACAGTCCAACGTATTAGACAAGTACATGCAAGTCTTCTAAAGTGAAGATGCATTCTGGTGTCTCTCCTTGTACAAGTTCAGTTTAATTCAGTCACAGAAACAAGCAATAGATTTTAGAGCAATAGCTGAATTTTCTGGGCAGCAGTAACATTGATTAGTGAGAGCATCTGAAAGAGTCCATGTAGCCCAGCCTGAGAGCATCTTCACAGAGCTTGGCCTAGGCTTAGCCGCTGCTCATCTGCCTCATCCTGTCCCACTTATGACAGATATGGTTCTCATGGGGTATCCTAAACATACTTCACAACAGATCAGTAAAGAAAAAAAAAGATTCAAGATTTAAAAAGATTTAATCAGTCTCTTGTCTAGATGTTCATGGTTTTGATGTTTTGTTTCTTACCTCAATGGGGAGATCCAAGACATAAAGAATCAGTAATATGGGAAAAGCAGCAAATAAATTCACCTTTAAACAAATACATGTAAAAGAAAAGAGGTTATCCTAATAAGGATACTTTAAAAGAAACTGATTGTTTATTTTTATTGTATGTATCCTGCCCTTTGTTTTCTCTATTAAAGGGCAACCTCAGTGTACTCTTAACTACATAGTGTAGATAGAAGGGCATGGGGAAACCAAAGGAAATTAAATGCTTATCTGAGTCATGCATGAGCTTCATCTTTCAGAATTAGTAAAACATTTTTATCTCATCTTTCAGATACTTCAAAGGGCTTACAAAAACATTGCTTACATAGTCAGAGCTTTAAAGAAGCTTACATTAGTTAGAAACCCCATACATTATTTAGTCAGTGAATGCTATTTATAATAGTACAGCTATCATCATATTTATGGAGCTTTCCAGCCATGAATATGTGATATACTATCTCTCTGCCCAAGTACAATGGCTAGATAAATGAGGCCAAAACCAATGAAAACAAAGTGCCACCACAGAAGTTTGGTACCTTGAAATCAGTGACAAATTGCCTGTTCACTTGATTTCACTGGGACAAGGATTTCAACAAGAAATATCACCACAGAGTAAAAAATCCATCAAGTACCAATTGAAAATGCACATTAATCATCTCTATTTGTGAGAGCAATAGTTTCTGCTCCATTCATTTGGGCATTTCTACAACATATTAAAATGAATAACATGCCATGTTTCAGAAAGGCAGTAAAATAGAACCAAAGAGCTTAGTCTGAATCTGATAATTTTAAGCACAACTTATTCATCCTACTCCTTGCTATGTAATAACAGCATGGCTAGACAGTCATTCCTTCTCTCTTTCCCCATCTGCATGGCTGCTGTATTTACCCTATGAAGGACCAGACTGTTGAATACACACAGATTAGGTTAAATAGTGAGAAAATTGTTCCAGTGATTATCCAGCTTCTCAGATGTCACAATTATTCCAAAGATTCAACAGCTGCTTCATGTTTACCATTTACAGCTACAGACTGGTCAGTAGAAAGAAAGACTGTATTCGAATTCCTTTTAATTGTGGTACATTGCACTCAACTAAAAAGCCAATCAGAAGGCTTAGCTGAAATACTGAAGTCAAGAATTGAAGAAAGATCTTATTCTCTAACCTGAGATTCAAATCAAGTGTATGGAAAAAATCTCAAAACATGCAAACATTAATATCAGACTCAGTCACTGGTTTTGAAGCAAACCTAATTTCCAGAAATGCCCTGACTTTCTTTGCTGTTGAGAGAAAAATCAATTACTGGAAACTGGGGTGATCCAGGGAAGCTCAGCTGTCAATATTAAGTTGCTCTCCTGCTGCTTTATTTCTCCCTTCTACATTGGTTTCAAGTTATTTTGTTCATCTTATGACCATCCTCTATATCTTTCTTTCCTTTGTTTTGGGTCAGTCTGCTTAATTTTCCCACATGTCAAACTGTCAGGAAGAGGCGGGAGCATTTTACTGTGGTCAGACAAATTAAAGACAGCCTTGTTTGCTCTGAGCAAGGTACATATTAGTTGTGAGTCCCTGTTTTGAAAAAGCAGTGGGTAGGTTGTTTCAAGGGAGGGAAATTCCCTAGACATGGGCAGCTGAGAATTCAGCGTGGCATATGTTTTAGGTACAATTATTTCTGTACCGAGATTTTCAAGACAGTTAAACAAAGTACATTTCCATGCTACGCCCAAGAACCAAAAGGAGGGCATATACACACTGAAACTCAATAATTCGTTCAGGCTTTCCCAGGTGGGGAATGCTGCATTAGCCAATGCTGCTATACCTGGCACAATTTATGGAGCTCCAACCTGCCTCATTTCTGCCGCCTGTCCTGACCTTGCCATGGACTGCAGCAGATTAACTGCTGCATGGTGGTTTGTGTTCTCATGCCGTTTTATTCTCTGTGAGCCTCAACCTCAGATATCAGACCAAGTGAAGGGGAACAGGTGGGGTCACTTGGTTGTATTTACCCCTGTACTTGCACTACAGTGAGCCCTCCAGCAGGACACAGCACTTCAGGGATCAGCAGGTGGCTCTGCTCTCTTGCATTGAGTTAGTGGGATGGGATGGGTACCTGACCTTGCACCGTCTTTTAAACTGATTCTACGACAGAGGTTTGGTACTGTGCACTTCCTTGCTTTCCTGTCAGCCTTCCAAAACACTTGGTGCTTAAATACCATTTCTTTTTCATATTTTGGTGTCTAAATATGAGCGGTGTCCAGGCTTCCAGCACAACTATTCAACTGTACCTCATAGAGGTGATGGACTCTATGGAATCAATGTAGAGAAGTGAGATAGTCTGTGATCCAATAATTTAAGCCTAAAATTCCCTTCTAAAATATGGTCAGACAAATTCTACCCCACGACTCTTCCAATTTGTTGCCAAGGTTGCATATTTATAGCTTGTTACTTTTATATCTAATTTAGGAGCTTCATTTCAAACGTTTTCTCAGAACAGAAATTCTTCATAGGCAAAGACTTTATGGGAAGTATATATAGGGAAGATAGTTCTTTCCCATGCTTTTAGCCAAAAGACAGTTTGTTCAGATATGATTTGGTAGGCTAGTTCCTTTGTAAGCTCACTTTAATATATCTTGAACCAGTAGAAAATATATTACTATATCATATTTTAATTAGCACAAATAATTGTTCATTTAATTGGCAATCTCATCAGTAAAGAGACTTTAATAAGAAGATGTAGGCAGTTCCAAGCTTGTGTGCTCTTCCACAGTAAAATTCTCAAGGGCTATTTTCAATTAAATAGTCTGTTAACTATCACGAGGCTTTCTGAATCAACTGATTTCACTTTTCTGTTCCAAGGTTAGATGCAGTATGTGCTTTTCCCCACCATTTTAGCTCCCTGTAAAAGGTATAAAAGGGAAGTAAAAGACTCAATCAAATAAATTTAATAGATTTTGAAATTAAAGGGAACATTATGATCTTTAATAGCCTGACTCCCTAAATAACACAGGCTGTAGAAACTCTCCCAGCAATTCCTGCATTCAACATAAAATGCCTGTTTAAACTTTAGCATGTCTGTTGGATAGCACGATTTTAGCACACCACTCTCAATGTAAAAATTTCTGGAGAGCTAGGATCTAGCACATCCCTAGAGATGTTCTTTTTGGTAAATTACCCTGAAAAGTTAAACCATGTGCCAGACAGATTTCATCAGGTTTTCATACCACTTTTCATGGTAAGCAGAGATATTGATTCACTGCTCATACTTTGTTACTTGGAGATCACCAGCACATCACCTCTTAAACCCTTTTTGCGCATATTACCTGCATTGATCTTCCTATTGTCTGTACCATAAAAATGCTTTTCAGATAGACATATTTAATTAAGTTCTTCTCTGAGACTTTTCCCCCTTTTTTTTTTATTCTAGACATCAAAATGTGACCCAGATAATATATACAGAGGTGAAATTTTCTATCCACTTCATCTTATACAGTGCAGCTTGTATTTCAAGCATAACACTTTCTTTCCTAACTATAACAATATATTGACAGTTTCCCCTAGTATATCTATCAGTACAACTAAGTTCTCAGTAGTGTCATCAAATTCCCCTGTCAGCAGTTACTATTATTAGACATATGGAGCTCTACTTACTTCTGTTAATTAATATTTTTCAATGGAGATCACCTCATCATTTGATCCAGACCACTATGTAAAACAGATACGCATTAAAAATTTTTACCAGTCTAGAAAATCTAGACAAACTGAGTCACTGATTACATTGTTTTTCTCCCATAAATTTGCTAGAAAGGTTGAGTTGCTATGAAGGAAAACTCAGATCTCTCTGTCAAGATTGTACCTGAGCTATGATGGTGTATTGGCAAACTGCTTTTATTTTTGCATTCAGCTAGTCTTCATCCAGTTTTAATGATCTACTTTGATTTGGAGAAATTATTTTTTTTAACAACTGTAATAATTAAGATTTAGTGAAATGTCTTGTCAATATCTACTATAATTGCTGAGGGGTTTTTTTGGCATCCAAATTTTTTATATCATGGTTGTTTGGCAGAGTTAAATAAAATTTACATAAACCCTTTTTGATTGTCATTAGTTATTTCAGCATCCTTTTATTTTTATATGAATGACTTCTATATTAGACAATCAAATGGACTCACTGGAGCTTTGAATGCCCTGTATTTTAATGACTGGGCATCAGATTTCTAAAAAGTGTAAGAATGACTTATTTTGAACATAAGAGAAATCAACTGAATATTCACTACAAATAGCTAGAAAGCCTTCAATAGCTTCACTATATTTGGGGAATAAAGAACTGTTTCAGAAAACGAATACACTAGAAAAAATTGTGCTCTTTGACTAAAATTTGGAAAGAGGAAAAATTAATGCTTTTCCACATATGACTTTAACAGCATTAGGCATCTATGTGACCAATTGATTTATTACAAGTATTCAGCATTTTCACAAAAACTGTCATTACTTTAGCCTATTTCCAGAAAAAAATTATGAGAGTCCCATTATTACTAAGACCAGTTTTCTATATGCTTGTATAATATCAATTCCAATGTGAGTAAAAAAATGATCCATTCTTTGTGCATGATTTGTAATGCCATTTCTTTCTCTCTGTTTTAATTTGTGAAAACTGCTTTATTACAAAAGCTGATGGCCACTTTTAGCCACTGGCCATGTTAGCAGCTCTGACTGTTGGGTTGGAGATTTGCAACTGCTGCAGTTTCTCAAAAGGTAGAGGATTTCATCAACTGTTGGTGATGCAAAATGTGTGTGTAGGTTTGTGTTTTGGAGAGTGAAATAGTATCTCAGTTCTTATGATAGCACCACTTTTCTTCAAATTAATAATGGGGGAATTCCTTCACCTCAAGTGATAGAGGACTATGATGCTTTTTTTCTCAGTTTTTATTTATGACTTGTAGCTGCATTCAGCAGTGAAGATATCATGTAGGTCACTAAGACTAAGACAACAAACTACAACCTGAGTCTTTAGTGTCTTTTTTTTTTTTAGAAAAGAGTGTTATTTGAGAAAAATATAGACCATTGTACCGGTTTGGCCAAATTTAGAAATATATCCTCTGAGAGAAGGCAGGTCACCACCACTCCCCCACCAGATTCGGGAAAAAATAAATTTTCCTCAAAGGAAAGAGATAAAAACTATTTATTTACCAAACACACGGGAAAAGGAAAATAATGCTAAATAATAAAATCTCTCACTGTGGAGGAAAAACCTGGGAAAGTGTTAAGAGTCCTCCCTTTGGTCTCCTCGGAGCTGGGGCTTGGCCCAGGGCCAGGCCCTCTACGTTTGGTGGAAAGTCCTCCCCATGTGCTCTGATATTGAAGCAGTCCAGTGGAAAAGGGAGAAAATCTGAAATTCCAGGGCAGGAAGAAAAGTTCAACTCTCAGTCTCTCTCTGGAGAAAAAGAAACTGAAACAACTGGCCAAAAGCTGACCGGGCAGCCGCAAGCCAGGTGCCTCCTCCCTCCCCTGCCGCAGCTGGGAAAAAAAAAGTGGCTATCTCTGTGTGACCTTGAACAAGCTGCAAACTGCTTTGAGAAAGTTTTGCACAGTTTTTCCTTCCCCCTCTCAGGCTCAGTTTAGAGGCATAAAAAGACACAAGAATTAATTTCTGGACATAGGGCAGCGATATGGGATACAAATCATAAAGTCACCCCAAGACAACCATTAAGGCAATAAGACAATTTCCTTCTTCTTTGTAGTAATTCCTGGTTATTTTCATACAAGGCAATAAATTAGGTCCATTTTTACTTACTAGATGTCACAGTTTTGCGATATGAAATTTAGCTTAAGAGAAGCTTTCCCTTCAACCTTGCATTTTTTCAACCAAAACCTCTCTCGTAGATTTATTAAAATGTTAATTTAGAATACTCACAGTATGTGTGTCATTAGAGGTTTTAAACAAGTTCAAATACAGAATGCAAAATCCTGCTTTTACTATTACTTCAAATACCAAAAATAATCTGACATTCAGGGCTGTCTATATTCAGAGCCTTCAATTTCAAAGCTATCCTTCTTTTGGCACTCACCCTTACTAAATTATTTCTTACTTGAGGAGAAAGATTCTTTCTCCAGCTGAGGCAGCAGCTGCATCATATTGATGTAATCCAAAAAAAGGGAGAAAAAAAATTGTTATTTTTGTTTGGACAGATGACTTGAGGAGTCTCTATACAGAAAATGTCACGTAAAGTAACAATGCTGTCTCTTTGAGGCAAACCCATCTGCCACTGCAATTACTAAGTTTGTTCCACACACTGAGTTTTCTTTTGATTTTGTACATTATACACTTGTGCTCCATTAATATTTCTTACTGAAAGCAGAAAAAAAACCCCAAAAAACCACCAAAATTCCAAAAATCCCTTGTCCTACAGGTGAAGTATTTTATACTGTCCAGTTTTCCCACAGCAGTAGTTTGGTTTTTTTCAAGGGACATGATATCTTGTGACTTAGAGGTCATGGATTTAGTGGTAAAGTATGAAATTTTGACCACAAAAATATACTATTGACACCAGGAAATTGTTTGGTAAATTGCTCTGTGTTTAGTTTTGTAGTTGTTTTGTTTTCCTTCTTCCCCAGCATTTCTTTGTGGCACATTAGCTGTCCAGTCTGATGCCTGATTCCAGTGGTGACAAAAAACAGCTACAGTTGAAAAGTACAAAACTCTGCAGGAGATCCTGGTCCTTGTAGTGATTGCCACTTAATTTCAAGAGCCCTGAAGACCTAAGCTTTGTATTCTCCTTTGCATAAAATAGTTTACCAGTAAATAGTCATGCAATCTATGTGAATGTCAAACATGATTTTGAATCCCAGTTTCACTGTCCTTATCTTCGCCTTCAGAAGAGGCCAGGTTCTGGATCTCTACACTTTCAGCTACTGCACTGAAAGCTAATGGAAACGAATAGTTAAACTTCCTAGCAGTACCTAATTTCCTTATCTGCATCTTTAAATTCTTGGTTATCAAGCCAATTCACTGACTCTTTTCCAAACTCTTGAGTTTCATTAAGGAAAAACAATCTGTTTGGTTTATATCTCTGGCTATTTATAATAATTTCAGTCATCTTAATTTATAATAGCTTGCAGTAATTTAGGCTGCTGCCAATTATGTTCACTAGAGATATTTTAGATAAAGTAACCTCATATGACTTGCCGTTAAATCATATCAGTTTACTTTTTACCTTCCAGTTCTCTCTTTTATTTTTTTTATTTTGTCACAAGTGTATAGGTCTTACTGTGGTAATTTTGTTAGATTTATTTTCTGTATGCAAGGGTTTTTTTACTTGACATTTTATTTTACTTGATTTTTAAGCTGCCCTATATTAACTACCCATGTAGTCACTTGTATTGCACATTTCTTGAATAATTGTTTGCAGTTTCTGAGGTAGGTTGAGCTATCTCACACGACCTTAAAAAGAACAAAATGTACACACAACTTGCTACTGATAACAAATTAGTGTCTTGTAAATTTATTACAGTTTAAATTTTCTATGTTAACTCACACTGCAGCGACAATGGTCTGCTCCCTTCATCTCCCCTGCGTGGAAATTTGTGAATTTTCAGAAGCAAATGGAAATGGATGAGCTAGATGGTGGTACTGCACAACCACAAAGATTGGCAAAATTGGAGCAAAATAGAGAGGTTATAAAAAAATAAAATGTTGCCATTATTCCATTAGCATACTTGCTAGTGGTTTAAACTGTCTCAGCAGCAATTTTTAATGCAATATTTGTATCCCTCATCACACCTTTTTCCTTCTATTTGTTTCAGAATTTTGCCTAAATCCAGAATATATCCCAGTTCTTTCCTTGCATGTGTTATTTCTCGGACTATATCTGTTTGAAGGTCACCAGGTATAATTAAATGATCCTGTTTGCTCTTTCTCTAATACTTCTTCCTTGCCCAGTCTTCTGAAGAACAACATTTTGGGATTAAAAAAGGATCTCTTCTTTCCTATCTTCTCAGCAATAAACACAGTGACTTAAATATTTTACAAGTGGAGTTCCCGCAGTGTTTAAGAAGAAGGTTCTGCAAATACAACATGTGTTTTTGCATCTCCTAATGTGTGCAAAAAAAGCCCATTTCCTTGGATTTTTCACAACTTCGATTATGGACTTCTTCCTTTACGATGACTGCACAGCTTAGCAGCCTCTGCACATACCATGCTCCTGCCTACACTGAGCAGCTGAGCCTTTATGTTTGGAATCATGAAAAGCTTCCCACATCCTTTGGATCTTCATCATGGTACTCGGTTGTACCTAATGTAGTTCTACTTAGCAGATATAATATTTTAGCACAATCACCCAGAGCCAAATTCCACCACACTATTCTCATTGATTAATTACTTACTCTGCCGATGGTCCCCAAGGTATTGCAAACTCAGAGTGATAGAATACGGTTCTTTATAAGCATATATCTTCTATTTAGAAACAGTAACTACAAATTAGTTGGATGTCTTTAATTAGTGCCCCTTGGGCACACAGAGAAAGACATTCATCAGGTTCATGAAGCTCCAGCAAGGAAGGAGATGTGTCTGATTCTACCGGTGTGATGGACCTGACCACTTACATAATCTGAAAGCTTTGACTCTGCTCCTCCTCCCACACTCCACATAACTATAGAAAGTTTGTAGCACAAGAAACTGGGTGCTGCTTCCTTGATCCTCTGTCCAAATTCTTCCCTGTGGTTTTCTACCATTTTTGTTCCTTGATGCCTCCTAAAAGAGCAAAAATGTCTTTGCAGCCAGTCATGGACCCAGTGTATGATGCAAACTCCATTTGTGGCATAAACACAGGAGAGGATTTTAGGTAAATTATATGTAAGTTTAAAAATTATTTCATAAAGATTAGTGTCTTTTCACCTTACTTGATTAGTGAGACTACCTGCCCTCTTATATCAGGAGCTGGTTACTCCTGGCAGCCTAGCTACATACTTTATACTGACACCTACAGATTTGTTAAGTCACATCAGCTACAAATGCTTTGAATCTTCAGTCTCAAACATTTCATGATGTATCTTCATGATTTTCCAGAGATTGTACAAGAGGCATCATACTCCCTTGGTGTGTTAGCTGGAAAGAGAATCCAGTTGCAAACACTTCATTTTCTTGAGAAATACACGCAGCCAGCGCTTGTTTTCTTGAATAAAAAGGAAAATACAATTAAAAAGTTAGACACATGCACAAATGTTCTGTAGCCCAGCATAAGCCACCATAGTTCCTTTGTGTGTAGGATGGAAGAACACAAACATGGAAATGGGGAAGAGGGGAAACTGGGAACAGGGAGAGTGAAAAAAAAAAGGGAGAAAGAGAACATTTTTCTTCTTCCGTCTAACCCTGTGCCAGAAGACTCATTTCCAAGTGGCTATATGGCACCATTTTGAATAACATATGTACTTAAAAGTAAAGTAGGGCTCTGTATAAAGATGGTCCCTTCCCAGAGGAAGCCATATGAAAGCAAGAACTTTGGAATGGCTGTTCCTTGGCAGATGGATCTAGTGCCACTTGCTAGAAACCACATTTCCTCCTCAATATTACAGAGTATCCATTTTGCATGAGGCACTACTAAACTTGCTGCAGAATGCTGTTGAAGTGCTTCCTGAAAATAAAAAATAACTTTTCTAGGATAAACTTGCTAATAAAATAAAAACCTTGATTTTTGCACTGAGTTGGTGAGTTAAAAATGCTCCAAATTTAAAAAAATAATACAAAGGTGTGGAAAAAAAATTTTTTCAGAAATCTGTAATCCTGACAGTTAAGGGAAAAACAGTGCCCACAATATAAACTTAGGACTGATACTAAAGTCTTTATAGAGCTTCCTTTTTTTTTTAATATGTTCCCTTTTAACTTTCACAGATAAAACTTTCAGTTCTTTTGATAGAGGCTAAAAGTATTTTCTGTGCTAGTAAGGGGGAAAAAAAATGAAGAATCCTCCTGACTTTACTTTCTCTTGATCTTAGACACATCCTGGTTCATCAACCATTGGAAGGAGAATAAGGTGGGACAGGCAGCATGATTGATGAAGTACAACTAAGTCCAAGGTTCAAAGGAAGGGGAAGACCTATTTTGTTCTCTAATATTTCAACTTATTCTTATAGTCTGCAATCAAAAGCAAATATTTTCATCAAATTACAATTTAGGGTCTGTAATTAATATATTTCTGAAGGGTAGGTCCTCATGAATAATTGAACATTTTTGCTCAATTTTCCTATTTTTGTTGAAACATCCTATCAAGGAGTTATGGCATATCTTTGAATTTCAGGCAAAAGAAACTAAGTCCTAGAAATACATACAATAATCTCATACAATTAACTCCTGAGTTAATAGTGCTAATTTCTGAAAAATAGTGGTGTTATTTTAATTATATGCTTTATTTCAGTGGAATATATACACCTTAGAAATCTGCCTAACTTCTCTCACTGCACAGTTTCACCTGAGAAATGGGAATTTCAACCTGTAATCTCAGCAGCTGGATCCTGAGCAGCTATTAATATGATGGAATATTTTTGCTTCAGTAGATCCCTTTCATTGTCCTCACCAGCCATTTTTGATTTCCTGGTTCATAGGAATCCACTAATTCTTATGCATTACAAACAAGAGTGCTTGCTTTTAGTACAGAGTAGCACCAAAGAGCATGATAAAGCATAAAGAAAGGTGGAGGAGACCTTGTTGAAATTGAAATATAAAAAGGCACTGAATTGCTGATTGATTCTGTAATTGAGTGGTCTGCCAGGAAAAGTTCCTCCAGCAAAGGGGCTATGTTCAGTCAAAGGTGCAAACATTTGTTCTCCTTGGATGAATAGTACCATATTTAAAGGAAACCTCAGTGTGCTGAACCACCGTATCTCTTTCCAAAAGTCTCAGGATCATTTACAATGGGAGTGAGGGGAACCACAACATCTTGTGAAATCTAGAGTGAGAAGATGGGAAGCTCCTAAGTTGCTTCAGAATTTTCTTTAACAGTGTCAACACATTTTTGCCAATCATCATGCTAGAACACAAAACCCCTTTTTAACTGTTGGCTTCTGGAGAAGAATTCCATACCTTTATGTTTGTTCATAAAGGTTTTTATGTAAACCTAGTTTTCCATTTGTGACCTGATCCAGTGGGGACTTAGTTCATGTTGGCATAGCAGTGAGCTCAAGTTAATATATTTGCTTCTCAATAGGGTTTAATTCACAGGTACAGGAATATGTCATCATGCTTCTGTCCAGAGGGAGCCCCTGCAGGAAGACAGTTGTCTACACTCCTCTACAGAGGCATTTGCTAAGTTATTCAGGTTTAGGTTCATGTGAAGACAATGGAGAAAAAGAGCAGTTTCATGTGTAAGCAGAGGGGTGGAAACCTTAACATTTGCTATTGGATCTGAATTTGTTAGCCAGTTATTTCTGAAGTTTTAGGGACAGTGTCCTCTCTACAGGTTTCTTATAAACTTAACAAATATTTCCTGCAAGACTTTATACCCGTGAGTGTGAAATACTTAAGATTATTTTGCAAGATATGAGACAAGTTTGTCTAATGGTGATAAAAATCTTGCCATTGCTACTGCTTGCATAATCATTCAGTGAAGATTTTTGAAACATCTTTCTCTTGCTGCTTTATGACTGTTAGTTCATGGAAGGACTTTTTCCATATTCTCCTGCATAAAACAATCAACTTCTGACCAGAACAAAAAAGTTAAGGAAGTTCAAATTACAGTCAAAATTCTCACTTTTTATTTAAATTCCCAACCTTCACTGATGAATCTCTTTTCAATCTATGTATTAAAAAAAATGAAATCAGCATCCTATATGTTTGTGGTTTTTCTGCTAAAAATAGTTGGAGTAGTGCTATACTTGGTCATAGACATAAAGAGGAACTTTAATATCTGCCTCTTTGAATCTTGAAATATCTGAGCAAGCAACAACTACTATCTATTGCTCTACTATTGAATGAGATGAAGGGCAAAAGGAACAGGAAATTTGGACATGGTCTTTATCATTATACTTCCCACACCCTCTAAATCAATTGTGATTCTAGTGTTCTTGCTTACTTTCTTAGTTTGGCAGCACAGACTTTCTTTCACAAAGAAGGAACAAAATTAGCGATTTTGCTTCTAAGATTCATTCATTTTCTGGTATAGCTAGATTTTTCCTGGTGCAGTGCTTGACACAAGGCTGTAGTTTAGTCCAAAAGGCCATTGGTCATGTCTGCTGCTAAATTTTGTGGATATTTTAAATTTTATTCCTGAATTTACTTCTACTATGTGTCTTACTTGACATGTCTCCTTTTCATAGATTAACAAAAAATGCAGGAGACTGCATGGGTTCACCAGAGAAAATCTTAGATAAAATCCTCTAGGGAATATTGCCAAAGTCAAAAGAAGACTCACAGCAATGAAATAATTAGTTTCTTCTCTTGTCATGGATCAGTAATTAAGCATAAATGGATAAAAGCATCAGCTAGAAATGTAGAGTTGTCCCATTTTGCATTTTTTCAACATTTAGCAACTGCAGTTAATGCATTCTTGTGAGATTTAATGCATGCTTCAGGCAATTAATTGAACTTGTGGGAATTTTTTTTTCAAATGCTAAAGAGAGGGCACAGTCACATAGGAAGAAAGCTGCTCCCGATTTGTGCTGGTTTTGGCTGGGGTAGAGTTAATTTTCCTCATAGTAGCTGATATAGGGCTGTGTTCTGGATTTATGCTGGAAGCTGTGTTGGGAACACAGGAATGTTTTAGTCACTGCTGAGCAGAGCTTACACAGAGCCAAGGTCTTTCCAGCCTCTCACCCCACCCCACCAGTGAGTGGGCTGGGCGTGCACAAGGAGTTGGGAGGGGACACAGCTGGGACAGCTGACCCCAGGTGACCAAAGAGACATTCTATACCATATGGTGTCACTCATGCTCAGGATATAAAGCTGAGTGAAGGAAAAGAAAGGGGAATGTTCGGAATGATTGATGGTTCTTGTCTTCCAGAGTCACCATTACATGTGATGGAGCCCTGCTTTCCTGGGAATGGCTGAACACCTGCCTGACTATGGGGAATGGTGAATGAATTCCTTGGTTTGCTTTGCTTGTGTGCACAGCTTTTCCTTTACCTATTAAACTGTCTTTATCTCCACCCAGGAGTTTTCTCACTCTTACACTTCTGATTCTCTCCTCCATCCCACTGGGGTTGGGGAGGGGCAGAAAATGAGCAAACAGCTGTGTGGGCTGTTTGCCAGACAGGAATAAACCCCAACATAAACCATAAAGAAGCAAATCCACGTCCTACAAAGTCTTACATGCACCTGCATGCCAATGACTTCCATATACGTCTTATTCTTCTAAATGGTGCAACTCATGTAGAAGGTGTTTCTAAAGGTATTAACATCCCTTAAAGGTATAAAGATACCTGGAATTTGTTTAATTTTTCCTGGTCCTGTGATCAGTAAGTACCCTCTACTATATTTTCATAGGTTTCAGGGTTTAAGTTTTCGGTTTGATCCTGAAAACTTCAGTAGTTCTGTGTCACAGGAGATAGTGCGTAAATCTTCTGACATAATACTTTAAAATGCAAGTATTATGAACTACATACAGCATTTCAGACCACTAGTTTGAATTCACCACAGTAAACATTATATACAGTATGAATCTGTATATCCACAGTCCTGCAGCATCCAAAATAACTGTCAGCAGTAAATTTGACAATAGTCAAACCTGTATGGGCCTGGTGTCATGATTAAAATTAATAAAATTAATCTGGCAAATAATTTAATTTCTTTGAGCTACAGAGTTAAAAAAAATCAATATCTTATGACAATAAAAGATTTTTATATGAAATTAATGGGAGTTTCTCTTGGTGAATATTTGCATTCAACAACAGTAATACTAACCTAAGAAAGCAAGTAAAGAGATGAGAGAAGGAATAGGTAAAATGTTATTTTCACTGATATTGATTTTTTGCTTGACATCACATTTGCCAGTTATTATGGGTTTTGTGCGGTTGTAGATGATAACTAGACAGTGCCATTATATTTTCTGCTGAGAAATTACAAATATAAATTTTCTTACCTGAATATTTTCCCCTTTCCACTAGGTCTTGTCTATCCTATGCCACCACTAGACACTAGTGAAATCAAGGAAAATGATGAAGAATGATATAATTTAGCATAGTTTAAGGTATGGTAACTTAATACAAGACACTTTAGTTTTTAAGAGAGGAGTAAACCCATGTGAATAGGAGACTTTTTTTTATGGCATTATTCTATAGTGTTAACAGCTTAAATATTTTCTAACATTTCTTGAGCATATAACATATGCTCAAGAATTTAATTTTCATGCATATAACATTGCATTTTTGAAAACAGTTTATGGACTTTTACACCCAGGAATTTACTTAAAAGAAAAAGAACACAATTTTCTTAGCCCTTTTATGTTCAAAAAAGTTTTACTCTTGTCTTTTATTAAATGATACATAGCAGAATTTGAACAGAAGGAGCTGTATGCTTACCTTCATGTCCTCTTTAAGTAGTGAGTGTTTGGAACTTCAATACCTGTTTTTGCTCTCCAGTATCTCTCCTTTCATCAGTTTCTTTAAAGTAAATGTTTTTCTATTGTTTCATCCCATCACGACTTTCAAATTATATTATCAGGTCGCTTTCTTTCTTCATTTGTGTTCTCTTTCTGGCAGTTCTCATCTGAATTAGAAAAAGCTGCCTCTGCTGTTTTCTTCATTTCTTTTTGTTAAAAAATGTTTCATTTTGATAACAAGTTATTTTCCAGATCATAGCGACTATATCAAACATATGCTTTACCGCACAGTTTGCTTAGTTCTAGTTCTTACATTAAAAGTGAGTTAAGCCAAGCCACCTAATGTATTAGCCAAAGGAAAAAAAAAACAAAAAAAAACCCCTGATAGGTTCTTGCATTGGTTTTAAAATCAAGGCCTCAATTTTTTCTCACAATGGTTACAGTATCGATGTTATTCTGTGGAATAGTAGGTACTTCGTTTTTTGTTTTAACAGATGGGAAAATAAGTTACCGCAGCTTGACTGATGCAAGTGAGAAACTGTACCAAAATCTATTAACTGCAGGTGTGGCAGTGTGGGGGCTTGTTAAATTATACTTAGTGGATGAAGAGAGACAAACACAACAGTGTTTTTTTCAGATTTCTTTTTTCCAGAGCAATTAAGATGACATTTAGTTTGCGCATGCCTTATGGTTCCTTCACAACTGAAGTTGTTCAGTTCACAACTGAAAGCTCTCCAGAGCATTATGGAAGAGCAGGAGTTATTAACAGAGCTAGCCTTTGGGAACAGACTGTCGTATCTGCTGTGAAATTTGAGTTTATCCCGACCACTCTGTGTTTGAAAGACCAGGAAGGGTTGCTGACCTCCTGTCAGGTTTTCATCTGAACTGTCAGCTTCTAAAAATCTGTGCTTATGTCCCAATGAAAGCAGAGTTAATCAGGTTTTCTTTGCTTTTCCTCTGTAATAGAAATAACGAGTAAATAAGGCCTTTTAGTGATGGGGAGATTTCTGAAAGTTAACTTAGTAAGAGGAATTTATTTGAGCTGTTAGGTACCAAATGGCCACCTGGAAAGCATTACTACCTTGTCTATAATTATTGAGGCACCTTGCAAATGAGGTCTTGTCTGTTTATGATGAACACTACAGGTTTTGCTAAAAATATGGGGTTAGTTTTATAATGTTCTCTAATATAACTGAGTGGGTTCATGAACACATTCCTCACAGTGGACATTTTTGGACAGAGTTGCATATACTAATGTGATAATTTCCTTATGTTAATATGTCATGGATAGTTTCAGAACTGACTTGACAGAATCACATTATTAACTAGGCTGGAAAAGACCTTTGATCATCAAGGTCCAAGACTTGCCCCAAAGGACCATTTAAGACCGTTCCTGAAATCTGCTCCTAGGAGTTTTCCACCTTACCAATTTCCACCCTGCCTGGGGGGAACCTTGCTGTCTGCCATGTGCATGGTGCCCTCAGGGCTCAAGCACCAGAAAACCTTAAGAGTGCTCACACCAGTCCCTAGCTGTCTACAGCCTTACAGCAGGTCCTGGCAGCAGTCAAAACCCATTGCTGTAGCTCAGAAAGCACTGCTAACCATTTCTTTTGCATTAGCATAGAAGGACAGTCACACACCTCAGCAGCCAAGCATAACCCATTAGAGATACATCCATACATTGGACTAGGGAAATTGAAGGTATTGTCTAAAATAGCATCATGAAAAGAAACTCATAAATGCAAGCTTTTAAATCAAAATATCTGGCTATGGTTCTGCCACAGTAAGCAATATTTTCCATACTGTTTTTAGCTCAGGACATGGCTAGGAACACTAGAGCAGTGAGTGCATATCCATTCAATTAATAGAAAAGCCATTCGGAAGTTGAAAAAAGTGACAGGTTTCTGGCCATTTAACACAACAAATAATAATATTTAAAAAACTCTGCTGTATTTGGCAACTGATTTCTGCCTCTGAGCCAGGAGCAATACTATCAAATTTAATCATGTGCCACTGCAAACACTTTAGTATGTGGAGTCTTGACTGCTGGTGCTGTTGCTGACCTGTTACTCCTCCTCACCACGTCACCCTCTCGTTTATGGAAGCAAAACAGTTTCTGTGACAACATGCCAGTCCAGATTTCAAGAATGACTAAAAGCCTTGGGACAAGCCATCAAGGAAAATGACTATTGATCAATTAAAGATCAGTTAAGAAACTTCTGCACATATTTTCACGGACAGCTGAAAGCCTTAAGCTTTAGAAACTACTTCCATTCATCCTGTGGAAGTTACCAAGAAAAATATGATTCCGTAAGGACATAAGGTGTGGCAGGTTAATCTTGGCTGGCTGCCACCCAGATGCTCTCTCATTACTTTTTCTCCAGAACACAGAGAGCAGACGGAAAGGTCATTGGTTGAGATGAGGACAGGGAGATCACTCACCAGTTATCTTTATGGGCAAAAAAACCTTGAGTCAGAGAAGATTATTTTAATTTATTGCCAATTAACAACACAGTAGGCACAGAGGGCTGTGGAATGGGTGTTATGGTCAAGCCATAACATTTGTCTCTACCATTCCTTCCTTGTCCAGAATGGGGCCTTTCCATAGGATACAGTCCTTTGGGAATTAATTGCTTTAGTAGGAGTCCCCCAGTGTCACAGCGCCATCCAGAAAACCTGGTTCTGTGTGGACTTATCTCCACAGGCTGTAGGTCCTGACAGGAGCCTGCTCCAGCATGGGCTTCCAATGCACTTCAACTTCCTTCAGGGCATGTCTGTTTGCAGCAGTGTCGGGTCTTCCAGGGGCTGCAGGTGGATCTCTTTGCACAGCTGGGAGGTTAATACAATGCTTATTCTTCAAAACCCACTAGCCTATGGAACAATGCTTAGTTTGTATGTTCGTGTTAAGCATTAATCAAGAAGGAGAACTGGAGTAACCACCCCAGCTCACCAAGCAGTCAAGTATGACTTTGGGGTCACCGATCACCAGGGACCACCAAAGAGGCCCCTGAGACGGAATAACGCATGCGCCGATGGAAAGGAACACGTCAGTGACTTTGAGGAAATGATTATCATACATGTGTTTCCCCTGGAAAAACCTATTAATATGTATGTAAAATATAATATATAAACTGGAGCTTTTTCTGTACTCAGCATGCACAATATTTTGGAGGAGATACCTCCTTGTGCATCCAGCTGAATAAAGAATGCCTGCTTCTTAGTACTACATTAGTGTTAAGGAGTTGTTTTTACTGGTTTTCAGTAACAGCACCTGACTGGAATAACTTGGAGTCTTGGAAGAAAGTTTTGGACTTATTTTACCTCCAAATTTGGTTCCTCCTGAGTGATGTCTTTTCAAACACAAAGCCTGACAGTTGGAAATGTTTATGCTGACAACAATAATTATAATTTCTTTTTTTCCTTATAAATAGTTTATGTCCTTTAATGGTCTGATGGCCTTTTTTAAGAAGCTTATTAATTAAACATAATATTGTATTGATGCCTTTCTATGCTGGGTCCTAAAGTGCTGGTCACAGTCTTAGATTGTGGCTCTGACCCCTCTGTAATTTGCTGGCAAAGAGAGGGGCAAAGCAAGATGTGTTCCAACCCAAGACTGCGAGTTTCAAGGTCTTTAGGGTCCCTTCGTGGTCACCAGCAACTGATGCCTTTTCCTGGTCTTAAAATCAAGAGTCATACATGGTTAGAAGGGGAAAAGGGATTTTACCTTGGTATTTAAGGATCCTTAGGTGCACACGTCCAGGTCATTTGCATTGAGACTCACCCCGCCGAATCTATCCCAAAAGGTCGGGTATAACATTATAGGTTTTACTAATTAACATATCTATCAAAGATTCCCCAAGGAGAGGCTCAAGTGAGCCCCCCTCCCCAAGGAACCTTCCCCTGGATGGTTCTATCTTGGTTTACAGAATGTGTTCTGGAGAGGACCTTGGGGTCTGGGGCACACTGATCCCTAACTACGAAGCTTCTAAAATGTTTAGTCTCAGCTTGACAGACAAGTCCAAGAATGCAGGCAAAAAGCACTAGGAATAGAGAAGCTGTAAAAAGGTATAACAGGGGTATAAAAGAAAAGGCAAAAAATCTTCATGGCATCAATATTAACCCATGTATAAAGACTAATGGAATTAGAATAATGTAAATAATTTACAATTTCTTCACACAATGTTCTGTAGTGTGTTATTGGAGAAAGTGAAGTAATTTATAACTGGCAGAACATTCAACTTATGAGCCAGGATCACTCAGAGAGATGGAAAAAATAAACAGAAATTTTTGTTTCTTAACAAGAAATTCAAATGAAATAAAAGCTGAGTAAAAAGCTAGGTAACAGATTTTCCATTTAGAAAATATACCAGCTGCCAATGCAAGAAAATGCTTCAAAATATGCTAAGGGAATTCAGCATACTGTAGAATTCAGCATACTGCTGCTCAAAGCATACTCCTTATGAAGGTGGCCAGAACTGAGAAAAACATAAGTCTTGCCATATTAACTTTTCCCAGTTGCACCTGGAACAAAAGACAACTAATGCACAATGCACAACAATAACTAACCCTTGACTGGAGGACATGAAGATGAGTGGTCCTTCTTTGTGACTGAGGTAAGGTCTGACCCCATTAAGGGCTTTAACTGATAACAATATTTATCTATTGCTTATATCAAAATCTGAAGTAACAGAATTTTCTTAGCCACTTTAATAATTTGTGTTTATTAGAGGAGTAGAGCAGCTCTCCTGTGAGGAAATGCTAGGAGAATTGAGATTGTTCAGCCTGGAAAAGAGAAGGCTTGTAGACTCACTTCTGGCTTCCAGTGCCAGAAGTGAGTCTACAAGAAAAATTGAGAGAGACTATTTATAAGGGCATGTAGTGACAGGGCAAGGGGGAATGGGTACAAACTGAAAGAGAATAGGTTTAGATTAGATGTTAGGAAAATGTTCTCTAATGTGAGGGTGGTGAGGCACTGGAAGTGGTTGCTCAGAGAAGTTGTGGATGCTCCATCCTTGCAAGTTTTCAAGGCCAGGTTAGATGGGACTTTGAGAGCCTGAACCAGGTCTAGGGGAAGGTCTCCCTGCCCACAGTGGGAGGGGTTGAGACAAGATGATCTTCCAGATATCTTCCAACCTGTGCCATTATGATTTTATGATTCTATGATAATGACAGTGTCATTTATGCATTTTCCCCGAAGATTACTTCAGGGTTTAATTCCTGCATTTTTAAAGTAGGAACAAACAGGAGTAATATTCACACATACCAACCTCTCTAAAAGATAAGACTTTTAGCTACTTCCAAAACCAAGTTTCAAGTGTCCAAATCAAACATGAAATTGTTGTGCCAAAGTTGAGGACAGCATGAAACCTTCCTGCACACAGTTTAGTATGCACTGGTCATTTAAGCTGCTGTACTAATGCTTTGCATTGCCCTTGAACTGAGGTGATATGTCAGCTGCAGGAACACTATTACATGCATGTTCTTTCACATCCCTGGAACACTGTATGTCATGAAATTGCATGCAATGAAATATTTCTTGGTATTCCTGTAATAAAACATAAAAAATAAAATCACAGGCAGCTTTATTTCAGACATTTTCCTTATTACGTATACTTTATTGTGAAAATGTTATAGTTCTTTTCCCCCCTTGTTGCTAGTTATCTTTTTCCCTTTTCTCTTTTTCTTTTTTTTACTGCAGCAATGTATTTTTTCCTAAATCTTCAAATAATTTAGTTCAAAACAAAGAGATATCTTTCTATAAAATCTTACTAACACCTATGTGCATTGATTTTCAGTGGGAATAACATTTGGAGGTACAGCAGTTTGGCTTGCTTGAGCTATCTGGGTCAGCAGCAGGCAGCCACCCTCTGCATTCTCAGCAGTAAAGGGAAAATGGGAAGAGGTGAAGATCTGGGGTTTGATTCCAGATGAGGGAAAGGAGTGTTCTCTAATAAAGGAGGAACTTTCTGCTCCACCCACCCCATTTGCCTCCAAAGTAGACCAGGCACTGGAACTGGCTCTCAGCTTCAGTTAACTTGTTTTGTGGGATTAGTAAATTAAATAGGGCCAGAACTCAGGTCTGTAAGCACTGTCCTGGGACTGCCTATATTGATTTATTGCTAGCATTCTCTCTGCCATGTTTTTAGGCATACATCAGACCACCATGGAGAACACTCACTTAGGGTTCAGGGAGCAGTAATTGGGCCAGGGATAATTCTGGAAGCACTTTGGATAAAGCCACTCTCTCTTGAATGAAAAGGTGTCTATTCTTATCACCTCATGCCTTACTGCTTTTCTCCTGGGCCAGAGAATGAACTGTGTGCATCTTTCCAAAGTGAAAAAGGCTTGCCTATAAACCACTAAATTTATTCTGTTTTATTTTAGACAGAGTGGTATAGGGAGCACTCACACAATCAAATATCTGTGGATCAGAGGGGATGGTGGTGTCTGGTCTGGGAGCTGTAGTAAATGGCTAACCATAACCCAGTTGCCCAGTTGATACATCTCATTCCAGCAGAATGACAAGATCCCAAAAAAACCCACCTGTATGTAGACTAAATTCCAAGGAGAAACACATATACTTGAGAATTTTACAGCTTTTAGAAACCAATCCATAAATGGAGTATTTAAAGAGAAAATTTAGTGATGTTTCCAAAGATAAATTAAGTGGGTTTTTAACACACGAATTGTAGCTCTGGTCCTGTGATCAGTGTGATCACATTAAAGAAAAAATTGAGAAGTTTGCATTGTTTGTTGTTCAGAGATTGTCCTTAATGGTGGCCTGGTAGGCAAGCCAGCTACCTAGGGTTCTTATCAAATATTTATTAGTAAAAAATCATTAAAATGTCACTTACTACAGCTATTTATGGCTATTGACAGGTGTGTGTAATAGGAGGGACAACATACAACTCTACATTATTATTACTTTTTTCAATCTGTAACCCGTTCAAGATCGTAATTTGCAAACATATCTTTATGACTGACATTGCAGGGTTCCCAGAACAGTTGCTTTTGGACTTTGATGTAAAACCACAATGCCTCCACTGATGTAGATGGAACCAAACAGATCTGTATGCACTGAAGAATTCTTTCTTTTGCCCTTTATTTTTACAGTGTCTCCTGTCCATGAGGGGCTTTCTCTCTAGTAACATTGCCAGGAACTGAGAAGGAAAATGAAGGGCTGAATACTGTTTTGCTCATATAACCCACTTCTTCTGTGTATTTTGCCTCTTTACTGCAAAGAGGTAGATAGTTAAGGGACCCAAATAATGTATGTATGTGTGTGCAAGCATAAACATGGGGGAACAGAAGCACATGGTAGGGAACATTTCTGAATACCAGAAAAATGAATGATGAATTCAAAAGTCATACTGATAATATCAGGCAAAGTTAGATGTGCAAAAAACCCCATAAAAGTTTATTTTCATCAAACCTTTTCATGGGCATAATTGAAGACATTTAACTGTCTAATACAGAGAACATTCAGTCTCCTAAAAATAATTTGTTGTACAGATAATTACCACTTGGCTGAACCATTGTTTATGGCTATTAGATATTTACTCAAGTGTACAGCTTTGGATACATAAATGTTCTGTACCTCCTGATGAAGAAGATCAGGTTAAATGCTAAATATGCAAAATATAATACTCAATTCACTTACCATATTCTGGAGTGGTAATAATCACCAAGAGAAATGGTTGGTTTTCTGCCTTTCATTACCATTTTTTTCATGAAAAAAAAAAATATTACATTAGTAGGCTTCACTTCTTGACTTTATGAGTGACACTTTCCTTTTTCCAAGGGATGACAGGTGACACATAAGGTAATAAAAGATGTGTCCAAGCTAATAAAAAGAACTGAAAGAAGAGCTGCCAATGAAATAAAGTACTGATTTTTCTTTGGCAGTCATGTTAGTCCCTCAGCCCTGCTTTATTGTTACTTTTTGGCTTATCAATTTTATATTTTATAAAATGCTTTACCTCCAGTTAGCAATCAGCATCCCCCAAAGAAGACATTTCTTTCCCTCAAAGAAACTATTCCTTGGTATCAGCGTATTGTGGTCAACTTGCCCAGCCTGTTTGATGGGATTCTCATTCTTCTGTGCTACCATTCAGGTGTGATTCTCCTTTACCCTTAAACCTGGAATCTAGTGGTTGACTGAATTTCAAGGAGGATTCAACTTACATATTATTTGGCTTGGTTTTCAATAGTACAAATTAATAGATGTTATTTGGTCAATCAGTTCATGTTTAAGACTCAGGCACAGAAATCTTTGTAATACAGACGTGCCTGAGAGTTTATATCTTCATGATTTGTGTTCCTGCACTTGAATTTCAATTTAGTAATCCCCAAGGCAAAGCATATTTTTCATCATTTAATCATGGAGGAACAAGGAAGAGTAATCAGCACAAATCTACAAATACATAGAAAGGGTAGTTGATCTGCCTGTTTAATAAGTGTTGGCTTCTTCCTTTTTGTGTATCCAGACACTCACATGAACACATTCCCTTCAGTGTAGGAGTGGTGTGTTCAGTCAGTCATCAGCGTCCTATTGTGCAGACGTCACTAAGCTGCTTTATGAAGTGCTCCTTATATCTCCAGGTATCATTCTTACTAAAGACACCCTGTACAAAAGCTGCAGTTAAAATCACAGGGTCATAGAGGTCTACATTTGTTACAAGCCAAACTTTACCGTAAATGCTTTTTGTTAGGTTTAGAACAAAACTACAAACTTTGTGTAAGCTAGGAAATCTCATTAAAATGGAAATGCAAACATTAGAACAAATTGGCATGGCTTGTCTTAGAAAAGCACATAATTAGCTGTATTTCTCAGCTTCAGGCTAGCCATACTTTATTTACATAATGCCAGAGTGGTTCAGCTTTTTGAAAAGCTAAAGAGTTAGAAAAAGTTGCATCACTTACTTGTCTTTTTCCTAATCAGTCAGTGCTATGGTATGTTTCAAATCATTCAATGTCCAGCAAGTCATATTTACCTCATCTTACCACAAGGATTGTAATATTTTCTTGTTCTTATGCATAGCTGGCACTGAGCCTTTTTGACAAAAAGCTGACTATTTTACTAATTAGGATAATTTTGTCCAAAATAGAAAATACTTTTAAAAGAAATTTCTGTGCTACATTTGACAATGAATTCCACAGCAATGGCCAGAGACCAATAACATGTATGTTCCTTCCTTTTCAAACTAAAATATTTTTTTCACCATGAAGGGTCTCATTGAACACAATGGAAATTGTCATTTGAAAAAAGAGGGAAAGGAAAATTACCACGAACATCTTGGTTTTCAAGCTGGTCAAGTCAAGTCATTATGACACTTTCGGGGGAAGGTTACTTATTTTGAGCAAGATGGCTTGGGTCTGACCCTCAGGAATAATTGAAACTACTGGTTATAAAAATCCCAGATCTTCAGCTAACACCTCAATTTTCTTTAAGCCATAACTACCCACACATACAGAAAATGCTAATGAGTTACCATCTCACCTCTGACAACACGCTGCTTTCTTCCACTGTTTCACAACTGCTCCCTTCTCCTCTATTATTTCAATACCATAAGTTAAAATGAAAGCAGTTCTTTTCAGCTTCCAAGTGTCTTGATGCTTCCAGTTCCTATTTTAGATGTGTTGAGAAGTTCACTCATGTTTTTAACCTATCTTGCATTTTAAATAAGCAAATTATTTCTTCCTGTAAGCCTTAGCCCGATGGAAAAAATTATAGAGGTCCAACTCCTAAAGAGTTGCCTGAATGAGCAGAAGGCTACACTGGCATTGAGAATTTCAGAATATGGTCAGACTTTCTGAACGAGAATTGGAAGCTCTTATTTCAAATCCACTTGCTTGGAAGTGAATTGGAAGCTACATCTCCCAAAGAACATGGAAGGTTGCATCTAATTTGGAAAAGAAGTACCACACACTGAGGCAACCTATTTACATCCTAGTGGATCCATATCATTTGGGAGTGTAATGAGAAGAACATTACAAAAACCCTGACTTTCTCTTCTATAGCTAGCTGCAGCATAATACTAAAAATAGTCATATATTCAGATATCTGTACTATGAATTGTTCCTGGGGCTAGTGTTTCGGAGGCTTTTTCCCTCATGGCTAAGACTTACCCAGATTTTGGTAAGCCATCTGTCGAATGAAAGAATATTGAGCTCTTTCCAAACTGCAGGGATCGTAATTCCAGTAGTTAATAACAAAAAATGAAATAATACATACTGAGCTAGGCTAGCAGAGTAATTATGAGCTCTTAATAAAGCTAAAGTAGAGGATAATAGGCAACTTATTTAAAATGAAATTATATATTTTTCCACCAATGACAGCCAGTTTCTGGACAATACCACCACATATGAATCTGAGTACATTTGTCCACATTCTCTTAAACATAAGTCATTGCTGACAATGACACTAACAATATAATAGGAACATCCTCAATCTGCTTAATGGATGAAATTCAGTTTGTGCAGAGAGCCTGAATGGGGCTAGGCAAGAAATATGACCATTGCAATTTTAGATAATGAAATAACGAGGGATTCAGAATATGCTCAGAGAATGTAGGCTCAAATTCCTCTTGAATCTGACACACTACTAGTCAAACACTTATTTTTCTTTAATAATTTTCAGAATTTATACTGTGGGCATATAGCCATCAAAACAAAGAAAATTAATTGTTGTATGTTGCATGTTGCTGTAAATTGTCCCTGAACCTCAGGAGTTGAACATACATATGACCCCAAAACACCATTTTTTTTTCCTTCTCTGAAATTTATTTTGATTTTTGGCACCATCTTTCCATTCTTTCCATTCAGGATTTGGATATCAGAATGTGCTGAGCACCTCATATAAAATTTTTAACCCCTGCTGAAGCCAAAGCTTTTGAGGTGACTCAATAGCAGAGGGAAATGCAGGTCTGGGGCTGATTCTGGGAAGAGCATTTCTGAGCAGACTCATCTGCCACTGACCTCTAGAAGAGTTGAGGACGTGACTGTGTAACACAGCATAGACCTTTGCAGGGAGCAGGAATGTGTGTCTGGCTGGGGGAAAAGTTAAAGGTTTGGAGAACTGGACCTCTTTTGAAAACATTATTGATGTTATTTTATTTAAATACTATTATTATATATCACTGAAGAAAAAAATGCTTTCTTAACTCAGAGGTATAATTCCTCTCTTATCTCCATGTGTATGGCATGTTACATAACATCTCTTTTGTTTTTAGAAAGGAACTGATTTTCCTAGATTTGGGTTTTAGGATACAGTAAAAATTTCATAAACCTTGCTTTCCTTGCTTTTTTCATTGAAATTGTTCTTTTTCCATTGAAATTCCTACTTAGCAAATTGTAATATTTTTGTGCTTTCATTTGTCTTATGGAAGTTACATAGACAATCAATTCAAGATGCAAAAAGGAGCTTTGAAGTAAATGCAGATGGACATATTTTCAAATATTTTCCCAATGCTATAAAAACTGGGGATTTGTAAAACAAGGTGTTAAAATGTTAATGATCTACTACAACAAAAGAAATCGAAAGTACCAACCCCATTATAAAGGAGATTCATAAGCTATATGGAGCTTTGGAAATTAGAAAATATCCATTCACACACTTGTGGTGAAGCAGATGTGAAACTTAAATTGAATCCACGGAAAATGACTTCCTGCATAGCTTACTATATTGATATTTCCTGGAACAAGCTCAGCCAGTTTCTTTCAAAGTTAAGCCAAGGATAGGCTTGATTCTGAGCTACATCAAATATTTTTGTGGCGTATCTTGAAGTCAGTGGAATTACACTAGAGAAAACTTGGTATAAGAGTCCTTACATTTAAGTTCTGGTACATATAGATTGTCTTAGAATAGTTTATCTAGATTGCTTATGAGGGACTTTTAAGGACATTTTCTTACAAAAAATATTTCATTTTCAACACTGATGTCAAAAACTTTCTGTGGCATTCAGTCTTTTGAGCTAAAACTTTTATTCATGGACTCATATATATTAAAATTCTGTATTTCTGATACAGTAATTTTTTTTGGAGAAGGATCTTAAACACACCGGAGTTCTCAGTAAGAAAATGGCTGAAATTTAATTTTGGATGGGGATACAGGAAGCAAATGTTATGAAAACTGCTTCCTCCTGTTGCAATTGTATTGGCTTACCAACTCATCTTTTTAAGGACTACAGAAGTTATGTCCAACTACAATCACTACCTTTTGTCATAATGTTGAATCCTCTTACTGAAATACACTGAAATGCATGATCTTTTCCAGAATAGCTGTTATTACACACTGCTGAAATACCAGGATTTCAGTTTCCAGAAGTATTCTATTTCTATTTAAATTTTCTGTCTTTTGATACCTATACTCGTGCAATTTCAGGCTTCTACTTTATTGATTCCCAGTCCAAATCAATGCCATTTGTTTTAAATTATTTCAGAGCTTATATAAAAGCATGTTATACATTTAAAAGAATGAGTTTATTTCCTTGTTTTCTTTTTTCTTTTCTTTCTTTTTTTACTTTTTTTTTTTGAAAACCACATGAATCAGACTATTTTGGTCCTTATATGAAAAGAGCTCAGTTCCCTTGATAATTCTGACAATTCTCATGCAGCTCTCCCAGTCTGAATTTTTTGTCTTCCTGAACAGAATGACTAAAATTTCACATGATATTCCTAAGGATGTACTACCACTGTGACGTGACTATTTTTATATATCAAATACAAATGTCCCAACTGATGCATCCTGCAGTCTTTTTTTTTCAGCACCAAATGGGTGCTTTGGTCTTGTGATTGTTAATGTTGTTTTTTTCCTTCACAAATTCCAGAACTGATTTCTCAATTTATAGCCCAAAGTTTTGGGTATGCATGTACATAAGACTTATACTTTGAGCTGATATATTTTGTTCTGTTTACATGATTCCCATACTTAAAGTTGCCTAATTTTTTCCCCTCAGTTGTATTACTATTATTTGTCTCCATTTTGTCTCCCACAGAGGTATCATCAGAGCATCACCTTTGCACACTCTATTGTTTTTACTGTGTTTTTATCATTATGAAATTTTATGGAACACTCCACAATTTTGCAGCATCACTTCTCAATCCCCATGTACAGCTTAGCAAAACTGACACAAGCTGTTGGCACTTGGAATGTTTGCATAGGAAAGAACAAAAATGTCTCATTGAAATGCACACGGCAAAATTCGTGAGAATCCCTTAAGAAAACCTGCATTGAATACCAGGAATAGCATTGAAAAACCATTAGCTGTGAAGTGTTCTCTGTGCTCACTTTTCTTCTAAACCTTATGACATATTGTGTTTTATTTTGTTAAATTGACATAGCATATAGCATAGTAAATGTAACATAGCAATATTAACATTCCTATTGGGAAGGTAAATCTTGCATTTCCTGCTTACGATTCCCTAGGACACTCGGGTATATGCTTAATTTTATTCATGTGAGTATTCTCAGTGAAATCACTGAAGTTACCTTAGGCAGGAAGTTATGCACAGGTATAAGTCCTTGTAAGATCCAGGTATTGTTGAAGTCAACTCAGGAACCCATAGACCTGTCCAAAGGAGATGGCCAGTGGATGTTATATTGTATTAAACTGAAAGCCTTAACACAAAACAACTACTTAAATAATTTTGGCACCTTTACTTTGCCTCCATAGCTAATGCTGAATTATCTATCATCCTGAATTTCTTACTTGCCAGCTTCAGGTCTTATGACTTTTTGAAATAATCCATATATGTTCCTAGTCATCACAGGTTACCAGAAGAGGTTCAGAGCTAACGAAGAATGTTCATTTAATTTATATAAATGCATAACTTGGCTCAGATTGTGAAACATCTTTGGTTTTCTTTTCTTAAATGAAAAACACTTTATTTTTGTCCATGCATTAATAAATAAGAGCATTATCATAAACTAGAAAGTTCTTATACAGTCTGCAAAGTACTGCATTAATGTACTGTAGGCAAGATAATGGATGAATAACCACTAGTCCTACCAGCACTCCAGATGTGGACATGGAATTGATAGGTATGGAAAGCTAAAAAAAAAGATGAAAATTTTCAAATGGAGTTTTAAGAAGCTGTTAAGAAGTTGTAGAAGTACAACCCTGATGCCATTATACTGCCTTAAGAGAGAAGAATTAAAAGAATAGTGACTGAAATAGTTTCCTCTTTCTTTTGGTTTTGAAAAAGAGGACAAGCATGTGATATATGGGAACATAGCAGGACAGCAAAAAAGGAATTTGATGAGATATGAGCAAAACAAATATCTAGTTCTGCTAGAAGCAGCTCTTGCTGAATTCTTCTGTCCTGCTTTAGAAACAAAGTAATGAAATATTTTGTGACTGGAACTGTCTCTCTCTTTCATGACTGCAATGGTGAGTACAGACTGGGGCTTCTCATAGAGGAGCCAAATGCAGATTTATCAGGTTAGAAGTGGGTATATCCTTGTTGCTGTTGAATGGGTATCTGGGTTGTAGAAGAGATCCCCAATGTATTAGAAACATAAGAAAACTGCAAATAAAGTCTCTAAAACATCTGAGAGGTGAGACTAGATGTACCACTGACACCATTTTCTGAGTGAGGAGGTACCTCATTTCTCCCCATGCTGAAATATCACCCAAGAGGAGAAAAGTAGAACCTGAGCAGGCTTGTCAGATTGGGAAGGTCACAAACTGACAGTAGGGATGAGGAAGGGAAGAATAAGTATGTTTCTGCTAAATAATTCCCAGATAGATGAAAATTCAACAATTTCAATCCCATCTGTCACTTTATGTCTTTTTTGCAGGTCTAAGACAACAGAGAATGATGCATCATCACTGATCAAAATTTTGGTGATATTGCCTATTAAAACAAAGCCTGGCTTGGGAGATTTTGAAGAACCAAAGCTAAAGGGAAGATCAGAATCACACCAAGACTCTCAATAAAAGTTTTGCTTTCCTCAAAATTTTCACATTAAAATACATATCTAAGAGAGCAGTCCAGTGTCTTCATTGTTCATTTGAAATACTTAAATCCCAGAAGCCATAGATTTATTCAATTTCTTCACCCAAGTTAAAACTTAACTAAAACTGATTTATTGAGAACTAAGCACTTTAAAAAAAATATAAGTACCTGAGCTTTGGAATTGGATTTTATATTCTATTTTGTTCACTCCTTTGAGTCAAAAATTTGTTCTTTTACCACCAAGAACCATTCAGATGATGTTATGATATAACAACTATCACGATGTACAGGTCTCACCATTTTTCACCCCAGCCTGGATGTTGATTCAGTTCACTACACCATGCACACTCTTGATCTAGCCCATAGCACTCAGAATGAATCTTGACGTCCCTTAGACCCAGCATCCCCTCCAAGATGCTGATGTCAAGATAAAAGTGTCCCCAATATGGTTCTAAATATTAGGGCTACAATCTAGCAGTGTCCTGCAAAGTTTCTCATACTTACCATATCTGTCACATTTGCACCCTGTTTTGTGCAGATCAAAATCACATGCAGTGACTGTGCGGTTTTTCAGGGGTTTTTTTATGCCCCAGTATTCTACTTGTTGTTTTCTAGATATTCTCCTAGTTTGGTGATGTCTTTGTCATAGTGTAATGTTCCAAGACTTCAGGAGGAGTAAAAAGAGAACGGGTTGGCTGCCTCATTTTGTTTACACAGAGCATACCAAAAAAGTAGAGGCAAAAATAGCATTTGTTTTTATGAACCTGTATACATCTCATACCATTTTTTGTTAACCATTGTTTTGCCTTTGTGACTTGTCTGATTTAATGACTTTGGGTCCATTTCAAAAGCTGACTTTTTATTCTCATCCTGATCTCCATCTAAAGGGTTTGCTAGTCCTTTTTGTACCTATGTGGTATCAAATGCAAACAGCACAAATTAAACCTTTATACCATTTTCTATTACTACAGAAAATATCAAATATAACTGAGCTCCAAAGAGTCCCCCTAGAGCTTTTAAGATGCCTTGAAACATTGGTGATAAGTACATGTTATCTGTGATTTTTTTCTGGCCAATTGCACACCTATACGATGAAGATTTCCTCTTCACCTCACTTTCTCAGCATGCTTCTGAGAATCACGTAATCATAGAATACCATTTGAGACGGTGCCAAGAACTGTGCTGAAGTCAAAGTATCTTGTATTTACCACCTTTTCTAATGCTTGTTTGGCTTGATTTACTCTGGAAGCACTAATGTTTGATAGTTTTTATCACTGTCTTACCTTCTAGATACTTAAACTGATTGCCTAATGATTTGTTGCAGGGATTAAATTTAAGTGCCGTGAGCTATAATTTTCCATGTCCTCCATACTCTCCCTTTCAAGGATAAATAATATGTTTGGTATTCAGTTTTTCACAATTCTTAAACATAATTGCTAGTGATTCAGCTATTACATTGCCTAGCTTCTTTATGGCCCTAAGGTCAATCAGGACTTCCTCACTTGGATACATTTATCTCATCCAAAACATATTTAGCCCAGGTGGGGAGTTTTTGCATGCTTTTTTTTTAAAAATAATGTATTTAAAGATCTGGAGTCATGTATCCTCACAGTTTTTTGAATCTTTTATGCAACAGAAAACATTTTCGTATACAATTATATAGAGATCACTGTCTCCTATATATTTGAAATTAACTTCTGGACCCTGCCTTTTTCTTTGTAAACATGAAGCAAAATATCTACAGGCTGAATGCAGTACAGTTCATAGCAAGGGTGACCTCCCTAACCTGACAACACTTCAGAGTTTGTGAAATTGTCCAACTTAAAAGGCATTGAAACCCATTAGTCTTCAAGGTACATACAAAACTCTGAGTTATAAAGACAAGACTTTAATCCTCAAAAGGCAAATCAGAACATGAACCCATTGCTCCAGCTGCTGGCTTGAACACCTCCTTTAGTTTCTATTTTTTTTTGATCTTTCATCCTTACTCTTTCTGCCAACAATCGTCTTGGGGCTATCACTGTGTTTCTCCCAGACCACAGGCAATGCTGATGAGATGTTCTATCAGGAACAAAAATTCAATGCTCAAGGACATATTTACCAGCTTTGATCTGTGCAGCTGTTGGTGGTTGCTGTGATGCTGTCTCCATAGGAGGTAAACATTTCTTCCACACAGAGGTGTATTGTGCTGGGACTGTAGATCTCTCTTATGTGCATAACTTGGCAAAGAAGACGACCTCCTTCCCTTGATCCCTCCCACACACTTTCTTTAATGCTCATAAAAGCCTTGAATGCATTTTATCCTTGGAGTCAACAGTTTAAAAGGAAGCACTGGAATGACAAGGTTTCTCTTTTCCTGAAGCCTGAGAATACGGCTAACTTGAAAGAGTTTACATAGATTGCTTCCTTTCTCTTAGCAGATGAGAACTACATGACTGCATGAGAGTATTACAAATCTTTTCCATAAACTAAATGTTTCAGCTATAAATACAGCTGGTGTGAATAATATAATATAGATATAAATATAGGTGGCGTGAAAAGGATAGCATGCAGCTGCACTGAGGTATGTCACTGGCATACCTGAATCCTATAGCATCAGATGAAATTATACGAACCCAAATTATGGAAAAAACACATCTCTTACATAGGTAAGAAATTCCTCCTTGAATCATGTGTGATCTTCCAAAGGGCTATAACCATTTCTTGTCCAATTTTATTGACAATGGTGGAAGTGAATGTGATAAATCAAGGTACAGCAAGCACTGTTCATGCTGTGCAAACATTACAGATGTAGGTTAAAGCCTGACCTACAAAAATGACAAAGGCAGGAAAAATTCAGAATCACACATTCAGCAACTTGAAAATATGAAAGAAAAATACTTTTGCTATGTGGACATACAAAATATGCTGAAAACTACAACATACCTCTAAATACGGCTATAGTGAATTTACTGCTTAAAAACCAGATTTTACCTTAAGAATTGCTGTAGCTTCTAATATAAATAAGTGAATGGAGCTATTTTCTCAGATATTGCTGTTTTCAGTGTTGCAAAAATCTCAAACCAGTTCCAAATATTCAAAATACTTCTTAGGTTTCTGCTGTGCTGGAAGGCTAGCTACAGTTGAAGGATTTTAGTAGCCGAACACAGCAGTTCCTCTATTATTTAAATCTGTCTGCTTAACTCTTTGGAAATTTCTCAGTTGCATGCTCTATGTTCTGAGCCAGCTACCTGATGAACCAAAATCCCATGAAGGTTTATCTGTAGATTGATATGTTGGAGGTTAAGAACTTTACTATAAAATGAAAAATAAAAATACTATAATATAACAATTTTTTTTCTACATAAATAATTTGCAGATGAATATATTTCATTTAGATCCATAATAAATCTATATCTTAAAATTTAAAAACCCTTCAAGACATGGGACTTCCATCTTCGGTGCAGCTCTAGTAGGAAGTATGTACCTGTGTTAAAGAGCTAAGTCACCTTGAAAACAAAAACTTACAGAAGGCAATAGAAGAACAAGGAGTTCTGTTATAGAACATTCCACTTGCTATAGAACGTGGTATCGCCATGTGTTGCTTAGTGACAAGCCTGAGCAGAAGAAAGATTACTCCCTATCTCCCACCTTATTTTTGCAGAAAGAATCCTGCCTTTTCTCCACTGCTGCTCTGGGACAACTATTAGCATTAACAGGTAATACCTGATAACATGATAGGCTATATAAAGCTCTTGCACAGTATCACAGTGATTTGAAAGCAGGCGGTACCACATCCCAAGCATAGCTGATCAGTGTTTTGCCATTACTTAATGACTACAGAAGAAGGGAAAATCACTTTACGAAAAACAGGTTTAATATGGAAGTGGGCTTTTCAGGGAGACAGCTGTAAGGAAAAAGTGCACCAGTGTGATAAGTTATTCTAAGAGTGAACCCACTTTCTTCATTTCAAAAAGAATATGTAGAAGACATTCATGCATGATAGAAAAAAACCCTGTTTGTGCCTAATGTAATGGAAAATTTGGGAATTATTCATGCATGTGAATATGCACGCAAATCTGACCCTGGTGATACTACCAAGGTTAGTGCATGGTGATCTGCTGAGTAAGTGCTAATCATTCAGCCTGAAATGTGACTTTATCAGAAAAGCAATTTTGTAAAAAATCTCATGCCATTCCCTAGTTATTCTTCTCCCGTGATCTCCATGCCGTGCTTTTTCATTTGTCAAGTTTACATTCAGGACTTTTCCAGCTAAAACCTCTCCTTGTCAATCAAATCGTATTTCTGCCTTGTGCAATGTTAATGCATCTGAGGTAACAACTTAAAATTACTCCAGCTCTAATAGGGGAGTGACATTCTCTGTAGAACATTAACAGCTAAATCAAAGCGTGGCACAGTGGTAGAATTTGAAGTACTACTTAAATTTCAAAACCGAGCTCTGTACTGAAAATGGGCCATACAAAGCCAGAATAAAACTGAATGAGAATGATCATAAGTGTCTTGCTACATACAAACTGAGGTTTTACAGAAAGAAAGAGCTCATGCAAGAGGATCTGGAGAGTGTAAGTAAAGGAGAAGATAATATTATAACAAAAGGAATTGGGAGAGATTTTCCTTAACAACAGCAGAAATGAAGATTTGTTTGTTTCTTTGAGAGCCCTAGAAACTTCATGACACTACAAGGCACATAAGACTTAAAAGTCCTTATTTTAGACCCACTGCAACCATGCTGGCAGAACCAATGGGGTGTGGTTAAACTACCTTTTCTCTACTGTCTGATTAGAGCAGGTGCATCTACAAGTTCATGGTTTAGTTATCGTTGCTGTTTCCTTTGCCCACTTCAAAATCATCTTCCTGGAAGAACTACAGAGTCAAAAAAAAAAGGGGTTCCCTTTGTTAAATATCACCTTTTTTGTGCAATAAATGCTTTTTCACCAGTAAAGGATCAGCGGATTAATGTTCGTTTGAAATATGAGGTCCTAAGAATATGTTCCTTTATTCATGATAACCTCTGCAGTAATTCTCATGAAGCAGGTGATGAAACTGGAATTTCTTACTCAACATGAAGTGACAAAATTGCAAAGTTCTGACCTGTTTCTGTAATATCTGGAAAAACTGTCAGATAATTTTAAAATTACCAGCAATGTTTACAGCTTATCTATTTATTAACGCCCAGAAAGGACTGTAATTATTGAGATATTAAAGCCAAAGATTAGAAATTAATTTGGACTAATTGTGGACTTTAAGGATCACCATCATACTATAATATGTTAAGCACCAGATATCTGAGCAGTTATCAACAGTAACCTCAAACACAGCTCTTTGCAAAAATCCAAAACAAATTTTTTGCCATTGCCATTATGTGTACTTAAAGAAACTGTGTGAGATTAATAAGATTCCCAGCTGAGCAATGAACAGAGAAAAAAGATGCTCAGCCAAGGCAGCAGGCACAGAATCAGAAGCTCTGATTCTTTGACCCAAGCAATTGCTTCTTTCTTTATCTGATTTGATTTTCAGCTATCACCTTCTCCCTTAGCTGTGGTCCAGCATGATAAGAGGTGTAAGCTGAGTGTTGGAGGTAAAGTTTACACAATGAATGAAAGGAAAAGGTTGAAAATTTTTATGTAAGAACATTTCCTTTTCTGTGCAGTTGCCAACACTTTCCTTGAAAGAAACATCCTCCGATGTGCAGTCTACAGCCTTCATCTGTTCAAAGGATGCATTTAGGGAACAGAAAACAACATGACATGATTAGAATACTGGTCATGCAGACACTCTACAAGGCACATTCTGTTTTGTTGTTCACATTGTCCTTAAAAAAAATACTTATGAAATTAATAGAATAACTTGAAATAATATGAATTTGTCTGAATAAATTCTGTAAGTAACAGAAAAATCTAATTTTAACTGTTAAACTTAAACTAGTACTTTCAGCTGTAAAACTAATACCTGCACAATATTTGAACATAAAACATGCAGAGACTTGAAGTCAAAATATATTGGAACTATTTGGCAAGGTAAGCTATAATACAAATCAGTGATGTGAGCAAAATACTTTCCAAGAAATCATTGCGTTATTATTACTGTAAAACATAGATAGTATTAAAGAATAAAACAACCTTAAAGTCAGGTGAGACAGATGAATAATGCAACAGTTCTAATAGATGAAATAAAAAATAGTAAAAAAAGAGGAATGAAAACCATTATTTAAGCCTCTTTGCTGTCATGAAGGTTTGCAATAAAAAAATCAAAATTAATTTCTGGAAATAGGTTTTTCTAACTATTTGTAAAAGATTATTTTTAAAATAATGGGTTTTGATTATATTTAAAAAACAAAGAAAAGAAAAAATTATGGACTTTCTGTTTTGTGAGAACTGGAAAAATGCAATAAATTACTCTTCTAGAGAGCATGATGAAAGGGTACTATGTGTAGGGAGAGATCAGAAAGGTTCTTACCCCTTGAAGCACAAACCTAGACTCATTCTGCCAGAAAATTTCCCCTGTACAAGAGAACATTGAAAAATAAATGCTTTTTTAATGTGTGTCTCTGTTTTCAATTATACAGGAAAAGTGCATTTCCAAAGCCCATTTATCTTGAATATGACATTGTCACCCTGTGCTGTTGGTTGCAGGGATGCAAAGAAAATATTGATTAGAAACCAACAAACCAAAAGTTTGTTTTCCTTGGTTTAGGAATTTTGGATAAATAAACTGAAGTGCAGTGGGAGAAAAAAAACTTGTATGAGTATGCTCCCTGAAACTGAATAAGAGAAACTTTTTCAAAGCAAACTCACTTAATTAACTCCTCACTGGGTTCTCAGTTAATCTGTGAAAAATCAAAACCTTTTTGAGTAAGATCAGAGCTTAGATTATGTATGAATGGGAGCTGACCCAGAAATCCTAACAGAGCTATTTTGTCCCTGCTGGAATGGGCTCACAGCATCATAACTGTCCCTAAAAATGCAAAGGAGAAAGGACATACAGACATTGTGTTTTCATTTCACTCAGGTTAATGGAAGTCTTAACAATGTGATGGTGGTGCTTACTCTATATGTAGGTGATTGATGTGCTCAAGAGTGTAATTATCTAGGCACTTAATGATAGCCCAGTTTGTGAACAAGTACTCCACGTATTTTAACTAATAAAATTGCACCTTTGAGGTGACAGCCCTGATGTATTTCACGTGGGCACACGCGGACGTTGTTTACACCCTATGAGTTATTTTCAACAGATAACTGAAAACAGACAGAACTACCTACTAAGTGTGAGCTTCTTAGTTACAAATGAAGTGTCTCATTATGTTCCTCTAGGGACACTCTTAGAGGAGGTTTTACAAAAACTCCTCCAGGGAAGTTGTCCTCCTCCAGGGAAGATATTTCTGGCCAGAAAAAGCAGTGCTCCTGTAGTCCACCCGTCCAAGAACTATTATGAATAGGTAGCAGGGAAGAAAGAAGAATAACAAACTAAGAATATTATGGTTTAGATAACAGAAGGGAGAGCAAGACATCCAGACTCTACCAGAGGGTGAAAAACCTCTGTTCTAATTCTTCCTGCCATGCTTTATTTATATAAAACAAAATATCTTTATTAAGAACATTTTTCTAGTTCAGAAAATGCTACAATAAATTTGATCACAGTCCTAATATGGGTGAAATCCTTCCCAGAAAAGGATTGAATTCAATGGGAACCTCCCACATCTCACATTAATTCTGTATTAGTGGGACTGTGAAAAAAAGGGAGATGATATTTAGTCATGGAATATTTGTGAATCTTCTGTTTTCTTCCCTCCTATCTGAAGCCATCTGGCCAATTCAGGTAGTTTACCCACATTACACTATTTTTCCAAGTGAACAAAGAAGCAATTTCCCAGATTTGCCAGGATAGCACTCCTAGGAAAGAAGATATTTTTGAGACACTGCTCTTGCCTTGGAAGAGCTGTTGCTTGAACCTGGTTTTCTCAGAAATTAGATGAGCTAATAAGTACTCTGAATAGGCTGTTTTATTAAAAGCAAGAAACCAACTAAACCAACAACAACCCCCCAAAACTCTATGGCATACTTTCATTAATGTTGAATTCTCCTTGTGAAAAGTGGGATGATGGCATTTTCTTTTTCCTTAAACCAGGTCATTTCAAGTCACAAACTTTATGTGCTGGAATGATAACACATTTCAAAACCTCACAAGAAAATATTCTCCATCCAACCCAGTCCTTTTCCTTAGCTTGGCCACTATTATAGATGAAAACAGCCAAGGAAAGGCTGAACTAAGTGTACCAATCAGCTGGTGGTCTGACTGGTATACAGTATCCTCATCCCTGGAGTCAGTTGCTTCCTTTGTCCAGGTTCCTGCACATCTGGCCATCATACGCAACACACTGGACATCAGCACTGACTGCAGGGCAGAAACACCAGGGAAAATAAGAGTCACCCAGACCAGTGTTGTAGGGGCAACTCTACAAAGTTTGACACTTTAGCAGAGTTGTAGAAGAGTGATGACTGGTCTTTCTCCTTCCCAGCTTCTCACCTTGTCATCTCTACCTGCAGGTAATGCCAGGCTCATCATGGTACCACTGCTCAGCGGTTAATGGTAATAATCCCTGCAGGACCCAGAGGTCTGTACCTCTGGCTGGATGACATGCTGCAGGTGTCCTGGGCTCATTAGACTCTGTGAAGGCAGAGGGGAGGAAGAAAGCTGATTTCAACACAGCCATGGCTTTACCATGATATCAGTGTAGCAGCACAGCTGTATACCTCTCTTCCCCTCCCAGCCATGAGCACTGTCCAGCCTGACATAATTCATGTCACATAACCAAACAAATCACAGAATCGCAGAATGTCCTCAGCTGGGAGGGACACAAAAGGATCACTGAAGTCCAACTCCTGGCCCTGCACAGGACATCCCCAAGATTCACACCATGTGCCTGAGAGTGTTATCCAAATAGTTGAACAGGCTGGTGCCGTGACCACTTCTTTGGGGAGCCTGTTCCAGTGCCCAACAACCCTCTGGGTGAAGAACCTTTCCCCAGTATTCAGCTTGACTCAGCTTCAGGCCATTTCCTCAAGTCCTGTCACTGGTCACCACAGAGAAGAGATCAGTGTCTGCCCCTCTGTTTCCCCTCATGAGGAAGCTGCAGACAAATAGGAGGTCTCCTCTCAGCCTCCTCTTCTCCAGGCTGAACAGAGCAAGTGACCTCAGCCACTCCTTGTTTGGCTTCTCCTCTAGATCCTTCATCTAGAGGCTTCTTTGCAGCCCTCTTATAAATGCTTTCTAATAGTTTTATATCTTTCCTATATTGTAGCATGAAAGACACCAAACTTCATAAGAGCTCTCACATCTGCAATGTGGTTGGAACCCCTAACCTATCATAGTAGCATCTGATTCTCACCTTTTTGACTTAAATAAATGCTCAGTTTAAACATAAAATATGTAAAGCTTGAGGAGATGTAGACACTGTTTATGCACAAACAGTGCAGAGGAAAAAGCACTGCCTTTTCATCTTTTCTAATTCTAAAATCTAATCAGATTGTAATGCACACTCAGCCCTTCTCTGTCATTTATTTTTAATGTAAAGATTTATAGCTACTCTGTATTGTGAAAAGTAGTACCTGGAACTGTAAATTTATTTTGTTTTCACACTTCTCACAAGCAAAATTTGGGAAACAAACAAGGTTCTTAAAATTGTCGCGTACGATACCGTGTGTGCATATTTTAGTAAGGAATTTATCATGGAAATGATACCACAGAAGAAATAGCATTGAAACCAGACACAATACAAAAAGTGCATTTCAGACCTACTCTGCCTGCAGGTTTTCCTAACAGAAAATGCATTTCCCATGTTTTGCATCCATATGGACCAGCTGAGGTACCCTGGACTGGCAAACATTCTACCTTTGTCTGGAAACAATACCAAAATTCACTGTTGACGGACAGCTGGCTTCCTTTTTTCTTCTGTCCCTAAAATGTCAACCTTGACCCTTGGCTGAGCACTCCAGAACTCCTGTGGCCCATAAAGTCTTCCTGAAACCATTAGCTCCCAGAAGGACTGTGAAAAAGAATTGGTAAATGGACAGGTGTGCTCAGAAAAATTTGGGGGGATTTTTCTGAATGAGAAAAAGCATCTCTGTGCTGTGTCTGGGCAGCAAAAATCTGTAATTGTGATAGAAATACTGAAATAAAATTCCATGTGGTTTAGAGGAACAATACTGGTGAGAGAGTAAAGGAGGCAACATTTGGTATTATATGGAACATAAGTAAATAAGAATACTAAAATCTCTCACATGCAAGAAATCTTTTGTTTTTTCTCTCATCTGGTGAACCTCTACTTTCCCATGGGTAATTTTTTTTCTAACTGCATTTTTTTCCCCCTACTGTTCTTTGACTATATAAAGATAAGAGTGAAGGTCAAGGTGTTAATGAGACAGTATATATGCAAAGGAGAGTGAGAAATTCTGAAAACATTGCAAAACTTGAAGTCTGAGTGGATCAAAGCCAGTATACCTACCACCTCCCCCTTTAATTTTATGCAAATAAATTCAGATCCATGCAAATCTATTAATTTTTAATATGTGGCCCTCTGCTCAGAAGTGTAACAGATGTGTAAATCATGGAGTACAGGTATTTCTCACAAGCTACTCGCCAGAGTGTTGAAAGAATCTGAAATGGTTTTTCTTGTTAAAAAACAGTTCAATAATAAGAAGCTTTCAGGTAACTGAAAAATGTTCTCTTGGTGGAGACTTTTTCTTCTACTCATCTCCATATTTCTGCTTTTCCCCTTATGCCTTTGCTGGTTCAAATCCCTCTTTAATATACATTTTTCCACCACACTTTCTAGAGATTATCCACTATAAATTGAATGTCTACCATGCACCCTACTCTTTGCCACCTTGTTGAACAGCCTTTTGCCATTCTACAGGAAATTTGTGTGCTTGTATTATATCACGTAATATAAACCAAGCCTCTCTCTAGGAGAAGAGTATGTTTTTGATACACAGTCAACACTCAATAAATAACACATTTCTCCCTTCCATCTTTTAAGGTTTGCCAGTAGCAATTTACAGACAAGTCCCTCAAGAAGCCTTAAAGTGCCATAACAAATAAAAGTCCCATTTAAACAATGCATTTGAACAATACCTTGCTTCACATGTCTTTAAGATAACAAACAATAGATTTCTGGAGGGTATGGATTGTAATCCGTATAGATATAAAACCAGGACAGTTTCAGCTTATCATTTCCTTGGCAAAGAAGGCTGTTTATTTTCACAAATCTTTGCAGGCATATTTCCATATTTCACAGGGGAGGAAAAAGACAGATCTACTATTGCAGAAGAGCTTTCAGCAGAGGAAATTAATCTCTTAAATGTGTTACTACTAGAGCTGGATAAGCAATTTCTTTATTGAGACAAGGATTTTCCTTATATTTTGTGCCTCAAACTCTCTCGAAAATTATGTGATTTCCTTTAATGTATTTATGTGCAATTGTCCAAATGAATTGCCATCCAGTGTTATTCATTATTTGTTGTATATGCCTTGGTCACTTTGCTTCAAGAAACTCACTGAAAAGCCAACACTTTTTAGCACTTAGAATGTCTTTTTTGGGTATAGGCATGGGGAAAGAAGAAAAAAAATCATGTGAGAGAGCCAGGGAAAGAATTCTTTTTGATTTTTCCTTGTGAAAAGTGGGATGATGGCATTTTCTTTTTCCTTAAACCAGGTCATTTCAAGGAATGGTTTTGGAGCACAGCTGCATAAACAAATGAGTCAGCACGATGGAGGCCAACCTCAGGCAGAGGGAAGGATGAGTGGAAAGAGAGGACCAGCCTTGACTTCCAGTGGGGTAAAAAACAAAAATGAGGAGGGATGTACTGGTGAAAGAAATCACATCACACCCTGTAATGTGGAACCACTGAATTCATTAAAGTTCCTGTTCCTCCCTCTGGAATTCAATACCAAACACTAGCCTTGATTTTCTGGCCACTTGATTACAGAAGTTTGTCTGAAAAAGGAGAAGGTGAGAGCAGCTCTGTGTGGTACTTTCCTATATCTTATGTAAAAAATTAAAATTTTCAGTCAGCTTCCAAGAATCCAGGCCAAATTCATTTGTCTTCTGCTTACCATGATTCATGAAACAGGGTTGTTTTTTCTTTTCTTTAGGGGAGTTAACTTCTCTGGTCTTCAGAGAATGCAGCCTTCTTGTAGCTCTTAGGCTACAGATATCCTAAAGAAAGGACAGTAAGAGTGTGATAATGATGATGTAAAAATGTAAAAATGTCCTGATTTAGTATTAATAATTTATTCTTTTAAATGGGACTAAGACAACATCTAGAATAGCAATAAACAATGTAAAAATTAATCCTCAAATGTATTTTCCACCAAAGTGATTACTTTTTTCTTTTTAGTGTTACAGTTCAGAAAGCTTGATGACAGTTGCTAATAGGTAAGGACCAACAAATTATTACCAACATTTTTTATTTACAATTTGAGTATAGACTGATTCAGTTCTTGAGGTGAATCTCTGAGGCCTACAAATGTCAAGGCACTGCTGTGTATGTCTTTCACACCAAGTACCACACCATATATCCCAAACAGTGTCTGCTGTGTACATGAACAGCAAATCCCATGCTTTCTACACCGCCTAAATGCTCCTGAGCATCTCCCTATCCTGCTTTCTCCCAGCTATTGTATATGATAATGCTACCTAACCGTTATGTTTTGTTGGCTTCAATAATTGTCTTATTTTTCTCTCAGAATAGACAACATGTACTTTCCTATATATACAAATCTGGCAGAAAACTGGAGGTGAATATACCAGGAATTTTTACATGAAAAACAAAGGTTGCTTTCTTCTGGCTAATGCATTTTCCTGTTACACAGTCAGCGCTGTTTGAGTACACAGAAGACACATCAGTTGGTATTCACATGAAGCACCTCCTTGCTGTCAAGGGATTTCAGTCAATTATAAATGTCTTTCAGTCAATCAACAAAATGGGTGCATGGAAATGTTCAGATGATTACTGTGGATTAGCATCCCAGCTTCCTAAAGCTTATACAATGCATTCAAAGTAGTAAAACAAACAAACAAAAAAAAACCCCAGCCTTCTATCTCCATATCAGGCAACTGTCCTTTGCCATTAGGTTCCAGAAGGCTGTTTTAGGGAGGAGGGACAGTGAGAGGGACAGATTTGGTGCAGATCTGGATTTATTGGAGGGTGGGAATAGAGCAGAAGACTCCCCCACTTCTCAAAAATAACACTGACAAATGTGTTAATGCATCAATATCAAGTGAAGCAGTCAAAACTATGTTATAGTCCCCTTGGAGCACACTCAGTATGATGGAAATCAGGAATGGATAGTGGAATATGCCAGAGTTTTGTGGCAGGACGTGAAGAATTTGCATGCCCGCCAGTGAGAAGAGTACCAGGAAAAAGTGTAGAAAAGGGAAAATATACTTTGTACAATTTCTCTTTCCTTCAAAATGTGGTGCTGTGCTAAGAATTCCAGCTATCATTTTATTTAATGACTGTATGTATAAAATTCACCTTATTCACATATTCAACAAAGAATTGGACTGGAAAACCCCCAATAGTTAAAGACAGCAATAACCAAAATAAAGGTAATGCCAAAGGCTGAGAAGCAACCAGACCTCCCTGAAAAAATACAAAGATAAAAACAGAGCACTCCAGAGAAGTCTTGCATTACCTGATAACTAATTGAAAGGTTTTTCTCTGAGTCACATACCTCCATTTGCAAAATAAGAATCAGGCTACCCAACAGCCACTGAAAGACATATGCAGCAGAAAGAGAATGGTCAGTTTGGAGGTCAACAACCAGGTGCAGTTTTGGGGTTCAAATGTCCTCAACTCTCCCCTCTGTAGGTTCAGCAGTTCCTGCCACCCTTGTCCTGCAAGTCAATTCAAAGAAACAGTAATCTAACCCAGCTTTGATAGAAACCTGAGCAATTTAGACACCATGATTTCCAGTGGGAAGAAATGGATGCTGTGTTCCTTTTTAGAATACCATTTGTATCATATCATCTAAGATGATATGATTTGGAGTAGTTCAACTAGAAGAAATTTAAACTAAACAGTACTAGCCATCGCTTATGCTGTATGTCTGAAGAAGAGCTTTTTATCTGTCAATTTAACTTGTTGAATCTGGTATAAAAAGCAACTGCTTTTCATTTCTCATTTTAAAAGCTTACAACAAATGAAGATTATGTTAAGGCCATCTGTTTATTTCAGAGAAAACTTAATGATGCAAGTAAAATTTAAATAACAAAATCTCTTCTAGGTACCAATACCAAAAGTGATAAATTAATTTTGTGTGCCTGGTCTCATAAAAGTATTATATATATATGTGAAAAATTTTCACAGGAGAGCATCTTGACAAAACAAATGATTCATTGACAACTTCTCAAAGAAAACCATGTTTGAATATCCTATCAGTTTCCTAGTTCTTCCACTACAGATGAGGAAGATGGAGAATTTTGCATAGACAATGAGACATCTATCTTGCTACCAAATAACAAGAGAGAGTAATTCTCACTAAATAGAAAACAGGCAGGGCTGTGTGATTCTGATAAAATCATAACAGTACTATTAAGCCTGTCTTAGAAATTCTTAGTTAAGAACGTGGCTGTTCCTCTAAGTGGAAAGCAAGCTCAGAGGTAGATACAGACATCTACACCTGAGTTAATAATCTCTTGGCACTTGTAGGGCACAGTTCATCCTTTTAATCATTTCCTTTCAGCTGGAAATGCTGTCCTTAATAAACAGTCCATAGAATTACTGGTCCATCTTTCTGTGGACAGCAGAGTGCTCATGGGATGATAGCATCAGTGCTAATGTCACCTGAAAAAGGTTCCTAATTCTTGATGTTTTGTTGTGGGGTTTGTTTGTTTGTGTTTGGTTTAGTTTCATTTTGTTGGTTTTGTTTTCTCAGAGTTTTAAGTCTTAGTACATCATCTGTCATTCTGAAGATATTTACCAATAGCAGTTAGGAACACAGGACCCAAGACTGAAGCCAGAACACACAGTGCGCTGCTAGTCAGCAAGAAATCTCTTTACCCATTTCTTAACTTTATTTCGAGTTTCTGCCTTGTCACTGGGACTTTTGTCACATTGTTCTTCTCTCATGAAGAACAAGTGGAATAGCATCACCTTCTGGTGGCTGTGAGCATCTTGTGAGGAACTGCAGGTCATTTCATTAGTTCCTAGACTTGCTTGTGCCATCTTTTTCAGTCTCATACGTATTACCATCTCCCTGAGTCCTGGATAGCTCATTTTTATCTTTTCTTGTGAGATTTTCTGATGTTTCTTTCTTTTACTCTACACCATGACTGAAGGTCAAAATTTAATTCTGTCTCCAAGAATTGGCATTTTGGATGTTCTTGCCCTGGGTGTTCCTGCAAATGTTTAGAGAAGCCTCTTCACCCCATCAAGTCTTATAACCCACACATGGGCTGAATTACCACCACCAGCTGTATCATTAGTCTTCTGACTCAACATCTGTTTTCTCTCCTCTCCTCTCCTCTCCTCTCCTCTCTGACCTCCGTGGTTCCAAGATCTTGATATATAATTACTTGAGTATTCCATAAAGAGTTGAAAGCTACAAATGAAAACCAACCTAAAATGCAGTGGGTTTACATAATTGTTTTGGGCCAGTCTTGTGAACTTTTAATTGGCTTACTTACAATTTTTGAGTACTTACAGATGGGAATACCTTCTGTGTCAGAGAGACACAGAGAGTCTTGGACCTCCATATTCAAGCTTGATGGCATAGTTGATATGAGTAAGCAGCACAAAATGTTTATATCCTCCAATTTATAGGTAAAAAATTCAGAAGATAATTTACCACTTTCTACAGAAAATAATAGTGATCAATGGAAGTAGTGCAGAAGCAGGGAAAATCCAAGACATGTATAGAAAAAAAGAGATGGAATTCTTTTGTGTCTTTTGGCCACCATATGACTTTTCAGGATAGTTGCTTGCATAGTTTTGATGTGACATCAATGTAATGTTTTGCATATTAAATATATGAAACACTGCTTTACATTTCTGTAGATTCAGAGTTGGAATTCAGCTGGCATATGTGACTCTCTATATTTTTTCATTAAGCCTAATCAAGAAAATGCTGCCCCATTTTCAGAAATTCAAAACACATTTCTGTTTAGGTAAAAAACCTACTATATATTTGTGTAGTGATTTGCTAAGCTGAAATTACGCAGGCCGATTACTTGTGTAATAAAAAGAAGATTGAAATAATAAGTTCTTTAAGGTCAAATCCACTTGCTGTTATCTGAGTATCTTTAGCATTAAATTGTGTAGTTCTAACAGAAGCAATGTTTTAATGCACTCATCTGAGAATGATATTTCAAGATGAAAACAAGGGAGACTGACAGGCTAATTATAATTACTTCATTACAATGACTTTGCAAACTGAATTGACATATTTTTTTCTAATTTCTGAACTGCTTTCCTCATAAATCTCTATCGCATTTTGTGGGTATCCCAGCTCAAAATGTGTTTCAGTTTGCAGCTTCCCCAGGATAGGGGAGCATGTTTTATTTGACATAAGACTCACACATAGCTACATTAACATCCTTTAGCACTTCCTCATGACATTTAATGGTTCTTTTGTGTGAAGAATATCAAATTTTTCAAATCCAGACATTGCATACACTTCTCAGCAAGTACAATATCTCAGAGTTTTCTGAGAAATACCCAAATACCCTGCAATCCTAGAATAGCACTGCTTTGTGCAGAAACAATAGCTTGTGAAATGTGATTAAATGTGATAATGCCTTATGGCAGACATTATATGCTTTTGCTATAATCTCCCAGAAACAAAGAAAATAATCTCTGTCACAGATGTCCATCCAAAAACATGCCTATTACTTTTATTTTTGTTATGTAGTCTTTTATGTCCCACAAAAACATTTTTTAGGAAGACGCTCTACATTTTGAATCAATGTTTCTTTATGTCCCCAGGGCCCTGCTTTGCTCCTCTGTTGTCACTTTGCTTTGCAGATATTAACCTTCCACATGTAGGCTAAAAAAACCAGGGACATATTTATCTTTCAATGTATAATGTAGAACCGTATGTATCAAACTGGGACACAACAGTGAAAACAAACATTTTACATATGCTTGAAGTAAATAAATGTGTCCCTTGTCACAACTTAAAATTTTTTCATGATTCTTGTTGTAAACACTCACCAGAGCAAATATGAAGATTATGACAGGGTTGTGATACAGCAATTATTGCTCTATAAACTCAGTGGATATTAATTTTTTAGTAAAATAGTAGGAAAAACAGTTTCATGAAGCAGAAATTCTTCACATGCACTGGTTGAGTGACAGCAAGAATCTGGAAATGCACAAGTTTCAAGTGGGAGGCACTACTCAGGTAGGAAAGGCTTGGAGGGTAGCACATGCTCTTCCCCTAAAAGGGCTGACAAAGGAGTAGAAATGAGAGGGAATTATATCGAGGCAAAAACAATCTTCCTCCCACGTCTAAAAACATGAAGAAATGTGACTGAGCCCATTAAAGACCATAAAGAATGCAGAATTGTTAGGAGGGAACATGCTCAGATAACTCTACGAAACTCACTTGTTCACAGACAGTATTCCTTCAAATCCCTGTGGGAACAAAAGCACATCATAAAAATCACTAGAGAAGAACTTAAAGCAGCACATCTTAAGGACTGCAGGTCTGCCTCCCCCAAATGAGCATTAGACCTCTTTCTCAGACTGGGAGGATAAGGGTGCCGAGAAGTACACAGAAAGTTCCAAATTGCAGATCTGTTCATTCCTGGCCTTGGAACATATTGTGAACAAATCATGCTGGTTGCTTTCTTTTTCTCTTGGGAATGTTCGAACAAAATCTTTCTGGAGCTGAAACTTGAGCAATACCAGTGCAAGATTACACATAAAATTTAATCCATCTAATAATATTGGATTGGGTTTTCTCCTTTGATCTTTCTCCAATGTTATGTTCTCTCAGGAGGAGTTTGTAAAGGCTTTGTTCTTTCTCAGAAACTAAGCACATCCTTTGCATATCTAAACCATGTCATTTATTTCTTCTGGGGAGATTGTGAAGATTTGATTATACAGATAAATAATTAAGTAGACTTAAGTGAAAAGCTCAAATAACTTGAGGAGAAATGTCAAATATGGGCAAGCTGACTTCTATAGCTTTGTGGTTTACAGTGAATAAAAAGAGTGATGTAAAAGGTATTTGTTCTCCACTCAAGGGCAACAGGGGAGTCATTCTTTTTGTCCAGTTGCAATAGAAAATTACTGTCTTCCTTCTGTAATACCTATTACTCTGACAATAAAGACAGAATACAAAGAAAAAATGCATTCTTCTTCTAGTACTAGTGAACTTTTCCATTTGTCCTACCCAGAGAAATAGGAGTACATATTATACTGACAGAATTTTTTAAAATGCCTGCAACAAAAATGGCCAATGATTATAAAGAATGCACTTGACGAAAACTAAATATTGAGAAAAAATCATGATACAGATTTCTGTAAGATTGGGGAATGCAATTCACATGTAATGCAACTTTTCTCTGATCATTTAGATTTGCTTTCAATCTGAAACTGCAGACTCCAAAATTTGAGTTTAAGGTTTAGACAGTTACCTTGGAAGATAGAGGTTCCTCCTCAGCCTGGGGGCTATCAAATGCAGAGGTCTACCCAGCAGCTAGGCTTCCCTAGACATTAAGTTATTGCCTTGGTGGAAGGAGTGTGTGTGGATGGAAGAAGAGAGCAAGGTCCTGTCAAAAGTAGGCAGTCTGTCAAGTCAGGACTAATAGATCAGGAGGATATCAAGCACAGAGGGTTAGGCTGCAGCAGCCCAATGGTGAGGACATTCTGCTAGTAGTGAGGAGATCAGGGCTCTTCCTGCAGCATTGCTCTTTTATCTCTGAAGCTCTTGCTTGGGCCTTCTTTTCACTGACAAAGGAAAACAAGAAATAAAGTAATATATCTTTCTTGTCAGAATGGATTGCTTCCTCAATGGAATGACAACACGTGTTGACAAACAGAAGCCAGGTGGTATAATATATGAGGTTTTACTGTGTGCACTATCTCATGAAATTTTGTTTATAGCATCATATTGTCACTGACAGTAATATTGACATGTAGGCTGAAAAACAGTTGCTTGGTGGAAACAAGGCATAGTGAGTAATGATAAATATCTATCCCAAAGGCAGATGGTACATGTCGAGTGCCATGTGGGTCACCTTTCTCTTTGGACTTACTTAACATCTCATTGAACATATTGAGAAAGGACATAAATAACATGGCAGGCAAATCTGCAGATGACAGCACACAGGGCTTTTTTACGAGAATTAAGAATCTACAATTCTGTGAAGGTCATGGCATGGTGAAATTCATTGGGAGGACAATGCAGGTGAAGTGGGAAAATATAAATGGATATTCATGGGGAAAGAGAAACCTGAAAAGTCAGTAATGCAGAGAGAGATATAAATTCCCAGTCCAGACTTCCTCTAATGAAATATGCTGTGCCTATTCTGTTTCACTAAGCTTTACCACACATCAACGTCGAAAGTATCCCCCTTTCCATTTACCTCTGCCAAATTTGTGCCAAAGTCATACTATCCTCCTTTCATGTCTATTCCTGCTTCTTTCTCCTTGGTTTCTTTTCTTCTACCCAAATGCTTCAGATTTCTAATGTCAGAAGTTTTATCTGGGCAAAGAAATTATTCCACCACACCAGTTCAGTGGCCAGCATCCTCTATAATGCAGAACTGCGCAGTGCTTCCTCTTCCCACTGTCTCCTTTGTTTTATTTGTGAGGCTATGTTATTCTGAAATTGAGGGAGAATAAAAGCATCTGAACAGAGTGAGCTCTCTCCCTCCAGGGGAAGATATTAAATCATCTAAGGGCCCTAACTGCAGCTTGGATGTTTTAGATGAGGCAGTCCCATCTCTTCCTTTGGCATTTCTGACGTGTTCAGTTTCTTGATTGCTTATATAAGATTGAAGGCATCTGCTCCTCTCGTTCTCCTGTCCTTGCATAATGATGCTGTATCTAGAATCACACAGGCTATTTATTTCATTCCGGTGGTCACTTTTTGAAGTGATTACCAGTGTTAAATTGGGATTTTTCATTTAGTATTACAAAGTACTGAGAGCTTACGCCTTCTTTGCTTAATCTTAGAAAAACAAGGACCAGATCAGGTTCTGGCTTTGTTCCAAATGTTATTCATCAGGAAAAGCTGTTTTCATGACAGCAGTCATAAGATAAAATCAAGTGATTTCACAAAATAAACATGAAATAAAAATACATTATGTTAAATACCCTGATCTGGGATAAGTTAAATTCCTTACAATGTGTTTATCAGCTTATGATTTGTTTTTCTTTCACAAGCATACATGTGGAACTGTGATCAGTGACAAGTATACATTTTAGAATTGATCACTTTCTCTGTTAATAGGCAAATTTCTGATATTTTCTGAGCTAGTTTGTTTTTAATTGAAATTATTTTGTATTTTCAGTCTTAAAGTTTTTTGCAATTTGGAGGTACTCTATTGTGATACACAAAAATGAAAGTCATAGCAGTGCCATTCTTTTCAAGTATGTATCACAATATGAATTTCATCAGGTTATTTCATATTTAAAGGGCTGCACTGAAGGTATGATAACAGGAAGGGCAGTAGGAACATAGAAAATCTTTTAAATCATAACAGCATGAATCCAGTTAAGGCTTATGAAAGTGATGAGATAATTATCACCATCCCGTACAATTTCCCATTAGGGAATAATTCTGTAGCATGTGTGGTGCCAGGGTTGTGAAGTTACCTGCATAGATCAGGAGTAGCAAAACCGCAGGGACGGTGCTTTTACAGAGTTAGGAGAGGGTGGGGGTAGAGCAGTGCACTGCACTACAAGAATTTTACTCATCACTTACTAAAACCAGATCTCAGCAATGTCATTCTGCTCACTGTCATAGGAGAGCAGAATGAGGGAAAGCAAGATCAAAACTTCAAAGTAAATAGGCATGGCTTATTTATATTGTATGTAACTTTGCATGAAGAATTACTTTGACACATTTTCACAGAGGCCAAAAAGAACTATGAAACCACCCAAACCTATCGTTTCAGCTGTCATGGGGCACCATTCTTAAGTCGGTTATCCTGTCCTGAGTCCAACAAGCAAAGCATGTTTTGCTAGGAAGACCAGTATGATATTTGTCCTGTAGAAACAGCAGGGCAGTGTGAGATGCCACCAGAAAAGCCAGGCAGTTTTCTCAGACGTTCACAAGCAGTCAGCACTGAATTTAGAAGAAGAAGGCAAAACATAGGTAATATTTTCTGATCTAACATGAGAAAAACCCTCTCCTTCCTGGGCCTAAATCTGGCCACCAGCACAGCTCTAAATTTCTCAGGCTGTCCAGCCAGAACTACGAAAGAAAATTTGCTCTGCCTCATAGCACTGGTAAGTACCCTTCCAGTGTCCTCCTTCTGGCTCCTGCCCGTCCTCAGCACTTTGAAAGACTGCAGGAATTAATGGATTTGGCCCATACAGTGTATCGAAAAGCAATCCTTTTTGACATTGGCAGAGGAAATGACTGAATCCCTGGGGCATTCAGTGCCTCAGTTCAGTGATGACAGTGTTCTGGGTGATGCAAGGCAAGGCAGAGCTTCCTCTCTTCTCTGGCCTGTGAAGGACAAGCAGAGCTCATTTTCCAGACTGGAATGGGGTTTTGAATAGATATGTGTAAAAATAATGGGATACATCCAGAAGGCAGGAAACCAAGATTGTATTCTGAGTTTGATTGCTTTCTTTAATAGTAAATTGCCCACTCCCAAGATTTTATTTTCATTTTCTTCACACTGTGGTTGTCATAATGCTGAAATGCTCAGGAATATCTTAAAATAGAACTTCACAGAAGTAAGAAAGATTAGTTAGAGCTCAGTGATTGAGTAGTTTTGTATCTTGAGAAAAATAGGAAGGATGGCAGTAATAATTATGATCAAATCCAAATTGATGATGCGGGCTGTTAGCTTTACCACAAGCAATGTGGAATGTCAAGACTTCACACTTGGATCAAAAGTCAGAGAACTTACACAAATCAAAAACAGTAAAGGAAGAGATATGAGGTGTTATAATGGGTTTGGAACTGTTTTTCTCCCTAGGCTGATTCAGTTCAAAGACCTGCCTTGTTCTTGTTCTTGTTCTTGTTCTTGTTCTTGTTCTTCTTGTTCTTGTTCTTCTTGTTCTTGTTCTTGTTCTTGTTCTTGTTCCTGTTCTTGTTCTCCTTCTTCTTCATCTTCTTCATCATCTTCTTCATCATCTTCTTCATCATCTTCATCATCTTCATCTTCATCTTCATCATCATCATCGTCTTCATCTTCATCATCATCATCTTCTTCTTCTTCTTCTTCTTCTGTGCTTTGTGTGTCTCTCTCAGAAGATCATGTAAGTAATGTCTGATAGGAATTATCCAGTCTCTACCCAGGATGATACAAACCATCTGACAGTATTCCCAGCATATTTCTGTTAAAGTGCAATGTAAGAACAACAATCTGTGCTAGAATTCTAGTTCAGCTGATCTCAGTTAGGAAAGACTTGCATTTTTCAAGTCCTTTCTTCATCAGACAATTGTGTAGTGTCTCCCATATGTTGTGAACTTTGCCTTTTTCAGATAACATTGTTTAATGATTAATGCATTTTTGGTACAGTTATGCCCCAAACACCTTTCAGCATTTTTTAGTATAGGAATTTGAGGGTTGAATGGAGTCCTGAACATCTCACTCCTTTTGGATGTGACTATTTTCTGTCATCTCTCCTGCAGCCCCACTGCACATTTTGTATCTCATTTGTGTGGAACCTATCCCACCAGCATGCCATTATCTTCTCCAGAACTTACCACTTCTAGAGTTTGCATAAGCCCTTCTCAGCTGTGATCTAGCACCATAGTAATGAAAAAAAAAGGTTCAAGAACAAGCCAAATTTCCCAAAGATGAATGTGAACACTGGTAAAGCAACGCTGTCTTGTATCATGTAGTCTCGTTCTCCCTTTTCTAATTCTTCTTCATATCCCATGCTACCTTTTGCTATGTATTGTTCCCTGTAGTTTGACCCTTCAACTTCCTGCCTCTTTTCAATCGTCCTGCCCTCAGCTGTCTGCATTTTGGCAGTAGGTCTGTGCATTAGGTCAGGCTTCTTGGCACTGACCAAAAATCTGGCAATCTGAATTTTCTTGAGGGAAGAAGATCATTGCTCATCTGTATTGTACTGTTTCCATCCTTAGTATTTGAAAACTAATGACATTATTAGCATTCAATTCCCAGATGGGCAGAGACAGTTTGATTTCACCTGACCCATCAAATACAGAAGAGTGTTAAATGTTACTCTGAACTTTTCAAATAATATTGATTCTTCAGCATCCCTCAGCAGTTGTCTCCATTATATAACCATTCTTAGGCTTGTGAGCATTTCTTAATATTGAAACTGTCTTTTTACTCATACAAAGTAAGCCAATTATTTCTTATTCTGCTCTGACTGTGTCTGTATTCACAGTGCACTTACAAATGCCTTCTTTTCTTACTGCTCTCTTTTTATCTATTCTCCTGCTCTGTGTTACAAAGATTTCTCCTTCCTCTTTCTCTCCCTGAATGTTGATAAAACAAAATATATTCAAAGCCAGCCTGTCATTCTGTGAAAAATTTCTTGAATATTAACTTTCCAATCCCCAATTTTAGAACTACTAGGCAAGCAGGGTTCACTGTGAAAGGCAACAGCAAAGAATGAGGATGTTTAGGATCTTACTAGAAAAGGTGGAATCATAGCTTTGATGTGTAAACCTTCCTGTTTCTAAAATAGCTTTTCCAGCAAGATAAAAAATGAAACAGTCTTATATCTGATAAAATTAAAACTTAAGCAATGCTGTATATTGTTAGGAATTTTCCACAATGATCAGTGAACTCTTTAATATATCTATTCAATTTTGTGGAATGTCTCACATGATATTTTCTACTGAATGGGTTTTGCATACATGAGGCAATAACATTTATCTCTAAAGTCTTGTGTGGCTTTAGTAGTAGTAGGAGGTGCCAGAGTGATGCTTGGAAAATTAAATTCAGTTTATCTATAATGCAACAGCAAAGATAACTTAAAAATATTGTCCCATCACCATGACTCAGCCCTGATCTCTGGGAACAGATAGGCTCTGCTAGTCTTCTTGGCCCATACAGCTGCTGTCCTCACTGCAATTTGACAGATAATGAAAATCCAGTATGTTACTGTTGCAAGGTGTAAGTCAGAACTGAGACCTACCAAGCTTGTTACATATATGGGACAATAAATTGTAAAATAAGAAGCGTTTTTTTCCTCCTGGTGAAATGGGGATAGTTAAGGCAGAGGGACTGCATGTGCAAAGAGTCATCTCAGAGCAGAAGAGATTTGAATTATTCATTTCTTTCCTGTTATCCTGACCACTCATGTAGCTGGTGGAAGGTCTATGTACTGGAGTCCTAGAGTACAATTAAAATTCATGGTGGTTTATGGTGTGGACATTATTTTCATCATTGTTTAGGACCCTGGCTTTTTTCTTCTTCCTTTCTTTTTTCCCCCTCTAGTAACGGTAGAGTAGGAACCTCATAACTCACAGATCTTGGCTGTGGCTGCACTCAGGATTCTTCTCATTCTAGAAACATCAAACAAATCTTATCAACCTCCATTCCTCCTCATCACAAAATACTCTACTGTTTCACTCATCTGCACTTTGTCCTTCCTGAAGAAACTGTGATTGATGTTTTCTATCAGTATATGCTGAACTACCTCCTAGGGTAATTTATTTTCTTAATAAATGTTAAGAGCTGGTGGTTTGCTACTGCTTCCTTTGTGCTGCTAATCATCTTGATGAGTAGGCAGTCAAAAACAATTCTTTCCAAAAACAGGGGAAATATGTAGAAAGCAGATACACAGACCTGCAAATAGGGTATTGGTAGATAATTTTTCTTTTTATTATGCTTATGATGATTTAAGAGAACTGCATGGAAGTAAGAAGGACACAAAGGCCTTGAAAGAACTTCAGGGTGCACCAGATTTGTGAACTTCTTTCCTCCTAGAAAACGTTGAGTATCCTTGCTTAAATACCCTTAATATATTTGACTCACTTGGAAAGAAAATGGAAGAAAAAAGTAGTTGGAGAAAGGTTGAATTTATAGAGGAGAGCTAATGTTCAGTGTAACATCAATTTAGCCAATTGATATTTGAAAAGTACAAATATCTCTGTATGTGTGTTTCTAAGGAGGAGCTCAGTTTTCTCAGTGACTCGTGAGGTGGGCCTACTAAAAATAAATTAAATAATGGAAATCAAATGCTGTCTGAAAAATAGGAGAAATTTGTTGATCAAGAAACATTAGATTATGAAATAACTGTGATGGCTACCCCATTGGTAAAAACAACTTAAAGTGGGGAAAAAGAAAAAGGAAAAGAAGAAGAAAAAGGAAAAGGAAAAATAAAAGGAAAAGAAAGAGAAAAAGAAAAAGAAAAAGAAAAAGAGAAAGAAAAAGAGAAAGAAAAAGAGAAAGAAAGAGAAAGGGGAATGGAAAGAGAAAGAAAAAGAAAAAGGAAAAGGAAAAGGAAAACGAAAAGAAAAAGGAAAAGAAAAAGAAAAAGAAAGAAAAAGAAAAGGAAAAGGAAAAGGAAAAGAAAAAGAAAAAGAAAAAGAAAAAGAAAAAGAAAGAAAGAAAAAGAAAGAAAAAGAAGAAGAAAAAGAAAGGAAAAGAAAAAGAAAAAGAAAAAGAAAAAGAAAAAGAAAAAGAAAAAGAAAAAGAAAAAGAAAAAGAAAAAGAAAAAGAAAAAGAAAAAGAAAAAGAAAAAGAAAAAGAAAAAGAAAAAGAAAAAGAAAAAGAAAAAGAAAAAGAAAAAGAAAAAGAAAAAGAAAAAGAAAAAGAAAAAGAAAAAGAAAAAGAAAAAGAAAAAGAAAAAGAAAAAGAAAAAGAAAAAGAAAAAGAAAAAGAAAAAGAAAAAGAAAAAGAAAAAGAAAAAGAAAAAGAAAAAGAAAAAGAAAAAGAAAAAGAAAAAGAAAAAGAAAAAGAAAAAGAAAAAGAAAAAGAAAAAGAAAAAGAAAAAGAAAAAGAAAAAGAAAAAGAAAAAGAAAAAGAAAAAGAAAAAGAAAAAGAAAAAGAAAAAGAAAAAGAAAAAGAAAAAGAAAAAGAAAAAGAAAAAGAAAAAGAAAAAGAAAAAGAAAAAGAAAAAGAAAAAGAAAAAGAAAAAGAAAAAGAAAAAGAAAAAGAAAAAGAAAAAGAAAAAGAAAAAGAAAAAGAAAAAGAAAAAGAAAAAGAAAAAGAAAAAGAAAAAGAAAAAGAAAAAGAAAAAGAAAAAGAAAAAGAAAAAGAAAAAGAAAAAGAAAAAGAAAAAGAAAAAGAAAAAGAAAAAGAAAAAGAAAAAGAAAAAGAAAAAGAAAAAGAAAAAGAAAAAGAAAAAGAAAAAGAAAAAGAAAAAGAAAAAGAAAAAGAAAAAGAAAAAGAAAAAGAAAAAGAAAAAGAAAAAGAAAAAGAAAAAGAAAAAGAAAAAGAAAAAGAAAAAGAAAAAGAAAAAGAAAAAGAAAAAGAAAAAGAAAAAGAAAAAGAAAAAGAAAAAGAAAAAGAAAAAGAAAAAGAAAAAGAAAAAGAAAAAGAAAAAGAAAAAGAAAAAGAAAAAGAAAAAGAAAAAGAAAAAAAAAAGAAAAAGAAAAAAGAAAAAGAAAAAGAAAAAGAAAAAGAAAAAGAAAAAAGAAAAAGAAAAAAATAAAAAGAAAAAAAAAGATATAGATAAGGAATGGACTTCAGGAACTTCTAGGACTTTTCCTTATTATAGTTTTTAGGTTTTGCCACAGCATTTCTCTTAATGATCTTGTGAAGCTCTTTTATGCAAATTACAAATGACCATAGGGCCTGGAATTGCCTGTGAATGGATAATCAAAAAATAATAACAAGAAAAGCAAGGACACTTAAGTCCATACATCACACATAACTTTCCTTAATTAGTTCTGTAAAATCCTGCTTGTACCAGAAAAGCCATTCAGAACCATTTCAGAACCATTTACTGGCAATGCAGATACAAGCAGTTGAATGGGAAGGTTGTTTTTACTTTCAGGAAAGAGTTATATCATATGTCATATAAAAGCAGATTCATCAGTTACTAATGAAATTTAGATCTATTAGAAGCATTATTCCTAGAATTGTGTGTGTGTAGATTACGATTAGTCATAAAACGGATATATTTTCAGGTTGCATAAGACAAGATTTCCTTCCTCTGGCAGTGTATTCTGGATGAGGAATTTGAAACAAGACTGCACTTGACCAGGAGTTTAGAGGGTGAAAAGGTCATTTCCAGCTTAAATTTTTCAATGATTCCATGAAAAGTTGATCAATTTTTCATTGGAAACCTGGATATGAATACAATTATGTGTGCATTTGTTTGTTTGTTTTAAAACACACACATGACTATGTTCGAGGTAATGAGCAGATACCACTCCTTATGTTGTGTCAGTGTATCTTCTCTGTGTTGCCTTGGTGCCTCTGAAAAGTGACTTTGAGATTTGCAGAGTATGCAGATGGAACTCAGATAGGGATATATATTTTGAAGACTGTCTCCTCACTACAGGGAATAATACGTAGTTGCATGCACTTTGTGCATTCTAGATTGTAATGGTAGCTCAAGAGAAAAAAGCTTCTGGTACATTTTTTCAGGATGTAATCCATCCTCAAATTAAAATCAGCATTTCTTTCCTAAAGATTACATATTTTCTTCTGTCAACAACATTCTCCAGATATATTCTGCCAGTCATTAAATGTACAAGCAAGGTGTGAAAGGCAAAAAACTCCGTATTATCAGTGTCTCCCTGATCTCCTCATCCTAAAGTTAGAACAAATTCACAAGAACTGAAAGACATTATGATAAATAAAACCACTTGCATGGGTCTGCCTATACTATATTTCCCACGAATATATCAGAAGGATGTAACCATATTTTCTAACCATTTAAGGCTTACAAATCCTGTCTCAAATGCTTTGCAAATAATTAATTTAAAAATCTGCTGTTCTCTACAAGCGCTGAAGAAATAAATGTGCCTCATTCTGAAAGCAAAACACTTTCTTATGCTTTAAATACTAATTCTTTGAAACAGCACAATGCTGAACTATAGAAAATTGTTATTTAGAGACCAATAGGAATGATGTGCCCTGTAAAAAAGCATCTACCCTGTAGTAAGCCAGTTTCTAAGTCTAAAATGCTAATGTGCAGTTGAGTACTTGTCTAAATTTTTAGTCAGCAGTTTTTTCTATCTAGTTTGCCCATCAAAATAAACTATAAATGCAATACACAGTCCATAGAATTTAGTCTTCGCCTCATCATGCCCAGACTATGAGTGAAACTAAAGCTCAGCATTGACATTTCTGTTAGCAATTTTTTAATTGTTTTAAAAGAAATATATATGTAGCTGTTCTGCTCAGTTTAAAAAATATGCATAATGGAACATATATACATATATAATTCATCGGCTGCAGTGTTGCATCTTGCTGTTTCAGTTTTTCAATTCACCCAGACCAGAGAGCTGTGATACTGTATCATTTCCTAACAGCTGACTGAAAGAGTACATAAAGGAATTTAACCACAACATATGTGAGCCTATGCATTTAGCTCTAGATGTGTGTATAGGGCTTTTGCTCAACTTGCAATCATCTCCAAGTAATTTTAAGGACACTGAATACTGGGTTAGCCAATATTCTGCCATAAGGACTGTTGCCAAAAAAAAAAAAAAAAAAAGGATGCCCTTCCCTAAATAAAGAAAAGGTCTTCAAAACTTTTTGGAACTAGAAGTGATAGGGACTTACTTTTCCAACTCATGTTTTGGTTAAACATTACTTCTATTGGAAAAGGTTCTTTAGTGTGAGAAAGACTGGTTTATATGTGGGTCTGAGTAATCTACACCAAGTCAGGGGAGAGGATAAAGGTAATGAAATTCCAGATTGGTCCAGAACTGAATAACAGGTGGAACACAGAAGACAAAAAGATTCTTTTTTCCATGGTGTGCCTTCATTTTTTATCTAATATGCAAGCTTAATTCCAAATAATCCCAAACCAGTGAATAACAGTCAAAGACACACAGAGTGATAAAAGATTCAAGCACCAGGAGTCCACAGGAGGAGGGACATTCAAGGGTGATACAAGAACAGTCTGGAAAACAGTGCAAAGACTGGGAAAGCTAAGGACAGGTTGATTATGCTACCCTCCCTACAAGCATTTGGAGGCATTAGCTGAAGCCAGCAGGTGACAGATTCAAATGAAGTGAGAGATACACTTTTTTTATGGTGTATAGTTACCTTATGTGCCTCTTTGTTGTATGACCTGGGTCTAAATTTCTCTGCAAGACCAAGAAGCAAACAGAGAAAGCAAAGACAGGAATACACCAAAAACTGCTAAGTGCAGAGATCCCTGCTGATGCCACCTGTGAACTGTTAGCCCCTGGAGGAAGGAAGAGAGCTCAGATGATTTCCCATTGCATCAATATCAATATCACTGTACCCTACCCCTGTCCTGTGTTCTTCCTTAGGCATCTGCCACTTGTCACTGCTGAAAAAGGAGGAGCAGCCTTGATAGTCCTAACTAGTCATTTGGTCTTATCCAGTACAACTTTCCCTGTGTTCATACTCCTGGAACACACAGTTGTGTTCTAAATGTGTTTGTGCATTCCAAACTGAAAGATTTAATTTTTCATTTTAATGCACAGGAAACAAGCTGATCCATGAACTGCAAATTGGTGCAACCAGGGTTGCTATGAGCTTGCATCCTTTTTCTCATCTGCCTCTGGGACGAAATAAGAGGCAAAAGATATTTTCAAGGGTTTAAATGCATATGAGTACTCCATGCAGTAGGTGCAAAGCAATTTGAACTCTGGTCCTTCAAGGTAAATGAAAAGTGATGTATCAGCCCATGTAACCTGTAAGGTCTCTTTCCATTATCCACATCAACCTAATGCAATGTCACAGTTTTGATATCTTACGTCTTCTGTTAAATTTGTTTGTAATGGTCCTGTTACTGCCTAAGCAATTAGGAAGGTAACAAATAAACAGGTTTATGAAGATTAAACAAAAGGACAGAGATTTTGACTCCGTAAGCTTTATTCCTTTTGTTCTGACACTTCAGAACTTACTGTGAAGTTGAATTGCCCCTTTCCAGTGAGATCCATAACTTTATTATGTACTTTCTCTACTGATATATTAGGAACTACGTTACATTGAGTCCCTGAATTACTCTGCTTTTTAGATACTAAGGAGAGTTGTAGGAAACAAAGTTAGCTGCCTCATTTGTCATGTCTTTCTTCCATTACAACCTGTTTGCTGCTACCCATCTGTCATCCACATGAAAAAGAAACTGCTTAGTCTCTTAAATCTGCCCTGAAACACCAAAAATAAGAGCTCCAAGTGCAAGAAGAAATTTACTGTTCTGTGTAATCTGGGATGCCAGAGAACTTGGAAACTTCAGACTAAAGGTATGTTCCCTTCCAAAGTCTGAATTTGCTTTCCCAGTCATAAACATCCCTTTACTTCCCAAAATAACAGATGACAATGTCAGATGAAAAAACAGTTGTCTCTGGAATGGCCGTGAGGAAGAGAAACCTATGTCAGAGAAAGGTAAGGCTGGTTCTGGCTTTATGAAGAACACAGACCTTCCTGTGGAAAGCAAGCAGTCTGTAAGTCGTCATGCTTCTCTGAAATAGTGGCATGTGAGTTCATTAATGTCTACCTGTCACCTCTGTATTAGACTTCAGAATGTTTCTTGTACTGGCACAGAGAAGCAGTTGTGAGTGAGGGATCTGTCAAACTGCAGCACAACAAGCTATTCATGCCATAGGAGTCAGACAAGGAGAGTCTCCTGCTTCAGGGGGTATCGCTTAAAGTATGTGTAAGCAAAACCCCACTTACTACAGAATCACAGAATACGCTGAGTTGGAAGGGACACACCAGGATCATCAAAGTCCAACTCTTGACCCTGCACGAGGCTATTCCCAAGAGTCACAATATGTGCTCGAGGGTATTTTCCAAATGCCTTTTGAACTCTTGAATCCTTTCTCTTGCTTTACGTGGAAGCACCAGCAGGCACTTCATAAGGACACAGCATGAACAGCAGCAGATCTTCCTACTCAAGAAATGTTAGGGGCATTTTTTTTCTTCCCCTCTCCCCCTTTTTTTTAATATCCTTTTCATTTCCACTCAGCATTTAGCTGCCTGACGAGGCCCTGGTCCCAAGTGCTGAACAACAACCTGCCCTGAGTATCTGAAGTACATTATCTAAAGTGGAGATTTTAGTAAATTAAGATGTACAAGAGACAGCCTTAACATCCCTACTATGGACATCCTGCTAGTGCACATATACACATTCATGCTTATATCTATTCCCTTGGAAAATAACCTCAGCCTACACTGTGACCACAACAGTAGATAATAAAGCTGCTGTGCTTAAGCCATAACCCTGCAATTAATGCAGCAGGGACCAGATCCAGCATCATCTGTCATCTGTGCAGAGTTAAAAGTGGAAGAACATTTGCCATAGCTAAAGTACTGGTTGAGCTCTCTTCATCAGACCACAGCAATTTCCTTTTAAGGGTTCACAGGCAAGGCGAAGTTATTTTTTTTCTCAGTTTTCATTATTTTTTTTCCCCCAAAGGACATAGTATTTAAGCTGTAGTGTAAATAGATATGAATATGGCAAAAAATCTTTGTAGCATATTTAGCTGTCTTGTTTCTACAGAGCTATCACTACCAGCTGAAATATCTCATCTCAGAAGGTAAAACTTTTTCATGAGATAGCATCTTCCCTTCAGGCCCACGAAGGCCCAGTGGGCATATTTCAGGATGCACTTGAAAGCAGTAGAACCAGCTGTGCACCTCTGTACGTGAAAGGTCTGATCAGAGCAGCCTCATTTTAAAATCAACAGAACTGACAGAAAGATTGTTTTGCTACAACAGGGCAATTCACAGCTCCAGTACAGTTTGATGCCAAGTTTTTAAATGCTTTAATAAGTCAAGTCGGCCAGGAATCAGAACATGATGTAGCTGTGTGGCTTTTCTGCAGAGCCTGACATCCCCAATCAGCCATAAATTAATTTTCACAAAGGGTAGAGGAAGATATTCAGAAAGGAGAAATGTGCCCTGGTACTGTCAATCTTATCAGTGCAATATTGCATTGACATTCTAACCATTAGCTATGAACCTGGTGTAATGACTACAAATTAAGTAATGGGATGAAATTAAGCAAAGATATATTTTGGAATGCAGAGATGAAAATGAGTGAGGTCTGCAAGGCAGGAGCAATCTCAAAGACAACTGTGGGAAATCTGCTTCCCAGGACTACATTGGACAAAGAGCTAGTGAGTACCCTGAGGTATAAACCCTGCTGTGGCAGGCATTTTGCCTCTAGCTTTGTAATTTGTACAATATTGCTGTGAGATTACAATCTTTTAGCAATTTTTTTTTTATTTCCTGGAAAAGGCTGATTCATATAAACCAAAACTTTTTTCTGTAGAAATACAGCATTTTTAATGAAACATTGCCAGAGAATTGTTTCTAATACCTAGGGCATAATCACAGGTAAATACCTGAAATGGTCGCCTTCTCAGCACAGGACATGGGGCCACTCTCTGTCTGTCATGAAGCCAGATTTCTACATAGAAACAAATGAGTGAGGCTAGAGAGAAAACATGTGAAAGGGGAAGCATGCACCTGTAGTGTCCCTGCTTATGGGGATGATGCCACTGGGAGAAGAGATCTCAGTGTCTGGGCCTTTTTTTGACTGACTTTTATGGTTTTTGTAAAGGTGTGGTGTTGAAACAAGACACTTCTCACCATCCAAGAGACAGTCAGGTTAAGCACCTCGAAAACGTTTTCAACAAAATGGAGATATGACTGTACTTCAAGACTTGGATTTAGACAGTCCTGAACTATAGGGAGTTTAAACAGTATGCTGGCACATAAATACTGCATAGATCCTTCAAAAACACTGCAGTCTCTGGTGGTCTGAAATCAATTGTTCGGTTTTATGGACAGAAACAGTCACTAATTAATTACACTATTTATCCCTCACCAAATTAAGCTGGTCTGTTAATGGCTCAGAATCAATATAACCCATATAGCAAATTAACTCTATTTTGTGCATCAGTTGCCCACATTTTCTAAAAGCAGGGGAGCAGTAGCTTGTTTTCTTCTAAAGGAAATAATAGAAACAGGCGTTTCTTATAAAACTGCAACTCAAACACCCCCCAGTGAATGTGGGTGTGCTTATGAAATTTTAAAAATATGAATCTTCCCAGAAAGTATAGGACATTGCCAGTGATTCTTCTTTACACAAAGACATGCTCATTTCTCCATGGTGGCATCTGGTACTTTACAGAACAGAGCCCATCTGCTTTGTGAATCATGCCCTGCTGGTAGTTTGGGAAAGTTTAATTTCTTGCTTATGCTTACAAAAGTACAAATGCCCCCAGGACAGCTGAGATATCAAGGGTCTGATCCATAAGGACCAGCCTCAGGAATACCCCCCTGCCTAAGTCCTATCTGTCATTCAGCTGGAAGGTGGCTGGAAACAAAGTAGTCATGCTTTTTAGAGTCCACACACGAGCTGGGATCCCTACAGGGACAATAAAGAGGGGACACCAGGTCTCAGGGGCTCGCTACAAGGTGCCCCCGTCATTCAGTCTAAATATGGGTTTATTGACCAATCCTTCTGGGTTCATTTTTGTTCCTTGAATACCGTGTTGCTCTGACGCCCTAAAGTCAGAATGCCTTGCAATGACAATGTCTCCACCAAAGCACCTCCAGACAGAAATTCAGTCATTCATCTTAGCAATTTGTTTTTGTAAGAGTAAGGCCAGACAACTACTTAAGAATAGACTCCAACCTCTCAACCTGCTACTTTACCTGAATGTCCCTCCAATGGAGGGGAGTCCAAATTTCTTGTAGGATACTTTTCTTCCTTAAGCTCCTTCCAGGTGTTATACAGATCCTATTTATGAGACTCCATCCAGTTCAAGTTCATACGGCTGAGCATCTTCCGTAATTTTAGTGAAGTTAAGAGTGCTATGGATAATGTAACCTGACAGATATCATTCGAACACGGATTTTATGGAACCAAAGAAATGTTTCTGCCTTGTCCACCTTTAGCATTACTGAACATACGAACCTTCATTATCCTGAACTGGAGCTGCTAATATAAATAATTTATGCATCCATAAAGAGAGTTTTCATAACAAAAATAGATTTTATAGTGCAATTCTATTATGTACAGGCTATTTGCTTTTGAGACCATAGGGTCAATAGATACTTAGTCTTTTTTATGAGCATCTCTCTAGCTAGTGCAGAAAGTTAATGTTTTTGTTGCCTTAATCCCTAATAATAATAATAAAAAAGGATAAAGAAGAAAATTATTCTTTCAGCGAGTTTCTAGAAGATAACTGACTTTTTTCCTTTAATATTGCTCTGGAGAAAGTCAAGATAAAAGAAATTCCCTGCTTTAGCACATGCTTTTAAAAATGTGTCCTACTTTTTAACATGTTCTATGTGTCATTAAAGCTCCTTCTGTCACCGGTTGTTGTTTACACAGTTGCACTTCTACATAACTTGAGTCACAAAAGAGAAGATACAAACAAAAATTTCATTAAATTAGCAAAACAAAATACAGTCCAACCCATCCCCAGCTGGATGGCACTTTTGTGTGTGTGTGTGTGTGTGTGCATGTGAGTGCGTGTGTGCACATTTTTAGTGTGGGGTTTTTTCATGGCTCTTATCAAAAGGTAGAGAACAACTACTTCTTGCACACTTGAATAAGAGCACGAGAAAATTCTGCCTTCTTCACTGGGATGTATAGATCACAGTCACATATAAAAAGCACAGAAGATAATTACTTTTTCAGCATATTAATGAGAATAGCTGGTTTGTACTATAATGCATAACAGTATGTGCACAGTGATTGTAAATTTAATTTTTAACTAACACACACAAAGCTGAGCATTTGTTTAATTATTCTCTGCATGAGCCTTAATAGAGCAACAGACAACTTTTTATTTCTGCAGATGTTAGAGCAATGCCAGTGGACCCACACGGCACACAAGCTCTGCCAGGAACACTCAGGATGGACTTGACTTCCTTGTCACGCACAGGTATCTGAAATACATCCAGGGTACCTGAGACACCTGCAAAGAGCCAGCTGACAGAGGAGCAGCAGGATCCACGCCTTGCTTCAGCAGTAGCTAGACATCTTCTGAAAGGGCATTAAATGATTAAACATAGATAAAGGAGGATAGGGACGAGGGTCAGTCTAGGGATAAGTTTACTTAGGGTTTAAATGTAGGTGCCTGTATATCAGACATGTGCCTGCAGTCTCACAGAGATCAGTTCTGACAGTGCAGGTAAGCTGCCCAGCCTTCAATTGCTGCCTCTGAGGCTGTGTCTCCCTAAGATCCTGCACCCCATCTGCCATTTACCTAAAGATATCCTGCTTGTCTTTTGGTATCAATAACCCTCTATGTTGACGAAGATCTTTGCTAACTATAGGGACAGCTTAGTTATCTATTTGCATGGTTTCATGTGGATACTTAAAGGTAGGTGTCTGTGATCCAGCTGTGAATCCCTTATGTCCTTCACAGAGAAACGAGCTAGGATTGCACGAAAATTATTCTGTAGATTCTGAAAATGACACTTTTTATTATATATGGTTCCTATAATGTACGCCAAGTCTGGATGTGCAAATCCTTTTCTGTGATAGAAATCAGAGGAATGCCTTGCAACGTCAGTAAGCATGGAGAGAAGGCTTAGTATCAAAAATAATCATGTGATCTCTCCTGCAAAGCATATAACGTTTCATTAGAGGAAAGGCATTGCTAAGACTGAAAAGAGACTGCAAAGGATTATCAACATTATTTAGGGCTTTTAGCCTGTGAGTCATGAGGCAAGATTAGTGGCACAAAAAGAACAGAGATTTCACAGAACTCCATCCCATCTGGAAAACAGCATAACAGAGTCATGTTGAGAAATTCTTTGATGCTGTAATTAATTCAACAACACGATGCCTTGATGTTGGCTTACATTTGGGAAAGTGCTTTTAGTAGAAGTTCTGTGAATCTTCAAGTACTGCAGTTTATTCAGTCAGAAAGTAGTTGGCATTTTTTCAGTGAGGGAGAAATAACTACAGAGAAAAAAATGCCCTCTATTTGTCCTTAAAACATTTTGATTTTGAATTCCGTAAACCTAGGCTAGAGAGCTGGCAGTTTTAGAAGTAAATGTTTTTTTCTGAAATAAAAGAAAGGTTTGGTTCAGTTCAGGAAGATTCCTCTACCAATAAATTCCTTTGCCAGCTTTATTTTTCCTTTCCCTCCTGTAGGCAGTGTTTCCACAACAGTATTGGCAGAAGACACTTGGTGTTTTTTCTTCCTTGGCTTCTGGATTTTTTTTTTTGTTTCTGGGAATCCTGTGCATAGGTGCAAGAAGAGACATGAACATAAGGAAGAAAAGGACATGGAAAGAATCCAGAATAAAAGGGGACGCAATACAAGAGGGAATGAAGTTTTCTTCCATTCTTCATGATTCTGCTTCTTTATCTCTGCAGGGAAGAATGATTTCCTAGAATGTCAAAGCTGGGTGTTAGGAACTGTGCTGGAAGGAGCTAAGACATTAAGTAGTATTTCCTCCTACTGTGGTTCTAATTGCGGAGCAAAGAGAGAATAGAGCCACATAAAATCACAAATGTAGAAGTTGTACAGAGAAAGATTGCCAGAACCTGTTCATCTTTGTGCAATTCCACTTTTTCAAGTTTTACAAATTCTCACTTAAATGGCTAGGTTTCCATGGGTTTTCTGTCAAAATTACCTTCACTGTCTTTTACCTGCTTCTCTAATAATGGAGACTGGAGACCAAGTCAAGAAATCCAACAAATATTTGCACGAGGAAGAAACTTCACAAATTAAGTATGTCCTATGTGACCCAAAAATAATCTATGAGTTTCTGTAATTGGAAGGCAACTGATACAGAAGAAAGCAAAAGGATAGAGATAGAAGTGGATAAAAAAGATGTTAGTTGTATTTTGGGAGATTGGGCAACACTTAACTCTTAGTTACTGCCTAATTATTTTTCTTTTTTATTTTTCTGGTTTTTTTACTTTTCTTATCTTTTCTTTTCTTTTTTTTTCTTTTCTTTTCTTTTCTTTTCTTTTCTTTTCTTTTCTTTTCTTTTCTTTTCTTTTTTTTTTTTTTTTCTTTTCTTCAAAGTCCATTCAAGAATAAAGAAAGGAAAAGGAAACAGGCTCAGGAGCAAAATCAAATAGCATAGATGAGGGTGACTTTGACAAGGACATGGTGAGGAGGGTGACGTGGACAACTGGCCTCTTGTTCCTTAAAACAAAATTACTTCTAAGAATCTAAAGGAACATTTATAGGAACTCAGCAAAGCTGCATGACATACTGACTTCTTTCTTGCTCTTTGCAAGCCATGAGGTCCTCTGGTAAAAGTCTTGGCTTGAGGGGTTTTGGAACCATACCTGATCAGCTGTAGCCATCATTCTGCATACCCCTTTGTACCTCTCAGCCATTTGCACAGCATAATTTCTCTTCTGGCACAGAAGACTTTCACTAAAAACCTAATGGGAGGGATTAAGGTTAAAACCAAAAATTTTGGTTAAAATCAAAACCCATGCTCATGGATCTAATACATTGCCTTAAGAGCTATGGATGTTACAAAAAGAACTCCTTCAGGACATAAATAGTTGCAAACATTTGTTTTAATGACATATGTTTTTTAAAGCTTGACTTAAGGAAAGAGATTGCCAAGTTTATTTCAAAGCGTTTATAGATCAGAAATAATTTTGAGGACTTGTTTGAATGTTGCAGATTTATACTGCAAGATTAATTAATGTATATTTCAATAATAACAACAAAATTGGGTAATTGAGAGACTTGGAACAGACTCGATGGATTTTCACATTTTCATGTCATTCTGTGGCATACTGCATATATGTATAAAATTATTACATTGAAGTAAGATGTGATGGAAATAATTTCAAATTACAAATGCACCTCTTACTGAATGTTATTCAAAAGTTCAGTGCCACACTCCTGGGTCCCCAGATCTGAAGTGTGTTAGAATTATTGATAAACTCCAGTACTGTTTACATGCCTCTCATGGATCTATCAGTGTGACATCTACTGAATGCATTAAAAAATCTAAAGAGCTGTCTCATCTGTCTTCACCCATAAAACAACAATGGCTTTCTTGAGAAAAGTTAGGATTATACATACTTGTGAGTTCTTTGAGGAAAACATTTTGAGACACATGTATTTTAAAATGGGGAAACCGTTATTGTTGAATGACATGAAACCTTTAAATCCCAACTCATTGTTTACACCTCTACTTTTCAGAGTTCTGTAGTACCCAAAATTTACTCACTAATCTCTGTACACTGGGAAAGTCATTGGTATGATGTCTATTTCAAGTAGTCAATGAGTGAAAAGGTCCCTTCTCTGATGGACTGTCACATCTTTCAATGTTTTCTTGACTGGAACTCAACAGAAGAGGTGCAGTCTCAGGAAACGAGGAATTTATAACATCACAGAATTAAAACAAAAGAAATATTGGACTGAACACTCACCCCCAGTTTAAGACTGCTAGAAATTTTATTTGGAAAAATAAAGAGGGAGACCTGAGTAACAATAACTCAGAGGGTTTAAGGAGCTTGATCCCATAATAATGAAGAATCTTACTTTGACCTCTACTTACACCAAAAAAGAAACCAAACTCCATCTCTCAGTAGGTCAGGACCACCTCAAAAACTGGTAGTCTTAGCTAAGAATTTGTCTAAAAGAAAACTTTTGGTGACAATTCAGGAATAAGAAAGTCCCACCATAATCCATTCTCTTATTCCAGGATTCCATTTCTCTGTTTCTCCATCTGTGCTGGCAAGGGTTCATGTTTTGAGTGACATTGTGGAACAGTTCAAAGCACATAGTTAAAGGGAAATATAAAACCTGTAATGAAAAAGAGAGAAGAGAAGAGAAGAGAAGAGAAGAGAAGAGAAGAGAAGAGAAGAGAAGAGAAGAGAAGAGAAGAGAAGAGAAGAGAAGAGAAAGGAACAGGGGAAGGAAGAAAATAAAGGGAAAAGGGAAATGAAAAGTAGGAAAATAAAGAAAAGAAATAAAAGAAGGAAAGGGAAAAGACAAGTGTTGCTGCTGAACATGTTGCAGTATCAAACCAGAATCTCAGAAAGTGATGCACAATGTCATCAGAGATCAGATTGGTGTGAATTATCTCCATTTTTCCAGCATTCACCATTAGAGACTATCAGCATTCTGTCTGAACCTGGAGCTCAAGTAACAAAACCAGCATGATAACATCATATTATCTGTTCCTCACTGCACATGTGTGATTAGTGTCACACAGCCAGAAGTCCTGCTATTGCTGTCACATTTAACCAGAGAAATGCGTTTCAAGAAGGTTGTAAGGGGGACAAGCCCCTCGCTTCCTCATGTGCTCTGGCCTAAAGCAATACAAATAGTGGGTGCTGGATTTGTGTAAACAGTGTAAACATCACTGGTTTTGTGATTCTCATGTAGGAGTCATAGCAATCAAATAGCACCAAAAAATGCTTTTATTTTGGTTGCTCTCAGAGCAAGAGTGTTTTGGCGCACATAAAGTGCTACGCACAGAGGTTTGAGATTTTGAGTTCAAATAAAACTCATCATAATTACTTTGACTTCATTGAAACAACAGGAGGAAAATAATAAAATTTGCCATGTGGGAGGAAGAGAAAGAAGCCCGTAGGGAGAAATTATTTTCAGGCTTCTTTTAAGCCATATTCAATGATAAAAAGCAAAAAACCCAAAACTTAAATATATTTTAAAAATATCACTTGAGAACATGCTTTCAAATTAAATTATTTAAATTCCTTTCATAATGAAAGTCTCGTAAAATCAAAATGCATTCATCTCTTCTAGTCGTATTCCACAAAGATTTCCTCTTGACTGATGAAATAGACTTTGCCTTGAAGGATTGTCACATTAACATTCTTGTGCATTCTTTTTATGGGAACATGCTGCAGAAACAGTCAAACAGAAGCAGTTCTGTTCTCTGTGAAGATTTAGCTAATGTACAGAGAGCTTTATTAAGGCCCTGCCAATGTGAGTCCATATTAAGATGAATTAATTTAAGAAAAGCAGTAAGTATTTGGAAATGAGGAAACCCATGATGTCTCAATTATTTGTGCTCTATTTTGCTTGGAGTATAAATGTGTTCCTCATATAACCTCTATGTTTTGGTCTGGAAATCTGCAGAGGTTGCTGCACTGTAGGTACAAAAATACAGCTAGCAAGAATTTCTCTTGCTTCTTTCCAGTGCCATGAGATACTTTTCTCTCTCAAGGAAGATAGTAGCAGAGTTCTATAAGCTATGAACACGTGCGACCTTGCAGAGCTTTGCTTATGGTACAGTAGAAAAATACTTTGACAATGGATGTCTTAGGATTTTCCAATCACCCCAGGGGGTGGCTGATCCTTTGACCAATTAGACTATGAAGAAAAAAGTCTATAAAAGAGTTTGTAAAATCATTAAATAAATCAATCTTGCTGCACAATTCCTGCCTGATGGAGCTCTCCTCTCCTCCCTACCACTGCGGGATACAGTGACACTGCACCAGCTTGCACAGTTATTCTCCACATCACCTAACTGACAAGTCTGAATTCATGCAGGTTTTCCTTTTCTACACCAAGATGTCCCTCCTGCAGTGATGCATACTTCAGTATATCAATTCAGATTATTATTCAGTGAACTTCTTCCTTTTCTTTCTCTTTTAAAAAAATATAGAAGTGCAGATACTGTACTTTTCTAGCTCTTATGTTTTCCTATCTGCACTGTCTTGGTGCAGACCACAATGATTAGAACAAAAAGTTTTAATATTTCTTTCCAGTGCCATGAGATACTTTTCTCTCTCAAGGAAGATAGTAGCAGAGTTCTATAAGCTATGAACACGTGCGACCTTGCAGAGCTTTGCTTATGGTACAGTAGAAAAATACTTTGACAATGGATGTCTTAGGATTTTCCAATCACCCCAGGGGGTGGCTGATCCTTTGACCAATTAGACTATGAAGAAAAAAGTCTATAAAAGAGTTTGTAAAATCATTAAATAAATCAATCTTGCTGCACAATTCCTGCCTGATGGAGCTCTCCTCTCCTCCCTACCACTGCGGGATACAGTGACACTGCACCAGCTTGCACAGTTATTCTCCACATCACCTAACTGACAAGTCTGAATGCATGCAGGTTTTCCTTTTCTACACCAAGATGTCCCTCCTGCAGTGATGCATACTTCAGTATATCAATTCAGATTATTATTCAGTGAACTTCTTCCTTTTCTTTCTCTTTTAAAAAAATATAGAAGTGCAGATACTGTACTTTTCTAGCTCTTATGTTTTCCTATCTGCACTGTCTTGGTGCAGACCACAATGATTAGAACAAAAAGTTTTAATATAATTTAATACATTTTTTTCTCATCTTGGCTTTTATACAGAGGCCAAAAATCCCACTTACACAGTATATTCAGGAAAAGGTAAGTCTTTTGAAAGGAATTAAATGCTCAGGTTAAAATTGTCAAAATTGTTTGTACCTTATATACAAAAGTAAGTATATACAAAAGTAAGATATTTCAGTTAGTTTTCTTTATTAAAACAGGATAATGTGTGTCTTCAGAGTAACTCATCAACATAAATTCAAAGTGAATGACTCTTTGGAGATCCAACAAAGACAGTTCCAAGTCTGTTAGGAGCCAGGAATTTCCAGTTGATGTCACACATGGACATGAACATGGGCATCCCCAAGATGTGTCTCTGCTGCTGAACTACCAACATAGGGGTAAAAATTCACTTGCCAGCCAGACCTAAATTCAAGGTCTGACAGGTGTTTCTGAAAGAGGCCACCAATGTTGAGGAAAACTGCGACCTTGTTTACACACAACACCGACACAGCTTGTTAATGTGATCATTTAAGAGGAGAGTACAGACTTGGGGCCTTTAGGACACAGACGCCTCATTGACACGCTAAATTAGGAAAGGACAAAGGAAAGCAGCCCCCTCCCTCCAGCATGAATCTTTACCTGTCAGATTGGTCCTCCCTCTGGAAGCAGCACTTGCTCCTGGCTCCTCACAGTCAGGTAGCTCAGGTGTTTATTTCAGAAGGATGGTTTCAGTGGGTAACTGATAAGGTAAAGCTGCCAGCTCAGCTGTCTAGACCCCAGCTTAGGACCCTGACAGGGGCACCTCCGTTCAGTGAGTAAATTTCAGCAGTAAGCAGACTGTGACATTAGTATCACTCATTCTTTTCCTCCATTATATCTTCTATGTGAGAGAATCTTTTCTTTATTTTCTACTTAAAGATTTTTTTTTTTTTTTTACTCCTTGACATCTCCTCTGCCTTTTGTCTAATTTTTCTCTTGTCTTAAACATTATCTTCCCCCTTTCTGAAGTGGCACGTTAGTTTCTGCCTGGATAAAAAAGTTTGATTTCAGCCACTTGATTAGTGTTTTCAATCCTCAACTACCATAGGAATATTTCTTAATGAATCTTTACAGCTTGCCTGCGAGATAAGTCTAGCAAATCTTATTACTGCATTATTTCGGGTTTTTTTTCTTACTTACAAAGGAGGGCAATATGTAAAGTGAGGGCCCACACAACCCTTGTTCTCAGTTTCTTTAGGTTTTGTTATTTTACTTCATTATTAATGCTCTTCTGCCTTCTCTTTTTTTTTAACCTTATTTGAATCTCTATCTTAATTCTATTTATTTTCTGGTTATCACATAGAGAGGTGACTAATAGAGGTTTATTTTGATCAATTTAATACGCACCTGACTGACTCTGTGGTTGAAACATATCTTTTATTATCCATAACTGTTACAATACCTTTACTTGTATAGAATTACTGTGTTTCAGAAATTGCTACTATTCTGTTATTTTTATCAAAGGCACTTTTTCTTATTGCCTTTTAAAATGCCAGTTCTTTTATCCTTTTCAACTTTCATGTCACCTTTTCAGCTGCAAGGCTTTTATAAATTGAGTTTGAAGTATCTCCTCAGAACTCTGTTATTAGTCATAGAGCAGAGATGTCTCTGCTTTTTTGTCTTTAAAGAGAACAATATCTCTTCGCAGCAGTACTTGATATACACTTCCTAGGACAAATAAAACCATACCATGGACCTTTAATGATCTGCTTTGTTTTCTTTTGGATGAACCAGAAGAAGGACATAAGCCAGTGTTGGCGAGTCAGACAAAGGCACATGCAACTCGTTAGGAATGTTGCATCACAGAGTGTTTTGTTCATGTTATGCTTTTTTGGGTAAGGGAGCCAATTCACACTTGCTCCATACTTGCCAGAAATAAGAGAAAGAAACTTCACTGTTTATTATTTTAAAAGAGAAACTGTGATAACATGATGACTAAAGTTTTATTTACGATTTTAAAAATAAACAGCCTGAAGCACATGTGGGTCATGTTGGTCTGAAACCATGCAATTTTGTGTAAAAACCATGTTGTTTTACTATTTATATTCTTTATTGCACTACTGTCAGCACCCATGACCAAGAGAAAGTCTTCTAATTCAAGGTTAGGCTGGCGTATAAGAGAAGATAGACAAAGAATGAGCAGAAAAAAATTAAGCAAAAGTGAACTGACTCATAACACACAGGTCAATGAGCGCCTCTGATTTCAGCAGAAATACTCATTATATCACAGCCTGGCAATTTATTGTCATAGCTAAGGCTGCCGAGGCCACGAAGTCAAAAGCTGTATATCTCCAATGTAGCTGAATTTCCTGCACAGTGTGTGCAGGGATCATGATTGTACAGTCCTAGTCCTTACTATTTTTGTGCTTTCAATTTAAAACACATCTAATTTTCAGCTTACTTGTTTATTTTTTATTCGAAATTTCTATTCAGAATTACAATATTTTTGTGATCAGGTTCCTAACTTTATTCACAGAAAATCTCAGATTTGGCTCTACAACCACTTTTTTTTTTTTTTTTGCAAATGTGGATTTTTAATTATGTAAATAATAATTTTTTAAGATGCTTACCTAGGTTTTTTCAGTTAGGAAGAAGGATTCCTGTTTTAGTCTTCTTCTTAAATTCAGATGGAAAGGACAGAAGGATTGCCAGGTCTATGCTGGAGTTCTCTTCCATATGGTGTTTTTACATGCAAGGAGTCGGAAAGCATGAATAAATGAAGGATTGTTTAAAAGAATAAGAGGGGGAGAAGGATATTGTTTGGTATTTCCCACAGTCTCTTGCCACATTTGAAATGCAGGATTAGAATTGAACAAGAGATCTTGGTTTTCAGGATATCAGTTTTTCTGGAAACAAAGTACTTAAAAGGCACATCTCGTGTTAGCTGGCCAAATGCTTTTGGAGTGAGAATGTGCGTGTGTGTCTGTGGATCTGCATGCATGAATGTTCTGTTATTTGCCTTCTTAAACTACTTGTTTATGGCTCTAATGCGGAATTTTGTTAAAAAGACAGAAAAAGAAAATAAAAAAGCTTCACAGGCACTTTGTACAAATGCACACGTTTTTGAGACAGGAATGATTATAGGCATTGACAGAGTAATTTCCACAGAAATCTGTAGAAATACAAAACACCAGGATTTTTTTCCAGAATGTCTTTTATGCTCATTGGAGATTTTTCCTGAATGTCGACTGGTCCCAGAAGCAGTTGCATTTGTGGCCAGTGAGTACCTTTATCTGCTTCCTTTAGGGACTCCCAGTTGCAGTCCCTCAGCACCACTTCCTGAGTGTTCTCAAGCCCTCACACCATTAATGCAGCTATGCCAATTCTCCTCCTGTCCTGCCAAGACCAGTGCTTCATGACATTCTTGTATAAGCAATGTCTTTTATAAATTTTATGAATACATCAGTTGCAAATTGTTCAAGTGCTACATTGAGGGGCACAGAAGTGTCTTTAAGAGAATTTGCAGCTTTTACCAAAGCAAAACACCATCTGGAATAAACTGTGAGCATGCCTACACAAGCCCACTCTGCTTGCTTCTGTCTCCTTGTAAAACTCCAATATCTCTGTCACAGGCGTTTTTATTCCACCTACTATCTGTGGGACTATCTTGCTTCCCTTTAACTGCCAAGAAGTTCAGCATCTGGTCTGAGCTGGCAGGCTGAGCTCCCCTTGAATTCAGCGGAGAGTAAGGGGTCCTCTGGTGGTAGATGGGATGGAGAGGAGTCCTTTTCTGACAAGGTCTACCACTCTGGGTCACAGAAGTAGCCTGGACATCTAGCTCAGACACCATACCTGCATGAATGGATCCCGTACAGCATTGCTTTCCAAAGCATTTTACAGTTAAGAACACTGACTTTCTCTCCAGTGATAAATTGATGTGAAAATTACTCTTGCTTGTTAGAGGAAATGGTGGAACAGAAAATCTCCACTCAATGATATGCTGCCATTTTTCATATGTTTTCATAACCACCATGGAGCAGCAGTACGTTCATCTAGAGGAAGAAATGACAAATGTCTTAAAAGTCTTCCTCAGAGCCCCTGGGTCCTCTTCTGTCTCTGCAGACCCTTTCTGTCAAGACACCTCAGGCTGAGTGGAGGGATGTGGCATACTCCCTTTTTAGCACAGGCATGGCTGCTCTGCTCTTATCATCGATAGGATTTGTGAATGCCAACCTTTGCTTTATATCTTCTTCATTCTTTCACTGCTGAGGCAAAATACCCGCTTATAAAACACCATGGAGGGTTTTCTCTGGCATCTGCTACATCTGGTTTCCAGGTGGAGTCAGACTGCACAAACTTCACCCCGATGTCATGCATAGTTTAAGGCACTTGGGAACACAGAGAGGGCTATCAGCCACATGAATCTCACTGGATTATATTCTCCAGCATGGAAATGTTAGATATTCATATCAAGGGCTAAAGAAAAAGCTAATTAGGAAATATTATCTTTTAAATATTCAAATTTCACTGAATAAAAAGTCTGTCTGTTAAAAGATCAAAGGGTTACATTTATTTTATCACACTTTATGTTAACTTTGTTATTCTTGTTAACTATGTATGTGTTGCTATTTTCTTTTTATCCTGCAATCATATTTCCTCTCTCCTTGGGAGAAAAATATGTTTTACTTCCCATCCTCTTCTTCCTGAGTGATCATTTGGAAAAGACACCAGCTCACATACAGCGGTTGGGTACACTGCATTCTCCTGGTCAGTAAGCAACGAGGAGTTGTTCCCTTACACATTAGAGAGTATTACAGTATGATCCAGGGGACACCATTTGTGCATACAATCAAGGAAGGCTCATATTGGCAGGACCCTTACGCACTGCCCTAAACGTGGTGAGAAGGAGATCCCACACCCTACATCTCCAGCAGCTTTGCACCCTTGGTCCATCAGAGGTGAGCTCTCCACCATGCACAGCCAAGTACCCCTGCCAGGGTGGTCAGGATGGGGTCTGAGATGAGAGCCAGTGCCTCTGGAGGAGAGAGGGTCTGTTGGGGCTCAGCCCTGAAACAGTTCCAGCCCTCTCCAGCAACACCTCCATCTGCCAGAGCCCAGGACATCCTTCTGGGACCCACCAGAGCACCACCATGATTCCAAAAGCAAGACTTTGCTCCTATAGTGCCACACTCTCTGCTGTCTTAAGCCATGGGGATTTTCCCCCAATTTCAGTAGGAATGATTCCAAGATTTGGTGCCACAGTAGGAGGAACATGAGAAAAGGAGAATTTACAAATGCCCTACATTTGTGCATTGTGCTATGCACTAAAACATGTAATTAAACTGAAGCGTTCCATGGAATTTGACAACAAATAAGGACCAGTTGTGTAATACAGGCGCAGTAATTCATACCCAGCCACCACCAGATCTTGTCAAATTTTTTTGAAGTCAACAAAAATCTTCCAGAATGTTATGACTTCATTCATATGCATGATTTTTTTTTAAGTGTATTAGTTAGAATTTTTCTGTCCTATGTGTTTTGGCTGTTCTGCCCATGAGCTGTAAGACATAAAAAATATGATCCTATGCTTCAGGAAATATCTACCAATGAGGGAAAGAAAGAAAGAACAGCATGTTGGCTTTCTCATAATAAATATTCTTATTACACTTTCTAGCTCACCTTCTGCAGATCCAAAAGATTTTGGCTCTCCTAACAACTAGAAACAGAAACAATGGCAGAAATGGGATCAAATGAAAGTACACCTGCCAGAAAATTAACTTTCTTTTTTGAACAGCTTTTTTTTGAAAATCATAATAAAATGGTAAATGTAATAAAGCATTTTTGTGTGTTACTGCTTCTTCCAAATAACTTCTTTTCCAAGTGAGATGTTTCTGTAAATTTTCAATCTGACGAGAAGTAACCAGAGCCAATATAAAGCTGTTACAAAGTAATCAATGTCCAACAAATATTAATAATGATTTAATAATTAACCATAAGTTAATTTGCACATAAAATAATTGTAATGGGTTTAATCTTCAAATACATATTTAGCAACGGTGGGCTATTTAGAATAGGGGTTACTTATTGATTTATGTTGCCCATTTTTATTTTAGTTTGTTTTAGTATTCTATTTTTTCTTTAAATTAAGAAATACATTTCTGTATTAAAATATAATGTAATTTGTTTAAATATTAAATACAACCATATTTAATGTAATTATTACATCATTTAAAATTAAAAACCTATTTAAAATGAATAAATACATACTCCTCATCCTGCTTTAAGGCCAGTTTAAACTTTAGGCAGAAATCATAAAGATTTAATATTCACGCTATATATTTAATTCTTAATGCCTCAAATTCTTTTTATGATTGTTAAACAAGTTCAGTTACCAGATTGGTGTGGGATACTTGAATTTTAAATATAAAATTTCATGTTAATTTTGCAGTGACAGGCTGTATATTTAAACACAAATATGAAGAAGAGAAAAACCTCATATAGTTATTTGAAACACCAGTACCTCAGGCAAACTGCTTACTGCACACATTTATATCTTCCTGGATCAAAATAGGAGTTGAACTTGATAGTCCTTGTAGGTCCCTTCCAACTCAGGATAATCTATGATTCCATATGCACTTACAAGAAGTCATTTGTTTAAATTATAAAAGAACATTGCATCAGTCCAGAAATATTATTGGAGACTACTAGTCTGCCCAGGTAAAAAGCTAATGCTAAAGAACCTCTTCCACTAATATTTTCCCTCAGGTTTTTACATTCAGTTTAAGATACAACATATCATCTAAAACAGAGATCTAGTCTTAATCTACAGATATGGAAGAGCAGAGGGCTGTTCCTGATTATTCTCACCACTAAAATGTCTTCATTTCTATTACCGTGATGGTTCGTACCAAATAAATTTGGACTTTGTTAATGCGAATATTCTTGGAAAACATAAATTTCAATGGCCCTATAAAGAAGGATAAATCTCTCCTGTTATTGTAGTAGTATTTGCATGTAGTGAAAAGCCATAGGATAGCATATGAGAATCTGAGCTACTCAGCCCATGAGGGCAGCAGCCATCACTAATTACTGGGTTCGGCTACTGGCCGTACTTCCTCTGCTCTGAGGGCTTGATATTACACCGACTACAAATGTTTCTGAAACACATTTCAAAGAGCCATTTCTAAAGCCAGTGATACTTTTGGACTGAAAAAATACAAGGATGGTCATTATGACTTTTCAGCACAGACTAATCACTTTTCAGAGCTGTTTTATTCCAGTTTTTCCCAGTGTCTCACTTTCACCACTTAATCTTTATACATCTGTTTTCTCTTTCAAAATTAGTATAACCTATCTGCCAGCTTTTAGTTTGCAGAATCACCCAGACTCCAAGCATTAATTTAATACTGAACATTTAGTAATTTTTAAAAGAAGCAAGAGGATAGATGTTGGGGTCCCTCCCCTGCCATGGAGCCCTGGGAGAGGGGCCCTGAGGGCACAGACACGGGGTTTCCCTGCCCCTGCTCAGCCTCGTTCCCATTGGTTGGTTTGTGTTCCCTGCGCGGGCAGAAGGACCCTTGGGCCCGTGACTGGAACAGTTCCTGGGCAGAGCTCCGGCCATGCGGCTGGAGAAATAAACATCTCTCTGAAACAGCTATCAAGAATCTGTCTGTCCATATATATTTCCTTTCCACGGGACTCCTGGTTTGATATATGCGTGTTGCAGTATCCCCACTGCAACAGATAGATACAGACCTAAAGTTTTAGGTTAATAGAGTCCCGGTTTGGCTTTATTTCCCCTACTGTATTTCATACAAAGTCCTAAAGTCATAAGATAAAAAGAAGAAATTCTAAAATTCTAAAAAATTCTAAAACTAATTGTATAAAATTATTAAGTGTCTGGATTTATCAGTGTTAACCTTTATGTATTTGATAGATTCCCTGACTGACCTAAGTCTCACAAGCATCTGGAAGAACATACTACGAAACTACGGGACTTGTATAAACTACAAATCTTGTTCATGTCACGTCGGAAAAACAAAGGAATCCTGAGGTTTAATTAAACACACAGCATGCCTCCACAGAGACACCACAATCTGCAAAAGGAGGTTGTGCATGATTTCTGGCTGAAAGTCAGTTCCTATGGTCTTCTTGCAGCAGTGGTACTCCTTTCAGAAGTAAAGTAATAAATGCTCTGGAACTGCCACATGAGAATAATCTATACACTACAGAGCTGATGCACTGCAAGGACTGCTACAATTTCTGGCCACAGATGGCACCGTATGAAAGGTCTGCTGGGGGATGAAGCCTCAGAGGTGACCCATTTCAATCCTGCTTTTCTTGTGAAGACATGGTGACCTGGAGGGAGAGCAGAGCAGCTGTGAATTGTGCTCTGCCTTCACGGCAGGCAGACCTGGCTTGCTACACAGAGAAACACACTGCTTAGATTTAGACAGGTAAAATATAGTTGAAATATTTATCTGTGCCTTCTCGCTGTCTCGTGTTTTTCAAGCAAATCAAGACATAATATCAGAATGCTTATAAAAAGCCTGTACACTGCTAGATTTCTACTGGTGTAGCTCAGATATTTAAAGCATGTAAAGGGCAATCTTTACAGAAATAATTCATAAAGAGATAATGGGCTGGAATATTTTTGCCTGGTTTCTAAGGAAATTAAGCTTTTAGAGTCCTGCTTCCTATTAGTTCTCCCACAGTCCCCATAACTTCTGAAGCTGTCAGGCAACTTCAACCACATTTGACAGGAACAGATGTCTCACATTTAAGAACATAAGAAATACCCTCTCAGCTCACAGCAGTGGTGCATCTACCCATTGGGACACTGCCATTGTTGGTGGCAGTGGGAGAGATAGTTTAGGGAGAGCTCACAAGCCCCTTTTCCCATAGTCCACTACTGCAGGAATGTTAGAGGGCTCATTCCTGCCTGTACCTTTCAGCAATTAATAAAGAATTTGTTATGTATTTTGATAAAACCAGCAGGAGGGCAGAAGAGAGAAATCCATATGTCTCTCTGACACAATCTTTGCAATTAAGTTTGATTACACCTTCCTGGCAGTAGTCAGCTAATCAATAGATGGGTACTGGGAGCCAGCTACTGAGTGTGCATTTCATAAATGGTGCCTCTGTGAAGCTGGCAGGGCAAGGAAGGACAGATGAAGGAAGGATGGCTGGTGGACAGAAGCCAGGAGTAAGTACAACAGATCTGGGGTACCTTGCCATGTTTGTTTGCTCGTGCTTCCTGTGTTACTCTGTTAAAACACTGATGGTGCTGACTGTTTGGCTTTATAACAAGCAATGGCAGTACTTTCAGAAGCCAGGCTAATTTGCAGTAGGTCATCCCATCTTCTCAACATCAAAAACAGAAGACAACCTAGCCAGAGCACAGTGAAATACATATTTTGAAAATATGTCTTCCAACCCAACCTGAACACTTACTCTCACCAAGCCCCAGGAAAATGAAATGAAAGAAGGATTAAAAACAGCAAGTAAATATAACTTAACTGTGAGTTGACTCAAAAGAAAAAGTAAATGAGAACAGTCTTGAAGCTTGGGCAACAGAAGAAATACTTGGTATGAAGAAGGAAGCTAGAAAGCTAATGAAGACTAATTATATGGGTAGGAACCCCTTTCGGTAGTTATAATCTTTGCCTCTTTGTGGAAAAGAAGAAACCTCAAGCCTTCAGATGTCTAAGTGAAATGGAAAAAACATGGAAACCTGGACACTAAAGTACACTTCCAGAAAGGTAAGGAGATGCTCTGTGGGTGCATGTGTTTCAACTTCTCTTTTCAGTGATTTTCTATGGGGTTTTTTCCATATGAATTGGCGCCTTTTTTTTTTTTTTTCAGATATAGCTTAGAAAAATCTTGTACTCACATAATATTTGGGAAGATATCATTGAAGTCTCAAAAGGACATCCACTTTGACTTAAATTCATCTTTCTGTTGGTCAAGAGGAGGAGGGATTTGCAGTCTGAGTTAGAGAATTCAGTCATCATCTGTCGCCCCGTGTCATCTGCCATGACAGATGGTAAGGGGTGCACATGGAAACACGTGCCACCTCTGAGTGTAAATCGAACCTGTTCCACAGACATGCATCCACACCCAATCTCACTTCCCAGCTGCCCCACGCTCTCTGCATAGTCGGATGCTGCTGAGCCTCATCAGTTTTCCTTTAATGTCCTCTGCGAGACAACAAAGGTCCACAAAAGGGAGTGGATGGGGCTACACTGTCCACAGATTCACCACAGATCACGCTGACTCCTATGATAATTCAAACCTCAGACAGATATAGCTCAAATATTTCAGCCAGGAGCAGTGCTTCTCCTTGTTTTCCAACTGTTTAAAAATATTGGTGGCATACATGTGACTGCATTCGGGCATGATCAGTGTTCTCAGCAAATTTTTAACTAAACACCAATTATTTATGTAAATAAGAGACTACAGGATTTGGAAGTTGTTGGGCCTGCCATTTAAAAATGTCACCCAAAATTCAACACTTGAATTCCCTCCCCAAGGATACTGAGTTCCAAGCTGAGTTCCCTGGTGTTTTGGATGAACACACAGCTTAATTGATTAGAAAAACACTTTCCTATTTCCTGCCAAGATATTTTCTTCCCTAAATGCAATGCACCAATTGCTGGGTCAAGGCAAGAATTGCATTGACTGGGTCTGTGAATCTATATTACACTAAGCCAGTACAGCAATTTTTATCTACAGCAACCTTCAGAGCTGCTCAGAAGTGACCTTTGGCCAGGTGGGAGTGATGCAGAAATCCTGCGGCATTCCTCACCATTACTGTGTGAAGCAGTATTGTGTTCTTGGCAGACAAAGCCCCTTCTTTTTTTAATAGGTGCAGTTTGAGTGGCTTATTATGAACTTTGAGGTCATGAGGATCATTGATTTAAGTAAATAATTCCATATGGATATCAGTTGTGAGAGGCGATTTGTGGAGGCATTGAAAACACTGTCTTCTTGCTCCTAATGCCACCATTTATTTCTTTGCACCACCACAGCACCAGAGATTTTTGGCCCAAGGGGCACAACTGACTTGAGAGACTGGGAACTGCTTGTGGGTTATTTACTGGGCAGAGGAAATCTCTCTCCATGTGGATTGAAGCATATCTTTCCTCAGACCACTCCAGTAGCATCAGAATTGAATCCCATCTTTAGGCTTTGAAAGAGATTTCTGAGAGGCTTTTAGGAGAATTAGCATTTGTAAGTAAAATGAAGGCTTATGTTTTTATTATAGGCCTTTTGCTATGTCTGTGGGGCCTGTGGAAAATTCTGCTTTTACTGCAGTGGAAATACATATGAAAAAATATAATTGTATTTTGACAAGTTACAGGCAGTTAGATATGTTGATAGTTGGGTAGTTATGCATCATCTGTAAATAAATGTCTTCCATCCATCAAGTAAACGTACAAGCAAAGTGTCACTGGAAAAATACACATTGCATTAATGCAATCTCTGATGAAATGTTTTTCCATCTGTCACAAAATTTGCGATAACAAATGGGAACTCTGTGCAAGCTTTATTTTAATGTATGATCTAACACCAGGCAATTTTACAATTGTAATTTTAAAATTACAATTTTATATTGTAAATAGTTAGTAAAAACAGTATTTCAATGAATTTTATTGACCATTAATTTCAATGTGTAAGGTTTAGTAATATCTTTTTCCTCTTTCAGAAAGACTGAGGCAGTATTCTCTCTAGCTTGCATGACACCAAGGAAGCATCCTCTTTGTGCTCTTCAGTGACAGATACACTCTCAGCAGAGGTTCAGGCATCATGGTATAAGTTACCACATTATTAGATATAAGGAAGAAGTCTTTTACAATGATGGTGGTAAAACACTGGAACAGGTTGCCCAGAGAGGTGGTGGATCCCTCATCCCTGGAAACATTCAAAGTGAAGTTGATCAGGGCTCTAAGCAACCAGATTGAGCTGAAGGTGTCCCTGTTCATTGCAGGGGAGTGGATTAGATGATCTTTAAAGATTCCTTCCCACACAAACTATTCAATGATTCTACAAATTCTCCTGGGAAAGCACAAAGTAATACGGGGGGCAAAGAAGCTTCTTTCTTTAGTCAGTCTGCGTGGAGCAGTTAAAATGGGAAGGCAGGCTGTCATTGCATGTACAGTTTCCAATTCTCTCTTATCGCTGGGCTCAATGGTGGATGCCCTGCCCCTGCCTCTCTACCTGTGTCTTCATGTGCTTGAAAGGTAGCAATGAGCTGCCATATGAATAAGATACCAAGTTTTTCCTGGGTTGAGTTCAAACAAATGCTGTCCAGGGGCTTGGGCATATTTTTGGTTTTGCCAACTTCTCTGCATTACAAGAAAGCATGCACTACAGCACCAGTGCATCCTTCGGCAAGTTTACACCAGGAATGGACTTAATATTTTACCTTTTAGGTGATGATGAAGGAAATAGATTCTTTTACAGGAATATTTTGGCATTTGTGATTAGACTATGACCTGGCCAGTGATGGTATGGCTGACAGTGAGAATGCTAGAACTTCAAAATCTCAAGAGCTAAAAGTCCTGAAAGAAACCTAAAGATCAACAGTAGTGGGCGAACACAGCACTACAGTACACCAGAGTTCAGTTTAATTGGGACCATTAAACATTCATGCTGTAGAACTCTCTTTGGATCTTTGTGTTGGAATGAGCTACATGCACAGACTGTTTGTAACAAAAGGCTGGTGGCTTGGCTCTAATACAACCCCTACAGAAGGAAAGAAAGTTAAAATTTAGGATTAGAGTGTGTATTCAATTATATAGAGTTGCACTTGAATCTCTTTGGGAGTTCAAGCTAGAGAACTGCAGTCAGTTTTCCACAGAGTTCCAGATATTGAGATGGTGAGAAAAAATAATGTGTTTTATGTTTTGTCTACTTCTTATTTATATATATTTAAACAATAAGCTTTTTTGGTAGTTAAATATAGTGCTTTTTTGCTAATGTCCACTGAATTTGCCCTTTGAGTTTGCATAATAAGTTTCTGGCTCTATGAGGGAGGCTACAAATTCAGTATATTCTTTTTGATTTTTAATGCCTTTTCACCTCTGTAATAAGTACATTTGTTGAGAAATCTGGAAGCTCTAAAGATAAGACTAGGTTATATATATTTTAGTACTTTAAGGAAGGTGCCTGTTCTAGACTGGAAAAACTTTGTGAAGAAACTCACAAATTCGTATAAGGAACCTGCTGAAGGATAAAAATTGTTGACTCATCTCCCTGGTGAATTCTGAACTGAAGAATACAGAATGAAGAGCTGAGAGGGAAAAAAAGCCAATTCTTATCTAGAGGGTAGGTACACTTTTTTCAGTAGTAGTCTTAGTTCTACTACAGCCAATGGATGATAAATGTGTGGAATTACTATAAAACCTGTATTAGTTTATTTACAGACAGAAATGGATCCCCTAAAATCCAACAGGGGAGACCTTTAAACCACAGTGCCTTTTTCTTTACTTGTGTTTGCTGGAGATCTTATTACTGCAAAATCATTATTTTTCTGGTTTTCCTTCTTCTGGGTGATATGCTTTGAAATTTGTCACTGGGTTGTAACTGTTCTTCAAGAATTTTTCCATATACCCTTCCCTAGTCATTGGGTCTTACAGCTGTCCCTACATACTTTTATTTCCTCCCAGCATTTCATTTCATCGAGGCCCCATCCAGGAGATATTTTGAGGAAAGACAATGCAGCTGTTGGTGTTCTTGCCCCAGACCCACATTGCGGTGTGCCATGGCTCCCCACATTGCATATCCCACAAGGCCTTTTCAGAAAAAGCCAAGATCCTGGGGGAAAACCTTGTGAATAGACAGTCCTGTCCTGGTCTGCTCTGGGTACACAGCCATAGAACACAGCCAGATCTGGGAGCTGAGAATCCTTAAAAAGCTTAGTCCTGGAATAAGAGCTCTTCTAGAAGTGAGTTGTCAGAATGCATTTTGTATGCGACCCTGGGACAAAAAGACACTGAGCTATATACTCTGCACACCTTTGCCATTGCTTTTGCCATTGCAATGGCTCAGAGCTTCAGTACTCAGTTCAGAGATGTTTTCTGGGCCTTTTATGCAGTATAAGAGATGAAAATACCAGCGGAGTGAGCAAGAGAACACCTTCTGAAGAGAGAAACCAGCTGTCACGTTAAACAAAACAGTTCTGTTAATACAGCCCTGGTGACATTTCCACAATGCACACAGTGACACCTGACGCTGATGACTCCTATTCCTACACTCTTGAAGTCTTAGAGAAGCAGTTATTTCCTGCATTAGGCTGATGGTTTTGATTACCTTAAGGCCATTGCTTTCTAATTGCCCTTAGCAAATGTCATTGTGTTGATTTTTATGCATTCTCTAGTTTATATAATTTGGGTTTTGACTCTGCTCTTCAAAAGCTTACCAGCCTTTCAGATTGGTATCATACAGACATTAAAGCAAATAACTGAATAAGTAATTCCTTGAAGCAGTGAGTGGGAGTAGTCCTAGGACAGATGATTCCTGAAGAAGCCAAGACTTCCCAGGAAAATAAGCCATTGATAACAGTGCATTGAATTAGATATCAATAAGAAGCAGCATCAGAGATGCAGGAAGGATAAGAGCAAAAATTCAACAAAAGACAATAGCTGGAGCAGCACCAAGCTGCAGAAGGTTTTAATGATAAATAGATTTTATTTAACAGTGGGAAGTGTATGTGAAGAGAGACACACCACTTCAGGCTTCGGATATTTTTTTTCAGCAGCAGCATGCAGAGAAAGTTCTTTTCAGCAACAAAGTGAATTGAGTTCAGAATTTTCAAAGAATGTGCAGTGGTCAAGTCAAGAGGGTAAAATATCGTTGCATGAGAAGTTGAAATGTTTAGAAAGAAAAAGTCTAGATACTTGGGATACTGGACATGAAAAACCTATTTATTCACTGCCTAGATGCAAAGTAACACCTTGGATGAAGCAACCAGTTCTCTACATGTACTTTGCTTATAAGCTCTTTAATAAAGATACTCAACCTAATTCCAGATGAGTGTTTAGTCATCACAGTATCACTCAGAGATAGTTGCTTGCATGGTACACATAGCTGTAGATATTTTTCGTCACCTATTTGTAGAGTTGTTCAGCTGCCTGAACATATTTAACTACCTAAGTCAGTTACCTCTGCACCATTTTTTATTTTTCAGGATAGATTTGCACTGAACAACACAGCAATTGCATAAGAATTACTTGCTTTGAAATGCAGAAAAATACAGTATTTCAGAATTCCTACTGAAGTTACTGAAGTAAAATCAGCAAAAAAAGATGATTAAATTTTCAGTATTAACTTAAGAGGAAATGTAACTCTATTTTTTTCATATGCTTGTTAACACTAAAATCGTCTCTCACACAATTAATATTTTGCAGTGATGTATACCAAGACTGTACCCTCAGAGATCCAAGACACCCATACCCTGTCCGCTTCTGGTGGAATAATTTCTAATCCCTGCTTTCAAAAGGAGGAAGAAAATTACTTATTTAACAGGTAAAATTTATTAAAAACTTTACAATGCTGGAAAACTAAAATCTATATCTGCCAGTTTAATCTGGCAAGAGAATGAAGGGCAATAAAGTTTTCTACAGGTACCTCAGCAGCAAAAGAGGAAGACAGGAGAGTCTGTGCTTCAGTTGCTGAGTGAGAATGGGGACCTGGTGGCATAGGACACAAAAAAGGTTGAGGTACTCAATGCCTACTTCACCTCTGTCTTCACTGGTAAAACTGGCCATCAATAATTCAAGACCTCTGAGGCCAGAAGGGAAGTCTGCAGCAAGGATTACTCCTTCTCAGTGAAAAAGGATCAGGTTAGGGAACAGTCAAACAAACTCAGTGGGATACACTCAGCAGTGCTGATGCTGCTGAACTATGTCATTGCAAGGCCACTCTGGATTATCTTTAAAAGACCTCAGTGATCCTGGGAGGTTCTTGAGTCCCAACCCCCCCTGCCATGGGCAGGAACACCTCCCACTAGACCAGGTTTCTCAAGGCCCTGTCCAACCTGGCCTTGAACACTGCCAGGGTTAGGGCATCCATAACCTCCCTGAGCAACCTGTTCCAGTACCTCACCACTCTCACGGTAAAGAATTTCTTTATAGTATCTAAACTAAATTTCCCCTCTTTCAGTACCCATTATTCCTTGTCCTGTTACTAAAGTTCCTGGCAGATTCCCTCTCCAGCTTCCCTGTAGACCCCTTTCAGATACTGAAAGGTTGTTACAAGATCCCCCTGGAGCCTTCCTTTCTCCAGGCTGAACAGAGCCAAATTTCTCAGCCTGTCTTCATAAGAGAGATGCTCCAATCTGCTAATCAACTTTGTGGCTTACTCTGGACTTGCTCCAACAGTTCCACGTTCTTCTTATGCTGGCCACAGAGCTGGATGCAGCACTCCAGGTGGGGTCTCACAAGAGCAGAGTAGAGCAGGATCACCTCCTTTGACTTGATGGTCATGCTGCTCTTGGTGCTGCCCAGGATTCCATTGGCTTTCTGGGCTGCAAGTGCACATTTCTGGGTCCTGTTGAGTTTTTCATAAACCATCAACCCTAAATCTTACTCTGCCGAGTTGCTCTCACCATTCTCTGCCCAACCTGTAGGCATGTCTGGGTTTGTTACAACCCAGGTGCAAGACATTGCACCTGACTTTGTTGAACTTCGGGAGGTTCACACAGGCCCACCTCTCAAGCCTGTCCAGGTCCCTCTGGATGGAACCCCTTCCCTGCAGCATGTCAACTGCACCACACAGCTTGGTGTCATTGACAAATTTGCTGAGAGTGCATTCCATCCCCCGGTCCATGTCACCAATAAAGATGTGATGTTGAACAGTGTCCACCTCAGTAGGTATCAACCCCACATCACTGGTCTTGTGGACAGTGAGCTCTTGATGACAATTCTTTGCACAGAATTGAACCATAGGTTGTTATTCTTAATTTCTCCTGTTACATAAAAAAATCTTCAGTATCCTATTTGTCAGTAATTCTTTGTATGTGACTGATGGATTATCTTGCATTGCAATGGCTTCATCTTTGATATCTCACTGCTGCTAGTACCAGAAAGGCTGTACAAAATGCAGTGACTGGTACAGTGGATAGGTTCCAAATGATGCCAAATTTCTGCAGCTCCCAAGTATTAGAAGCTTATTTAGTTGTCTGAGCAGACACAAAGTCATCCTTGATTGCAGTGGGTGAAAGATAATGCAACTTCACTGAAGCCTTTCATTTATGATGCTGTAACACAACATGAGCTATGACCTCTGCACTAGTAAAATTAAATTGTTCATCTGAAAAAATGTTGCCTAGCATTGCATGGAAAACATTGCAAAATCAATACTCTTTGTAACATTACTGCCACTTAACAAATCATACCCAGGCCTCATACAAAACAGCCCTAAATAGGCTAACATATAACTTTTATGGGAGAAAATGTGTAATACAGAGCAATTGCAGAAACAGAATAGTTGAGGGTAAGTTTAAATGTGGATATAATTTCACTGTTACCATTTTTCTATGAAATATTTCAATGTTATTTGGGCTCAAAGAACTCAAAATGCAATGTCTTGATTCAGTATTTTTAATTTGTTTTAAAGTACTGAATCAAGTACTATTTCTTTAGCCTTTATCTACTACTATTGCTGTACAGCACAAATGTAATTGAAGTTATTGAGGAGCCACGTAGTGTATAACATGGCACAGCCACAAAACATATAAATATGTAAGCCTAGGGAGTTAGGCTGATCTCTGGATGCATAGATCAATAGGATACATAAAATCAGCAATAAACAGATGTAAGGTTTAGGGAACAAGCATAAATTTTTCAGTCTTGCTTGCATAGTGACTAAACCTAAAGCTGCATGCCAGCCTCCTAGCTGTGCTGAATGTCCCCTCTAGTGTGTACATAGTATATGCTAACTGTACTTAGTGGTGTTTAAAATGGTCCAGATTGTGGCAGAACAGAGAACTGGGCAACATAGCTTGGAAACAGCAAGTGGGTCACTGTATATTTCCAGCTTCCCCTCTAGAGAATTTTTCCATTCCATTGGCTGCCCCGCTACCGTCTGCCCAGGAGCAAAAGAGAGAGGAGGGTCATTGCAAAAGGTGGAGAGAGCTTCAACCCCTGCTCCTGTGAGCCTATTCCTTAAGCAAAAAGAGGAGAGAGAGGAAACAGAAAGCATCTAGCAAAATAACTTAACTCTTTCCTAACGGCACTGACCAGAGGAGGATGGGAAGCAGAGAGAAGGAAGCAGGAGGGGCAGCCAGGACATCAATTAGTGTTGAAGGACTGGGTGAAGGGAGCAGATTGGTGGGGACACGGAGAAGGATGCAGCTGCATGCTGGCAAGCTATCTAAATGCAGTAATGGTGATCATCCTTATATATATCTTTCAGGCTACTTTAAACACTGAGTTACCTACTTTAAACATACACCCAGTCTCCCTATCCTGCTCCTCCCTCCTTCTGTTTTCTCCCTAAATCACTGAATAGATTCTCCCATTAGGAGATGTGGGAAATAGGTTGTTATCAAGTTAGCTGAATATCTTCTTCTTCCAAATGTGTGCAATTCTAACTTTTATATTCAGTCTCTTCATCTTTTCCTCTAGCTCCTGTGCAATGTTCCACTTAATCTGATTTTCTGTTTTAGTGATTTTTATTACTCTTATATTTTACATCAGGGCTATTATTTATGACTCAGTCATCGTAGTCATGGTTAAATACCAGTAGTCCTCACCATATGTATGCAAGAAGGGAATCAGGAATTTACTATTCAGGAATCCCAATAGTAATATGATGGATTGAATTATGCCCTTATTAGCGAAAACTGCATGCCTGTCAACAAGCAGAAAGTCTGTCTCACTGTTCAGAATACAGAAGACTATTATGTTCTACTGGTAAATGAGACAGATTTATGAAAAGCCTGTCAGAAGGATGAGAGAAATCCCCAAATTCATACCTCAACTACTGCTCCTAATAGATCCCCCAAATACTTGGGACTTTGGAAAATACTGGCTGTTCTTATATTTCTGTTACTGCAGAATATTAGCATTTATATTTTTTTTAATATAAAGGAATCAAAGATAGCTTGAGAGACAGACTTCATTCACAGAATCACTGAATCTTAGAAAAGTTAAGGCTGGAAAGGATCATCAAGTTCATCAATCCAGCACCACCATGTTCACCATTAAACCATGCCTTCAAGTGCCTTATCTACATATTTTTTGAACATTTTCAGGGATGATTCCTCCACCACTTTCCTGGGGAGCCAGTTCCAATGCTTTGAAATCCTTACAGTGAAAAACTTTTCCTGACATCCCATTTAAACCTCTCCTGGCACATCTTGAGGCCATTTCCTCTTGTCCTGTCACTTGTAGCCTGGGAAAAGACAAACTTCCACCATGCTACATCCTCCTTTCAGGTAGTTGTAGAGTGATAAGGCTCCCTCACTGAGCCTCCTTTTCTCCAGGCTACACACTCCCAGCTCCCTCAGCTGCTCCTCACAGGACTTGTGCTCCAGACCCTTCCCCAGCTCCGCTGCCCTTCTCTGGACACGCTCCAGCCCCCCAATGTCTTTCTGGCAGTGAGGGGCCCAGAACTGAACACAGGATTGGAGGTGTGGCCTCAGCAGTGCCGAGTACAGGGGGACGGTCACTGCCCTGGTCCTGCTGGCCACACCACTGCTGATCCAGGCCAGGATGCCATTGGCCTTCTTGGCCACCTGGGCACAGCTGGATCATGTTCAGCTGCTGTTGGCCAGTATCCCCAGGTCCTTTTCTGTCAGGCAGATTTCCAGCCACTCTGCCCCCACCCTATAGTGATGCATGGAGTTGTTGTGACCCAAGGGCAGCACTTGGTGCTTGGCCTCGTTGAACCTCATAAAATTGGCCTTGGCCCATCGATCCAGCTTGTCCAGATCCCTCTGCAGAGCCTTCCTACCCTCCAGAACATCAATACTCCCACCCAGCTTGGTGTTGTCTGCTAAAGTTGCTGAGGGTGCACTCGATTCCCTCATCACTGATAAAGATATTAAACAGGGCTAGCCCAAATACTGAGCCCTGGGAACACCTCTAATGACCACCACCACTCTCTGGGCCCAGCCAATTTATTCCAAATACTCAGGAGACTAACCAGGTATTTGTTATCAGTTTTCTGAAGCCTTGCACTGGTGGGCTGCAATTAGGTTCTTTTAGTAACATTTGTCTATGTGGCATACAGTATAAATAAAATTAGTGTCAATTAACTGGCTTTAGAATTTTTCTTGAGACATTCTGTATTGTTCCAAAATTGCCTGAATACACATTACATATATGTTGAGTAAAGTTGTAGTGGAATACATAACTTGAATATTTCATAAAATACATGTAAGTTGATGTTTAATTTAGTTTCTGCTTGTCACACCAAATAAAAATGCTTTTATTTTATTTAGAGTGATTCCCTGCTAACCAGCTAAGTCAGCTGAAATCGGTCATTTATTTTTAAAGTTAATCCAGTGCTCCTTCTGTCCCTGTTTATTCTTTATTTATATACACAGATATAATTATGTGTATGTGTCTGGATGAAACTGTAACTGCATTTTCCTCTGATTGTGAGCTTTAAAATTCTGCCATCTATATTTTGTTTCTGTGATGTCACTTCAGGGACATTTTATGCTTTCAGTAAACATTGCCTTGAGGTTCTTGAAAATAGACGGCTTCTTTAAACCAAGATAGAACAGATGGAAACTTCATTGCTTAAACAAATGGCTACAATTTTCTTCAGGGCACAAAATAGTATCATGAACTTGACTGAGAACTTAGGAAGCTTCCAGAAGCTTTTAGTCTTTCTTTGCTGGCAGAGGATAGAATTCACAAATTCTGTTCAAGAAACATTTTACAAAAATCCCCTTGTGTCTTTCCATTTTCTTTTTTTCCTTTTTCTTTCCTGCTATAGATTTTGCATGACAATACAATTTTCTTGTTAGCTGTAGAAATTACAGTGCAGGTGCAGCAACCTAGACTATTTTAACAGACTTCATGTTACTCAGTTACCAATTCTTGCAATTTAATCTAGCGAAAAAGTGCTGTGAAGTACTGATATGAACTGCCAAATAAATGTATCTTTGTAGCATTTTTCGTCCTTGAAAGAATGCATAGAACTTATTCTTGCATAGCCTACACCAGGCAGAAGCAGGACTATCATTTTCCCATAATACACATTAACGTAAATCGCAACACATCCTCTGAGTCAGGGTCTTTATTGATCGCAGTTCAGAACATGCTTGTATCTTTGTGTGAAAGAGAGAATAATCCTAGTGCTTTTACAGCTGTTTTAATTTAAACTCCACTGATAAAACACATCTATAATAAGGTCTGCTGGAAGAGTTCCCAGCCCTGACAGTTATCTATAAATTAATGGGAGTCATATACTTGTGCTTGTTTGGAAAATATGCACAACAGCCTAAAGCAGATAACAGAAGTCACATCTGCTGGAGGATGCTTGCAACAAAGGTAAGCCCTTGTTACAAGTCTCTTATTCTGGTAACACAGTCATGGTGCTACTAATACAGTCAAGAATATGGTATGGAATTTAGTCAGAAAAACAAGCTCAATATGTTTCTGTGAATCAAACATAATGTGGCTAATTACCTATCTTTATGATACTGTATTAACTTGATTTTGACAAAGGTCCACACTAGAATTCCTTGAACCCTCAAAACATTTGCTAAGGGTCTGTACATTCCACATTCTCTTGCCATTGCTTCAGCACCTGCAAATTAGTAAAAATAGATGAATCCTTAGCATCACATAGAACAGATTTCCCAGGTGAGACTTAAACACCAAAGGTTTTTACCTCTGTTAATAAGTTTTGAGGGTGGGGAGTGTGACATGGCAGCTAGATATACCACCTGTGTTTGGATCCTGCAGGCTGATTTCTTAGAAGTGACAAAGCCAAGACAAGCTGTGCTTATAAACCAGGAGCAAAGTGTGACGTGAAAACTGAACAAGGTGACTCTGACTACAAGTGTTTACACAGAAGACAACAGGAAGGCACAAAGGGAGTGTGGAGTAGCGCTGGGAGAGTGCTGGTGAGCAAGGTGGGAACTCATCATAACATGGTTGCAATCTAGTAAAATATATGGGTTTTGTAAGCATCTCTACAGGGTTTTGGGGAGGGACTGGAAGAAAGATAATGAGGCAACTTTGTTTAAAGGAAGTTGCTTACAAGCATGAAAGGCAAAGTTGGAGGAAAAGCTACATAAAGTTGTTTGGAAATTAACCAGTGCATAAGGGAGACTGATAGCATAAACTGACTGAAAATGACAATGTGGCTTCCCAAACCCCTTAGGATTAGGGAGAACATAGTCTGTGAAAAAATGTGAATATGAGGGTAAGTTACATATACTTAATGACGTAGTTGTGTGCTAGTGGAAGGGCTATATAGCCAAATATCAGGCTATCACTGCAATGGCATTCTGCATGGATAACAGGAGGAAAAACTTCATTTATTTAGGGCAAGAGAAAAGGATATAATAAGAACTGAGTCATAAAATCATGTTAGTATAGAATAATTTTAGCTATGAAGATGAGACTCTAACCAGAATTTCAGAAAATAGATGAGCCTGAACACTGAAGATCTGCAGATAAGTCTGACCCTGTGACAGTGCCTCCGCTTTGAGTCCAGGTGATGGGCAGGTTGATGATTTCCACACTGACAAAGAGGGCAGTAATAAAAGATATGTTGGATAAAGACAAATTAATATGAGTTTAGCAATTTTTGAGATTTAGGCTTTGACTACTCTCCCTGTCAGATGTGGGAAAGGGGCTGAGATTTTCCCTTCAGTAGATTTGTGCTTATTTATACTAGGGGATTATCTGGCTCATTAAGATAAAAATTGTATAGTGTTAATCTTTCCTTTGAAGTGCCTACATGTAAGTTCTGTACCACATGAACAAGAGTTCAATCCAACCAAAACACATTGAAATACATTAATGTACACATGCTTGTTTATTTAATGATTGAGATAAAAGGCTGTACTATGCAGAGCACCTTCAACAGTATCTCTGAGTATTCCTTTAAAATGCCCCACAGTAACGATTTTCATTAGCAGTTAATTTGATGTTTTCTTTAACTCAAAGAAGACCTATTTCCAGTCTTAGTTTGTATAACAGCTTATTAAACAATCCTGAATATAGCGACTCCCTGATTTTTGCCTCAGTTTCCCTTAGTATGTACGAAGAGAATAGCAGTGCTGACTTCACTTGTCAAACATTCTGAGAATAGCTGGAAAGCACTGTGTAAGATGTAGGCTCATCATTAGCAGCTTTTTCCACACATCGCAGTTGTATTTGCACATAAGGGGAAATGTCAAAGAAGATGAGTTTGTTTCTCATCTATTTAAAAAGGTTATAATGGAGCACATAAAAGAGAGTTTGTATTGCAGTTTAGACATGGAAAGAAAAACAGAAAAAAAAAAAAGTCTTTTTCTAGTTCATGTGCTTATTTCCTGAAATGTAGCCAAGTCCTAGCACTAAACTCTCTGGTTTATCAAAACCAAGCCTCAGTCATTCAAAAAATATTCAGTAGTCAATGTTCTAGTGAAAAACTTCATTTACATTTTGAAATGTTATGTTTTTCTCTCTCATCTATCAAAATTTCCCATGATCTCAAGACCAGGCTTTCCATTGCCTGTGTGCACAATTTCTAGTCAAATAAGCATTTTGGGGTTCTCTAGGTTGTATGGCCTTATGGAATAAACATTTATCCTCCCAAAATCTAAACAAGTTAATTGTTTTGACAAATAGACTGTAATGGTATTCCAAAGAATACATAATAGTGGATGTTACATTCATTCTCTTTCAGTCTGCTGCCTGCATGAGAGAGCACTGGAAACTGAACTAGCAGGCTTGTGTATGTAGGTGGTGATGACAGAAGGAATAGAAAGGTGGCCAAGAAAAACTCACATTTTTTTTATTTTGAATAACAATTAGAATTTCAGTTTTAGTGAAAAATCACAATTTATTATACTGCCTATAATTTTGCAAAATGTGTCTCAGAGAGAATTATGGGGTTTATCCAAGATCCAGGAAGTCAATAAAGGACAACTGGGCTGGGACTTTTTTGCTTATTGGCAAAAAAAAAAAAAAAGGAAAAAGAAAAAAAACACTTCAGATACTGCGCAGATGGTAAAAATGGTGATACTACCGATCCCCATGCTAGTTTGTAATTTTCATTACATTTGTACAAAACCTTGTCAATAACACGGTTATACAACCTTCAGAGCCTGTACCCATGTTACCTGCCTTGTACGCCATAATAAGACAAAGTCTTCTTCACAATGCAAACGTCCTCATTTCCCCCTGAACCCATGCATAAACATGGAAAAAATAGAATTTTTACTCCTTAAGAACAGATTAGTTAGGAAAGCCAAAAGCCCATGATATCTCTAAGGCATGGAAGAATACTCTCAGCTGTATCCTGCTATCCACGTCCCTAGGTAACACTCGCAGACGCTTTTTATCCAGAGGCAACAGTAGCAATCACCTCAAGGGCATTTCTGACTCTTCCCTTTGTATTAAGTCATTATGTTTTTGAGAGACCTTCTTTAGAGAAAGAGGCCAATGGTATTTGCTCTGTGACTGCCAAGGGATAAGAATTCCTTCATTCTTCATGAAATGTGCCTAATTTTGGCCCCTTCTTGTCTTCCACTATGGCACACAAAATGTTGGAAGCACAATGATTTGCTTCACCAGAGCAAAGAATGGAGGCATGTCTGGGGCCTCTCTTCAGAATAACCATCACTTTTTCTCAGAGACAGGGAGTGAGTATCCAGTGTTTATCTTGTTATTACTGATCAGTGGTTTTTCTTTAAAGGATTAGAAATTGTGAATATAATGGTTTTCATTTCATGTTACATTTGTAATAATCCCCAGCATCATTCATCAGCCATCGAAGGGCTCAAGTTCATCAAAGAAGGAAGTAAATAATAACAATTATTCTGTCCAATGTTACTTAATAATAGCAAATCTACTCCATGGAGCTGGGAGTAATCGCCACTAAGTGTATTATACAGCAGCTGAGAAAAACTGATTTATAAACCCAGATGCCAGGCTGCAACCTAATGGTGGAGACATCATGTTGTAGAAAGCTTTAGTAATTTGGGATATGACCCCACTGAATATTTTGAAAGAGAGCTTGCTGTTATCAGTAGCTACATCTACACTACTCTGTATATCACTCTCAAGAGCTGCCCCCCAGCCCTGGCTTATGCTCTTAATTTCTGCTTCACACATGTACTCCAAATGAAATGTCCTTGGGGCTGTCAGCTCTTCTGCAAGATTTTGCCTGCTACCTTTTTGCTGCACAGGACCTTTATCTGCCACAGTATCTCTGGTAAATATCACTGTCTTTTTTCCAGACCTACCTACAGAAAAAGGGCATCTTTTGGCATCCTGTCAAACATGGCATTAAAACACCTGCACTGGAATGGTCCAGGTTGCTCAAAATTTTGAAACCTTAAGGCACAGTAGAAATGCCACTCTGTCCTTGGTCTATGATAGTAGGAATCCCTTTCTCTACAGCAAGACTATCATTCAAAGTCCAGAAGAGAGTGAATAGTGTCACTTTTGAAAATTAGCTATGCTACACCCTTAGATGATGAGGTATTAACATTGGATGATCCCTCTCTGCCTTTACCCATCCTTATCACTGTTTTATCTTCTATCCTTCCTTCCAACCCCTCTTTTCCCACAACTCCATTTATGGACAATAGTATGAAGCTGTAGCCTCCTCTGAGCTAGGTGATAATTTGGGTTCTTTGGCCAGCTGAAGGTCCCTGAGTATTCCTGGCTGCTGTCACAGGTAGCAGCTCTTATTTTTGATCACAGTCACTTTGCCTTGTCACCTTCTTCACCTCCCTTTAAACAGACTGGAGATTCTTCCATCTGGAGTGTCACTCCATCCCTGGAAGGGCAATCCACTCAGGGCACAAGCACTATCACCCAGATTTTCTTTACTGTCTTTGCAACACTTTCAGGTCAGAATGTACTTCCTTTGGAGAGAGGCTAAAGGTCTGTGAAGGAAATGGCAGGTCTGTGTCTCTGTGTCTACCCAGACAGATCTTTCCTGGCCAGCACACTCTGGGCACCCATCTACAGCTCCTGGAGGCCAGCAGGGGATAGAGCAAACCATACCCTGAATGGCACAGGTATATGGAGACCTGCTGTCCTGTGTACCTTGTCTATGGCAAAGACCAAGGTCTGACAGCTGAGCCTCGACTGGAAGAGGTCCTTTGGGTAGCAGCAGTCTCCCATCAGCTTCAGGACAGAGGAACCCCTTCAGTCTCCTCAAACAGCAGTCTGTGGCCTGGCCTAGGCCATCCATATTTCTGTCTGAGCTACCTTTACCAGCAAGTGGTGTCCTGAGGGCATGTGGCTTGGCCTCCCAGTACAAAGAGGTCACATAGAGTTATTGTCATAAATGTAGCCTCCCTGTACCGGGTCTCCAGAAGATGGGTGTCCAAATAGGATTGGCTGGCCATAAGGGGGATTTGGACATTTTTTAACAGTGTGACTGCAATCTTGTAGGCTCATCACAGTGCAAATCAGTTCCTCATTTTTACGGTCATGGATGAGCAGGCCACAACCACTCTGTCATCCATCCAGAGTGGTCAGGTCTTCAGTGTCACAGCTGACATCTTTCCTGGCTGCTGGGAAACAGTATATGAGTGATGCAAAACAGCTTCTGAGGAGCCAAAAAGTGTAATTTGACATTATTTCCTGGTTAGGTGGACTGCAAAATCCATGAGCATCTCTCTGGGAGCTCCTTATGAGAAAGCCAGGCCAGGGACACTCAGGGTGAGCATGGGAACAGACCTTTGGAGGGTACTCCTGTGGCTGATCAGCATGAGCAGTTGGCAAGCTTGAGGTTGTTTCTACAAAGCAATTTGAATGTTTTTCTTTTGAAGGTGATATTACAAGCAAATTATAAGGGACTATAATGTCATTTTTAATGACTAAAAATAGCAAAGCATAGATCTCTTAGTTTGTGGAGACAGAACATGCAGAAAGACACTGCAGTCATTGCAATGTGACTCATTTGTGGTAACAAGGAAAAGAATAACATACTTTTCAGACAAACCAAAGTTATTGCTGCTGTTCTCAAACAGAAGCAAACTTTCTTAGGACTTATTTGGGAAAGAAGGAAGCTTCTCACTTCATGATGCATCATTAGGAAAATGCTGGACTTTTTGGAGATCTCTCAGCCTAAATGGACAGTATGACATTTTTCATTGTGACTGTTTTGCAAAGATCTCATTGGCTATTTCGCCTAAGTGTTTTTTGGTGCCTTCAGTTGTTTGTTGTTAATGGTACCTTTTGCTCCAGTTCAAACCCATTTTTACCCCACTGAAATATCTGTGCTGAAGCCCATGCCATCT
>NW_008238647.1:245198-284324 GCF_000691975.1 Corvus brachyrhynchos
ACAGGCTACATGACCCAAAACACCAGCTCCCAAATTCCCTCACACATTCCATCTTTAAGGGAAAGTTTACAGTGTTAGATGTAGTGTTTTTCTCTCTCTAGAATTTGCAAGTATTTTACATACTACTAACATAATATAATTTGGGATAGGGTTAAAGGTTGCCTTCCCTGAGCATCCTAATTTTTTCCATGCCAACCAAGTGACATCATATACGTTCAAATCCCCTAGTGTTCTGTGTATGATTTCTTTTGTGAGAATATGAGTAGTATATGTATGCCTATTGACGCTACCTATCTCTTATCAATTGCTCCCTCATGTGGGGATCTGTTAATATTATGTATAGTTCATATAAACCTTTTTTTACATACCATGCAAAATCAAGATCTTACTAGCTGAGGATCCATTTTAAATGCAAATATTTGAGTAATTGGGTGTCATAAATGTTATTGCTCATTCCCCTCAAGTGGGCCACCCTGTTCCACAGCAGAAGAGATGCTTTGCAATACTGATCAGTCTGGGAAGTCTGCAAACCAAGCAGTTACCAGAGTGTTAATGTCACTGCATACTGTATTTGGCATCACCGTGTGGCTACTCCTGCTGTGTTTACAAATGCGTGTTTCCTGTAGATGTGGCACCGAATTGTGGATGCCACAATAAAAGTTCCTGGTCTCATCATTCCATCCCATGCACATATCTGATAATGAACAATAGCTGGCATTCCTTTTTGTATTCCAGGTTTGTTATCTCAGTATATATGAGAGAGATTGTCAAATTTCAAAGGAAAAAAATGCCATGACTGTAAAACTTGCTGCAGGCTATAACAGCATGTCTTGTGAGCAGTTAGGATAAAACACACAGCTGGTATGACAGGCCAGGAGATGAGTATAATTTAGTCATTATTTCTGACCAGTGTTGCCCTGGGCCCACCACATCAACTCCTCCCAGAGGTACCTCTGATTGCTAGCACAGATCTACCCTGCATCATAACCCTGTATCCTAAGCATGAAAAATGGGCTAATTCTGCCAATGCTGATGTCTCAGAAGGCTTATCATATCATAGAATCATAGAAAGGTTTGTGTTGGAAGGCACCTTAGAAATCATCTCATTCCAACTCCCCTGCCATGGGCAGGGATGCCACCCACTAGACCAGGTTGCTTAAAGCCCTCCCTGTCAACCTGTTCTTAAACATATCTAGCAATGGGGCATCCACAGTTTCTCTGGGCAACCTGTGCCGGTGCTTCACCACCCTCACAGTAGAGAATTTTTCAATAATATCAAATTTAAATCTATCCTTTCTCAGTTTAAAGCCATTCTAAAATTTCCTTTTACTACGTGCCCTCGTAAAAAGGCCCTCTCCAGCTTTTCCCTCAACTACCAGTGCTGTAGCGCCATCCTGGAACATAAATTTTTTCAGGCATAATTTTCCCTTAGTAAAGTCATGTTGGCTGTCACCAATCACTTTCTTATTTTCCAAGTGCCTTTGTATAGTTTCCAGAAATATGATCTTTTCCCTTTTTAAAAATGGGGATTATGTTTCCATATTTCCAGTTTGTGGGAACTTCATTGCCACAACTTCTCAATTATTACGAATAGTAGCTTTGGCACTTCACGTGCCAGTCCTTACAGGACCCACAGACATATTTCATCATGTCCCATGGACTTCTGCACCTTGAAGTTCCTTAGATGGTTCCACTTCTGCAATTTCAAAAGATTTGGCTTCAGTCTTGCCTAATGGGTCAAAACTTTTGCTTTGAATAAAAATAGGCAATATGATGGTTTCAAGCATACTTTTTAAAGGCCATTTATTTGTTTGCTTTTTACTCCTTTTAAATGTCTTTACATTTGTATTTTTATTTTAGTGTCTAGGTAAATCTCTAATTTGTAGATTCAGTCTCTCTGGGATTTTAATTTTCTATAAGTGGTATTTATTTACAGAATATTTGACAAAAATTAATGAAGGCATTTTATGCACAGTTTCATGTCATTGCTTTAGTAAGGCAAGTCTGGTGAGAGATTAGATAAGAAAACCTTGAGTATTGAGGTGAACTCCCATGACTACAGAAAACATACAAAATTTGGCTTATATTTAAGGTTATTGAGAGGAGACTGTGTCCTATACAAGGATATATTTGATACAGCTGTATTTCTAAATGTCTCAGTGTCTTGTATGCACTGCCACACAATCAGTAACTTATACATATTGGTAATTTATATATATTACTTTACATATAAAGACATAAACTTGACATTTTTGTTATACTAAATAACCTTGATTCTGCAATTTGTGAATGTTTCAACAAAATAAAAAAAAAATCAGATCTTTACTTTTTCCACCTGGCAAGATATGTAACATTGACACGCTGCATGGGACATTTCAGCTTTATTTATGTGATGGACAGCTTGTATGAAAATTTCTCTCACAGATTCAATCTGAACGTTTTATTGCTCAAGTAGGAAGGAGAAAACTCAGAATGACCTTTGAGTATCACATCTTCTTTTAAAGTCAGATTGATGGCTTCCCTTCTTTTCACTCTCCTGTGCCTTTTTCTCAGTGATGCATAAAAGCCTGGAATAAAATCTCCAGTGTGTAACGCATAACTAATTTTATTTTTTTACACCAAACCCTAGCAATTCAAAGCCAAATAAACACCAGCAGGCTGCATTCACTTACACTATGCATGTTGATGCTAATTGCAGTTCCCTAAGCATTTTACATTGTTTGCACAAAATAGCATTGCTCTGCCTTCAAACAGTCAGTTCAGTGACAGCTGGAATGAGTTTATCTCATACTGCTTAGTGTCAGGTGCATTCTTACAGCTTTCCTGTCTCCTTTTGAGGGCTAATTAAGGCATTCTTCTCTCTTGTTTAACATTTACATTTAAACAGCTGCATCTCATTTGGATATAATGCAAAGATGGCACCTGGCTTTCTTTCCCCGAGTTAATTCTGGGAGCATTTTTTTTGCTCCCCCTCCCTTCACCAAAGCTCCAAAATGGTTATCTCTCTTCCTTAGAGAGTTACTCTAATTTATCTTCCCAGGATCCTTCACACCTAGTCTACTTAGGATACTCGGGATGAGATCAGAATGCAAAGCAGAGTCCTTGAGCCTTTCATCAGTCTGCTGCCTTTGTCAGGCTCTGGTCACCTCAGGGGCTTCTTTGTTGTTCCAGTCCCTTTTGCATCTTGGGTTGTTTGGTTGTTTTTTTCCCACATGAACAAAGAGTTTACAGGAAAAAGAATAAAAGAAACAAATCCTAAACCTTATTCCAGCAGAAGAGCATGGCAAATGTAACCATAGCAGTTCCATAAAACCTCTTGTTAAATGTTAGCAGGAAACGGTGCAAAGGTGCAGCTCACTGTGCCTTCAGAGGTCCACACAGGCCCAAGTTCTCCAAGGAGCACACCTTTATACAGAGAAGTGGCCAGGACTGCAGCCCAGCCTTCAGGCACTAAGCATTTTAGAAGATTCAGCAGCACCTTTCACAACAAACTTGGTGCAAGGTACAAGCCTGTCAGATGTAGCACCTTTTGTGGTACTCTCCATATTTGCAGATCTCCATCTTCAATAAGGTGACTTCTTAAGATTATGAAAAAAATAAAGAAATAATATTTCCAAGTAGTTATGGAAGATCCAAGGGCAAAGATAGATCTCCATACATTTCTGTGGGACAAACATCATCATCTTTGCTAAACTTTTTATGATTTTTTTTTGCCAGTAAAAAATTACTAGTGACATTAGATATTAATTCTGTGCTTTAAAGAAATAGTGTATTAAATGCAATAATCCAGATAATAATGTTGGTAAACGTACACATGAGAGAATTAATGAAATAGGAAAACTAGACTGTGATCATAAGTTTAAAGGCCATATGTTTATTGATACAAGTTAAAAATGTCATGTTTTTATTTCTGTGCAATTGATCTTCATTTCTCAAAAGGAAGGGGGAAAGAAAAGCCTTTTGTCCTTGGAAAACATTATAATGGGAAGACAAGGAATGCAGGAGGTCTGTCCTACCTGTGCTGCCATGGGCCAGCAGGACTGCAGTGATGATGCTGCAGCCTTGCCCACCTGGGGACCTGGGATAACTGAGGGCAGCAACAGGCCGTGACTCCAGCTGCCAGCTGAAGGAGAGCAAGGCACATTCCCTGCCAAGGAGCTTCACAGATACTTGATGACAACAGAGGAGGCTGGGGGGATTGGTGCTGTTCCTGGGGATTACTTCTTTTCCTGCATGGAAGTGACCAACCGTCAGCTTGGTCCTGCTCTGTTTTGCCCGAGGCCTGTCTCCGCCCTCTGTCTTTGCCCTGAAGGAACCAGAATTGATGCTCCCTTTCTATTCTTCTCCTATTCTTACATTTCTTGCCCTGATACCCCATCCTGCTTCATTAACTCTAATTTTCCTAATCTAATGTGATGGCTCCTTGGAAAGCTTCTTTTGCCATCCTACCAGCTTCCACTTGACGGCTTGACTTTGCCAGTCAAGAATTTCCTTTCTTCATCCCTCAGCCAAACTACAGCCTGCTTGCACTGGTATGCTCTTCCTAATCACACCTTGTTGTCTTCTAATTTTAATGAAATAATTGAAATAATGTCTCCTTTCTTTTTTTTTTTTTTTTTTTTGCCAGGGATTGGTTTGGAGAACTTCAGGAGACTCTTGGCATAGGGACTCAAGAAGGACTGGAACAATAACAAAAACTGAAGAAAAAAACGGAAGTCCCAAATAACACTCAGTATAGGACTGCAAACGGACAGAACTTTTCAGAAGACTTAATTGTGAAGCTATAGCAATTCTCAGTGTGTGCAAATTGTTTTTTTTCCCAAAAGCTTTATACCTGGGCAGGTTTTCAAAAATGACAAATGGCACATCTAGTTGGGAGGCTAGACCCCTCCAATAAAATTTTCAAGTTTGTATATGAAATTATGGGACACTCGAGCATCTAAAGATGAAGAGTAGCAAGGGAACATTTCTCTGACTATGTATGAATGTCTTTATCTGAGCTTGCAGGCACTGAACGTTAAAACTACTAAAGAAAGAAATAGGCACTTCTATGACAGACTACTAAAATAGTCCAAGCTTTCATTATAAAGGTGTCCTAGGAGGATTATGTCACATTCAAACCTCTAAAGGTTTGTATCTGAAATAAGGTGAAATTGATATCAAAATTCAACTTGAGCAGCCTCCTTTCCAACCTTCTACTTAAAAACACCCAATGGATATTTACTGAACCACTCTGTGCTGAGCAATGTGAGTCTTGAATATAAAACATTGCTGGAGCAATGCATATGGAATGCGCCAAGCAATCCTGAGAAGACAAGCTGCTTCTTACAACACAGAATTTTATTATTCATTCCTTCACCTAAAAAACATCAACCTTTTATGTTACAGCAGAAGTACACTGCCTCTGAGGAACAGGAACGCACTGAAGACAGATTGTTGCTTCTCATAACCCATTTCTGCATACATTAAGTTTTCTGTTCCTGAAATATATTAATGGTAACCCCACAGGGGAACTATCTACATTGATCATTGTGTAAAAACTGAGGATTTTTAAACAGTCTATCCTTGCACAAAGGCTTATTATCAACTTGGACAGTAGTGCAACGTTTGGAACAAGAAGTTGGGTTTATTGTCAGATTTTATCATGAGAAAAAAAGAAGACTAGATGAGGTGGTTTTCATTTTGTTCTGATTTTAATGGAATATTTTTCCTCTGGAAGAGTCGGCTCCTTCAGAACCTAAATGTGCCTCAGGAACTTATTGATTTTAACAAACAAGTATCAAAAGGCAGTCTTTAAATCTCTCAATTTAATTCAAGTGATGTTAAAGTACTTCATGGAGACTAAATGAATAATTTCATTGAATTTGAGTACTTGCATTCAATAAATGTTTCTCTGAGAGTGTAAAAGTATTTTACTTGGGTTTGTAATTTTTTTTTCCCATTCAAGTTCTAAATTACAGCTTTCATACTGTGGCTGTGCTTTACATTTTCCTCTATCCAGCCTGGCTGACATCTTTCACTGTAAGTCTTTTTTTCATTATTAATAATGGATCTTGACCTTTTCTCTTTTTGAAAAACATCTTAAGATGCCTTAAGAGGCCTCCTTGACACAGAGACTAGACAGGAGTAAGGGAATAAAGGTAGGTATTTATTTGAAAGGCCTTCAAAGCTACACTCTGGGGAGCTGGAGGCTACTGCCAAGATGGATCCCAAGATGGACAACAGGTCACGAGTTTGTCATACTTTTATAGGTTTGGTTCATTTGCATATCAGGGTTAATTCTCCAATTAAAGCTTCAGTTTAATGATGTAATTCCCCTCAGCTTACCCCCCCTTAGAGGCTCTTTGGTTTATACTTTTTGACCTACTACAGTCTGGGTGTCCTTGGAGAGCAGGCCTGGGGAGGCTTTGTTACCTAGCACAAGAGAGCAGAAATTAACAGGCTACAAGAAACTTAAGAGTTACACATTAAGCAGTACAGAATTTGAAAAATATAAAAGTTAAAACCTAAGTTATCAAGTTCAACCTGCACTAAGGTTAAAGCTGGGAGAAATAATACATGATCTCATCCACGTTAAAAGATCATGGTGGTGTTTTCTTTGAGCAGCAGTAAAGCTATTCTATAGGGCAAGAGCTTACATCCCAATTAAAATTTAACCAAAAAGAACTTTTAAAAATTGTTCTTCACACAAGAAGATAAAGATACTTCTTGCATGTTTCAGCTCCTGATGCTGTCTGAGCCATATATCACTTCCCCACCCAGCAAAATTGTTCATTCCTCTCACCAGTATAGGGCAAAGGGATGTCAGTGCTATGACCAGAGATCACATGAGCACCATGCAGTACCAGAAAGAAACTGGCACTGAGTTTGAGAGATATTTTGTCCTTTCTGTGAATGTCTTTCAGGCACTAGAGTTCTTCAGAAGGAGAAGCAGGTTTTGAGAATATAGAAGAGCAAAAGCAAGATGGGGAAAAAGGAAGAATGGGAGGATATTCAAGTGTGAAGAGAAACAGTGACTTGGGCAGAAAAGAAACTACTTTTAGGTGTTAGAGGAGAGGAAATTGGACAGAGGGAGGAAGAATAAATATTGGATATGCAAACTGGGACTAAAACCATTGGAGTGATTCTACTGCCAGCAGCTGATGAAGGTAACAGGTTATATATGTGGTAGGGAGAGACAGGGCTAAAATCCCTGACCATTCATGCCCTCTCATAAATACATGGGCAAATGGTCCGAAAGTGCCAAGGAAGTCAATAAAGACACAAAGAAACAAGAGAGAAGATGAAGCGAGTGTGATGGAGTAAGACAAATACAGGGTTTGGGCTGTGTGAAGAGAAGGTCAGTAATCACACTGACAAGAGCAGCCTGAGAGCACCGTGAAGGTTGCTTGAGCCAGGAGATTTATGCAAAGATTAGGAACTTCTGTGGGGTTATATGATGGTGGCCTCTAAGGATGATAGAATCTATGGAGGCAAGTCCCTTATCTGAAGTTGTGTGCTGAGTTCTTGTTTTCCTGCAGCAAAAACAATACAACAGCAAAAAGTAAGTTCCAGAGAAAATGGTTTTCAGGAACCAAGAAAAAATGAAAAAATAAATGTGACTATTCTACTGGAAGATAAAGAGAAGATAAATAAGAAGGTGCAAAATAGAGACATGCAAACTAATGAAGAGCATTCAGGTGGTAAATTGAACACTGCTCTGTACTTTGTCTGTTACTTCATTGTAATAGAGGGACACCTGGGGAAAGGCAGAAGATGTAAAACCAGTAAAAAGAAGTGTGTTTTTCCTGCTTGGGCTCTAGAACACCTTTTCATGAGGCAGTAACACAGCCAGGAGCTCAGCATGACTGAAAAAGGGATTGAATATTTGCATGGAAAAGGCCATGCAAAGTTGCAGGCTTATAAACTGTAAAAAGATAAAAAAAATTTGGAAAGGATAGAAGCCCCCTGCCTCAGGCTATTTCCCAGCTTTTAAAAAAACAATGAGAAATATGTTTCTTCCTTAGGAGCAGTTTATGAGATTTCCAGTCTCATATAACTCAACTTTATCATATAACAACATTAAATTACTCTTCTCTCTTTTTGGTGATTCTCTATATTTATTGTCAATAATTATAGACTCTTTTATATGGCTGTCAGTCATGTGCACATTTCTGGCTATGTTTGGACAGTCCCTGTGGTGTGCCAGTCACCAACTGATAACTCTTGTCTAAATGTGAGTTTACAGAGTCTGCTGGCCCATGGTCACTCTTCCTAGTGAGGGCCTTTAACACACCATTAAACTGGCTTGTACCCAAAGGTAGAACTGCTATTGCTAGCACTCTGGAATAGGTGTTAGACATGCATTGGTTGAAAATCTGACCTCCCTCACTTAAATTAGGACTGGCGATGCCATGCTGGGGGCAGACTCTTACACAGCTATCTACTGCGTGGGGTGCCTCTGCCTTACCCTGGGGAAAGCTTAACACTGCTGCAGGCAGCACATTGGCCTAGCAGGCTCCCTGTTGGTATCCATATCTCAGCATATGGCCAAATTCACAGTAGGGATAGATAAGTGAGGACTACCACAGAAAAGCATTATTGTAGATGCCCTAGCCTTTAAAAGTCTGAACTATCACAGACTCAGATTCAGTAAAGAACAAAATAATGTGAGCTCTAGGAATTGTGCATCCTTAGGTACATTATTAAATCAGTGTCTTTCATTCCAGCTCTCCCACCTCTATTTCTAGCTGCTGCTTGCAAACCATAATGAAATAAGAATATTCCTTGCTGCTAAAAACAAGTCATTCAGTGCTTCAAAATGATATATGAGCTCCTCAGTGTGTGCCAGTACAGGAACTTCTGTTAAGTTAGAAACAGTTCATTCCACCCAAGTCCCAGAGGGGTGCCTATGTTGATGTTTCAATTTAAAGGAAGATAGAGATTTTGAAACAAATTGCCTATTGTCTCTTTTTGCTATGCTTTGATTTGCATCACAAAATGGTCTCAGAGTGCATGACCTGGATTCCTTCTGGATGAAACTAAACTGGAAGATGTGCTCTTGGGATTGTACTTAATGCACTCCAGCTGCAAAGGACGCTCAGGTCATGGGACCAGTTTAGTCCTAATATAAACCTGCTGAAATGTGCATATCACAAATGTCAGGCCCTAAACATCAACTGTTACTTTTATAGATCTTACTTGTCCACATTACTTAATAATATAGACTTAGGAAAAGTCACGAAATGACCCAGACAAGTATAAGAGAAATGACTACATAAAAACTGTTGTCCTGTTCTTCAGATTCAATATTCATGCAAAATTACCACATACTGATGATCTACTTTTCCTCAGAGGTACCAAGGCATTTATCAACATAATATCTAAGCCCTATAAAAGAGGAAAAAATGTTATGAGCACTATTTTAAGACTCTAGTTTTTCTTTTCCTCCTTTTTTCCCCCCTTTTTTTTTACCCTCTTCAGTTTGTAAATTTTTTTTTTTTTAATCTTACAAACATCTGCACTTATGATTTCTATAGCACTCCCTTAGCAGGTATACATGTCTAACTATTAAGCAGGATCTTCAGTTTAGGTACAGTGCTTGGGAGATGCAAAGCATTATGTGACTGCTAAGTAGTATTAAGATGAAGAGAAGGCAGATTAATGAGGAAGGCATTCTCCTCTGACATGAAAGGGGCTGTATTAGCTTTTCATGCAAAACCTTGTAGGGTAATCCTGTTTTTGTCAACATCACAAACTCCTGATAATTTGTGTCTGCAATGCCATCGGAACCAAAACACCTTCCCTGTTCATCTTTAAGTGATTAAGCAGGTTACAGTAAGATGTTGAGGTAGATGGATGGCATAGTACTTCATAAGACAAACAGAACAGGAAACACTGATTCTCGGGAAAATAAAGAGAAGAGCTTTGACTTGACCTTATATCAATATTGATGACACTTAAGATTATCACTGAAGTTTTGAAGTTTTTGAAATTTTGAAATTTTTCTTAAATTTACCATTTTGCTATGTTCTACTCATACTAAGAACAAATTCTAATGTTCCAGGTGGCAAATGCAATTAGTTCTAAAGACTTAAAATGTACTAGCATATGAAAACCAACCCACGTTAAAAAAAAACCACATTTCCTTTAATACTTTGTGAAGATGTTTTAGACCAAACTGCTTGTGAACAACACTGTACAGTCAGATGGGTATAAGAGAAGCATTTGAATTAACTTCTTGCCTTCTGACTTATCTTTGGATTTCTTTAAATCAAAGCTCTGCTGTAGCTCAATGCTCAGCCACTTCTCACAGCTTTATAAAGGTACAGCTGGGCACTGTCTCAAGTGGCAGGTCAGAACCAGACCCATGTGGTTCTGTTCCAGTTTGACCCTAATATTCTCACGGGCACTGTGGAACCTGGCATAGACTGAAAATGCCAGAGAGAATCAGAGATGGGCTGCACTATACTTGTAAATTATGGCTATTCTTCATTGAAAGCAGAGTCCTTTGGAGCATATGAATATGTGCCTAAAATATGTCGATATTTAGGGATAACTGCACAATATTAAACTGAAGCATTCTCCAGATGTATCTGCAAATAGAGTTTATTATTCATAGGTTTCTCCATGTGCAGACATGCTTATTCAATATGGAATACACCACACTGATATTTTATTCCCAAATACCTTTACGTAGGCAAGAATTTCATGAAAACAAGATGGAAGCCTCAGTATCTGAAAGGCAGAAAATAGCAGTGTCTAAACTTAATGATGACTCCATTTCAAGTCAGTGGCACTGGGTTTGAAAAAACGAACCAAACTATTTTTCTCTACAAAGATCAACAAAAATCTGTTAATTGAAATGGTGAGGGGGGTGGGGAAGAAAGAATAAATCACATATTGTAAGACCAGAAAAGGCTTTTTTCACACAGTCTTGCAGTAGTAAACACCTCAATATTTTCCAAAGCTACCCTTGCACTGCACCTTTGACTTCAAATATTCTTCTATCCTTACCGCTAAGAAAGGATTAAATAATCTCACTCTGAGCTGATCTGACTTCACTCCAATGGAAACACTTAAATTCTGTTATCAAGTTACTCTTAAAATTTCTCTGAGGTTGGTCAAATTGGGTGAGTGTGTTATGACTCTGACTGTAAAAAGAGCCTCACTGGAATCACACTGCAGGTCGTTCAGGGAGCCCATGACTTGGTGCATCTCCTTGAAGTTCTTGGCCACAAAATGGACCCTGGGCTCCCATTCCTCATATTTTCCATACAGAGTAGCAGTACCAGATCTGTACTCCTCCTCAGTCATACTTTCTATGTGCATGTTAACTCCCTCAGCCGTAACTGACTGCTCCTTATTCAGCTGACTCTTTTTCCAGTCTGCTGCTTTCCACAGCACAGTCTCCCACACTGCAAGTACAGTCTGTGCTGCTTACAGATGTGTGATCTAGCACTAAACTGTTACAAGTTTTCAAAACTAATAAAAGTTAAAAATAAAAATAAATAAAACTAATAAAAAGCTTTTATATCATCTTCTGGAAAATATCTCTGTGAATATTTAATAGATATTAATTTTAAAAAGAAATTTAATTTGCTTTTCCTGAAAAACATTCTGTGTGATCTCTGACCTAAAACTTTTTATTGTTATTGTAGAAATGAACTTGAAAGTAGGTAATTCGTGGTAATATCCTGCTAGTGCTGCCAAGATATATATCCTTAAACAAATACAGTTTTCATTCCAAACCTTACTTTGGGATTTCAGACAGTCATGAGTCAGATTTTCCATACTGCTAACACCCAGGCTGTTCCAGTGGTTCAAACCTTGGATGCAGCTGTGCAGCCCAAGGACCAAGTCATTAAGTTTTCATTTTTCAGTTGGGCCAGTGCTATACCATTTCCTATAATCACCGTCCATCTGACAGGCCTCCTACCTGCCATAATGCTGGTGTGGTCTTTGTATCATTGTTGAGATGCTTTCTCAAGAGTCTCGTTACACAGCATAGCTTCTGATTATTCAGGCTTGATAAAACTCGATATTCTGTACTACAAATGGCTGCTTCTGGCAGCTGCTGCTAACAGTTCTTAAAAGTGCTGGCATTAGATGGGAAAATAGGCAATGGGAAAAAACATTTTCTCTCACCCACATTAACACAGCAATGTATTATAGCAGTGGGAAGTTCTTTTTGGCCTTCCAAGTGATAATACAGAAGAAATATTAGCAATTTTCTTTGAGCATTAATTGAATTGATCTAGTTCTGATTATCACAATCTACAAACACCTTCTCCAATGTACATAGGATCTAATTCCCAGAAGAAATGTCCTGTAAATCTGAGATATAGTAAGTATGTGAATGGATTAAATATTCTTGCAGTTCATAACCCTGTAGGTATGTCTCTTCTTATATGGCAGAAGAGTAAGCAGAAACATCAGAGGCATAAGCTTAAAGAACAGCTAAAAAAGGGTTGTACCTAGCAGACAAATGTACACCATGCAGCCCCATGTGCTTCTCTTTGAAATCTAAAGATGCTTGAGGTTTTCAGAGCGTTGTAAGGAGAGTCAGAACAAGGACACAAGGGCACCTCACAAGGCTTCAGCAAAGAACAAATGGTTAAAAAAAAGGTTCCAGATTATCTCCTGCTTGACAAAGACAAGACTGTTTTATAAAGGCAGCGTCTAATGCTATGTGACTGAGGATAAAAGAACAGCAAGAGTCATTACCACAAGCAGCAAGTCATCAGCTTTCTCAATATGCATGCCCAGTCCTGTAATAATTTACCACACACATGCATCTTAATGGGAATTCTGCCAAAGTATCAACTGTTAGATTAACTGATACAAAATCTTGAAAAATTAGAGCAAATGGTCTGTGCAGGAATGGTAATGCACAAACAATATCAATAACATGTGCATTGGCAGCTGAGCCAGAAAAGCCATGAGCAAGAAAACAGTAGGAAAGCCACTTGATCGTGCCATTTAATATGCTCACTTTTGCATGGAATATTTTCTGAGATACTCCTACCATGTAACCTGATAAAAGAAACCCACCCTAAATGTCCTGGGCACAATATCAGGACTGAAAAGGAACAGTTTCCTGAACTTGTCACAATTAGATTAGTCAGATAAAATGATCTTTGTTTCATGGTTTAATAGCATGCTACTGATGTTGTTTCTATAGTAGAGTTTATGTAAACCAGCATGGCATTTCTGAATTCTTTAGTGTACTCTGTAGTGCAGGAGTGACTACCATTGCTCACAAACCTCATTTCAAAACCTGAGGCATCTGGTATACACACCTGTCCAAGACCTGAGAGGAAGGGACATCAAGAGCAGCATTTGACAAGAGGGTTTAATTCCCAAACCCCCTGTTGCAGAATAAGAACTGGCTGAACATTGAGCTGAGATCCCGTTAACATCCATTCCATCACATCTTCTAGCCTGCTATTTCACATATTTGGACATTTAGATTTCCTTCCATGACAACAAGGCTCCAGACTGCTCCTAACTTAGTGAGCCTACAAAATGATAAACAAAACAATATTCCTATTTTAGGAGCTTCCCCACAGAGATTAAAACAAATTGTACTGATATTAATACTGCTGCTACTACTAAGTACCTTCCAAGGGGATTAGGATCTCACAGAATCTATAAAATGCCAAGAAGCAAAGTTGCTGTGAGCACACTCATCTGTGCTTTTGGATGGTAGATTACTAGTGATTACTAGTGATTACTAGCGATTGCTGTGATCCACAGCAAAGTGAACATTCCTGAGGCATGTGGAGGGAGAATCTAACCAAAGCAGTCTATTTCCAGACATCTGGCCTCCCCTTGTAAGCAGAGAAAGCCAATGAACAATTTTAGGGAGTAATTGGTAGAATTTAGGCTATTAGTATGGACCTAATGTATTTCACCATAGAGGTGGCTATTTCTATCTAGTGTCTTGACCTTGGAACAGTGTCCTGTAGCAGCACCTTGCCTTCCTTCCCTTATGCAATGATGGGCTGTTTTGAAACTGTCAAAAATCTCCCTCTCACTTCCAACAGATTTAGAAGAGGACATTAGATGTGCCTACTGCTGGGTGTCTTGGTAAGCTTGAAACACAGTCAGAGGCCAGTTTAGGGAACCTTTGCTCACAGCTGTAACTCCTTACAGCCTGCTCTCTCATGATCCAAAAATATCAGTCAAGTGTTTCCTTAGAGCTTAATAACTAACCTTAAAATAATCTATAGAAAGCATCACTGGCTGAGGAAAGGGCCTAAAATAATTTCACTTAGGAGATTTTTGTAGTTCGTTATTCCATACAAAAGCAAAGTTTATAATAAATGTAATTCATACTGAGTTTGATGTGTTGTATTCATAACAGTGACTGTTGTGCTTTTAGTTCAGTCTATATACATCATAGAAATCTCAATAAACACACAAACTATATAGAATTTCCTGTGCTATACTGGAGTGTCTAGTTAGTTCTGTAAATAGGGACTTGTGGTAGTGATGACAATTATTTCAACAGGATTTCCTGAGACAGTGAGAGCTTTCAGAACCATCTTTTATTGGTAAACCCATGACTTCAGTTTGGCTGCCAATGATGACTTCCCACCCAATAATTCATAGGCCAACAGGAAGATACCATTTTTTTTTCTTTGCCTCCCCAGAGGCCAAAATATGGTCATGTGAGTTATTCTAAAAACTTTTTTAAATACAGTATATGAACACACTCTTCATTTGGGCATTAACACAGTAGTATGATTACTGCATGTTTTTCCATTTCTAAAGCTTTGCTTTTCACTCACCTCCATCTCCATGCTGTAGTCCCAGCCTTTCATAGGCTTCCAATAGGTAAATTTAAATTTAAATGGCTAAGTTATATATCTGATGGATGCAAAACCAACTTGGTATCATTATCTCCCAAAATACTTCTTCCTGAACAAAGACAATCAAGTTTAAAGAAAACCAAACAATTTTTTCCTTTCTAGGTGTTTGCCCCACATATTGCATAAACAAATTCAAATCAATGATTTCTTACAAGTATATATCCATAAAATTGGTAAAAGAAATGTTACTTGTATTTTTTTCCTGAAAACAAGGCAACTGGAATGAAAATCCAAGTCAAAATGGGACAAAATCAGGGTACTGAAACAGGTAGCCTGGATTTCATCCTTTTTGCATTGAAGTGAAAAAGCCAACTCATCCAGAAGAAGCAGGAAGAGAAGAGAGGATTGGAGGGGCAGACACTTGTGATTTGTGCCATTGTAAAAGAGACTCTGAAGTGTCTGATCCACTTATAGCACCACACATTAAATTTAAAGGGGACAAAGAATCCCTCCTGACATGTTCTCTCATCTCTCAAGAAAGCGGGAACAAAGATTTTGCAGAAAAATCTTACACCAGGTCCTGGCCAATAGAAAGAATCTGGGGCTAGATTTGCTCACATCTCAGCTGGAAACAGCCCACTGGGCTGGACAGATAGAACTGCTGTCACCTCTGATGGCCCAGGGACACCAGTTTTTCCCTCAGGCTTCTTGTCTCGAGTGCTTGCCTCCTTCCCTTGGAGAACTCTCCTATGTTCAGGGAGAGTATTTTCAGTATTTTCTTACCATCTGCCCTCCATTCTGCCTTGCTTTCCCTTCTGCAAGCTCTGCAGCACAGGTGTGGGTGGGAACATGGCCTCTGCCAGCAGCCCCAAGGAGGAGCAGTCCTGACTTCTTGCAAATAGGAAGTCAAAGACAATATCAAGGCCTTGTTCACAGCAGGAGACCTTTCTCACCCTGGAACAGCACAAAGGCATTAGTTATATTATACACATATGGAACTCCTGCATGGGTTCAGCTTTTCTTCCTTTGCATCACTGAAAAAATCTACTTTTTCTGACATCATGCCCAGACAGTAATTGCCATTTGGCGCCCAGACAGATGTAGTCTCTCTAATTCTTAACATTCTCAACTTCTTCTTTCTGCAGTGGCAACAGTAAAGATCAGAAGATTAGCTCAAATTCTAAGAGTAACATAAAGAGCAGATGAATGCCCAGAGGTGCAAGGAGAGGCATGGGGAAAAAGAAAGGAGGAATATCTGGGTTCATGGCAGCATGGTTGACGTGTTTCTCTTTAAAGTGATCAAAAGAATATAATGGTGATCTAATTAAATTTCAGTCTTACCTTTCAAGTCCTCAAATATACCCTGAAGCAGAGTCAACTTTCTTTATTGTTAAAGTATCAAAATACATGTTTTGTGTTTTTGTTGGGGTTTTTTTGTTGTTTGTTTGTTTTTTGGGTTTTTTTTCTGAAGTGAACAAAAATTTTTCAGACTGGGCCTCACAACTGTGCTACTGAAAATTTTTTTAGACCTATGTTCTCCAGATTAATTTGCAAAGGTTGATTTGACCTTCAAAAGACTATGTTATCTGTCTTTTTTTTTTTTTGTCATTTGATCAAAGAGGCTTTTCCTCCCTCTGGACAAACAGAAATCACATAAATGTTCCTTTCCCTTTTTTTTTTTTGGTGTCTTTTCTGAGAGGTTCCACCTTAAATTTTGCTTTCTTGCCTTGCTAGGCAAAAACTGGTGTATGTATTCTATCTGCTGACACCAGCTTTCACAACCCTCCTGAAATTTATTCAGCTAATCGTGCTTTTTCAGTTAATACACTTACATGGAACTAATAACATAATCAAATTAAAACACTGAGAGGTTCCTTGTAATAAAATATACCCTGCTTCACTGTGTTTCTAGACTGACCTTGACAGTGAGCTTTTTTTGCTTAAAGTAATTAGTTAGATGGCTACTACTACTCCCGCCAGAAATTCTGTTCCCTTTTGTGATCTGAGGGGTGTGTGAAATATTGCTTCCATGTTTTGTCAGTCTTTCAAATCATTGCCCAACTGGGCTTTTTCTTCTCTTCGTGGACACTTTTGTAAAGGACTAATTTCTAATGCAGACGAGAGCTTCTGGGTAAGGTGAGCAGGATCCATGTCAGTGGTCATCAGTAAATAAATGTCATAAAAATCAGGACATTTGAACCCCAAAATGGCACAGATGCACCCAAATAACAAGAACCTGAGAGATGGCTAAGAATGAAAAAGATAGAACTTTTTCCATGGAAATTTTCTTTTAGCCAAAAGTAAAAAAATATTATGTTGGTTAGAAAACCAAATGATACACATTAACTTATAAGGTTTTTTATGGCTACTCAAGACCATTACTGGGAAATGAGTCACAGTCTCATTTTATTCTACAGTCTGGACCTCCAAATTGGACCACACTTTCCATGAAGCACTATGAGGGAAGACAGTCCCTCAGAGCTTCAGAGCTGGTGAGACTGTCAGGGAATGCAGATAGGGATAACCAAACCTCTACCCTGAGGTTGTGTGACCACAAAATGTTTCAAATTATCTATGATCTTTTATCATATCTATGATCTTTTAAGTAAGAATTTTTACTTTTTTTCCCCAGAGGAAAAGAGTGATATTTCCATGGAAAATCTATCTAAAACTGTTTACTGTATAAACAGTTTCATCATATTTTTGTCTCCCTACCTTACTCCTTTTCCCCCTTCTCAAATTCCTCAGGGAAAAAGAGCCTTGAAAATGGAGAAGGTGAGCAAGACTCACTGATCATATTCTTTCTTTTTTTGTGCAAGAAAACTTCAATTTTCTTTAGCAACTACTATTACTTCCAGCTGAGGGTCTTTTAGAAATATGTTAAGCATCAAGGAAACTATATGTCCACATGTAAGTTAAACCTAGTATTTTACATCCTTGTAGAGAAATTTGCAAAATAAACTGAAATTTTCTGAAAAAACGTCCTCTAGAAAATCAGATTTATGAAGCATGAAGCTTCAAGCTAAAGCATCAAATATTTTAGATATTTTAGAAAATTTTGTCAGGTTGGACTAAGAAAAAAGTACCCTTAGCTTGCAAAACTTAGGGCCAGGAAAGTACATCTCATTCTTTTCTTTCTTCTTTATAAACCTTTTTATTTTTAGAGTGATTCCTAATATGTGACCCCATCATCTAATGTTACATAACCTGAAACTACCTCTTTTTTATATTGATCATCTCTAGCCAAAGACTTGAGGAATACTCTCCACTGTTGGATCTGCAATGTAAATGACCTTTTTTCTTTTCCTGTGCTAAATTTCTGATACAGCTGGTGCAAGTTCTGTGCAGACAGGAGAATAGAAATCTGTTCTTACAGAAAAAAAAAATGCTGAGAAATGAAGAATATTTTCCTTAGCATTATTTTACATGAAAATTCTATGGTATTAACAACAGGATATGTTAACATGCACAAAGACTCCAACCCCTTTAAAATTTTCCCTTTACAAAAACAGTTTTGAAAGATGTTTTCCACCACTGAGCCTTTTTTAAAAGGATCTTTAAAAAGGAAATCTAAAAGAGTTTGATCATGCATTTCAGAGAATATAAGGCTGAAAAAAATTCCATATGCTGCATTTTCAAAACAGCAATAAAATCCAGTTCACTTTCCATTTTTCACTAAAGATATATAGAAACAAATAACACTAGATAGTTATATAAAGGTTGTGCCAGTAAAGCTTTTTTTTCTGCTTTTCTCTATGACTTATTCTATATAGGTCATATAATTTACCAAAAAAACTCAACCCAACTTTCAAAATGTGTCATCTCCCAAAACATTTATCAGGTCTTTTCATATCCTTCTTCATTTACAGATATAGCTAGTACCCTAGGTCTGCCTAGGTACACCCCTAAGAGACAGAGAGTGAAAATCAAAATATAAGTTATATGCTTGAAAAATTGTGAACATCTATCTAAAACTTGGGTTATCCAAGTAACACATGCATTTAACTTTATTACAAGCTTTCATGAGATAATTGCAGCATTGGGAAGCTTTTGAGATGTTCCATTAAACAGAATACAGTAACAGCTTTAAAATCTCTGATACGGGCTAATGTTGACTATTGTTACAGTGTTCACAACAAGCAGCAATGCTCATGCTTCACATTTCTGTGGTTAATTTGGACCATGGTGACTGAACAAAGCAGCCTAAAACTAAAGCTAAGGATAACGCCATTGTGAGATCTCCGGAGAGGCCAACACGGCAAAAAAAAAAAAAAAAAAAAGCTATAGAAGATACTCTGAAGACAAGCTGACACTTTCTTTTTTATAGAGGATATTGCCTCTGCCCTAGCTGTAAGTCATCCATTTCTTGTGTTGTACATGATGTGTAACTATTTCTATTACAGACACATATAGTCCAAAAAGCAATTCTGGACTGACCTAAGCATTCACCTATTCAAAAGGTACTCATGCTTCTCCCTCCAGTCCCCACCACCCCAATTTCAGACTTTAATTATTAACATTGACAGCTTGGTGAATCTGAAATACTATTCCAAGAAGGATTGAAGCTGAACTGAGTGAACAAAGTTAGGAGTCAAAATCATCTGTCTTCTAGCACAGGCTTGTTCCTGAATGACAAAGTTATCTTCCCTCTCTGACACCAGGTGTGAGGTGAAGTGGACTCTGCTTTGTTGTCAAGCTCTGATTAGCCTGTGAATTTTGCAATTCCAGAGGCTTTAGCATGTTTGTGTGATTTGCACATAGTATGTCTAGTAAATAGAGAGTATACTGAGCTCATGGACAGGCTCCTGTTATTGTTGCATAAAGCTATCTAAATAGAGGGGGTTTTTCAGCACAGAATTATTAATTCCTTCCCTGTTATTGTGTAATGTGAGGAACAGAATGCCTTTATCTCCTTTGTTGGCTGCAAGCTTTCAGCACAGTTTAAACACATGCTCTGTTCTGCAAGTACAATCTGGTTCAAAACTAAATGTAAACAAACTGAAAAGGTTGAAAAATGTTTTTAAAGAGAAACTTTCTCTAACAACCATCCTTCCTCATAACAATTAGTTCCTGATTAGGACTGACTAGTCTTCAGTTTCATTGTGGATGTTGGAGACTGATCTTCCTCTGCCTTAGTATTTTCTGTCTCTCTCTGCAGATATGCCAAGCTTTCCTTTTCAGACACATCGTAGTACTGTTCTCCTCCCACTGAAACTGGTGTAAGACAGGCAGAAGCCCCATGCCCCCAGCCCTTCCCACCAACCCAGGCAGCTCTGGTCCCAGTGTCCCTGTCCCTGTCCCCAGCAGGTTGTCTCCATTACTGGAGAAGCAGTATTATGGATGAGGGCACTAGCAAGGCTCGAGTTCTTTGGGCACCCACTCAGCACTGGCCTCCCGCAGACGTGCAGACCTGAGGGAAACCTCTCTGGGTTGCTAAGAAAAGGATGAAAGGGAGTAATCCTGCCAGCACATCAAAACAAAAAGGGGGGAAGATGCAAAAATTGTTTAAGGGAATAAAAAATAGATAATAAAAGATTTCCTCTTCCACAGAATCCCTTTCTGGAGGCTTTACTCTTGAACTTCTAGATTCAAAGCTGTGTTCCAGGTGGTTTTTTGGCCATTTGACCTTGACACATCTCACCCTGCATCTTGCTGGGTGGGGGCCCTTGTGTTTGTCTGATGGGTAAATAAAAGTAAGTGGCATTGGCATGAACCTGAAATAACTGCAGATACCACCAGTATATGTGAAAAACCACATTAAACTAATTTTAACCTGTGACCCTGCCCTTTCTCAATGGAAGTTCTCCCTCTGCTTAATGAGGTGTGTGTCTAGACAAATCTGCAACAAACCACTTATCCAGTTAACCAGTCAAAAGGTATGGGAATTAAATACCAACAGTTATTTCTTCTCATGCCTCAAGCTTAAACATCCTACTCCCTACCCTGAAATATACACTTTAATTCTGTATTTGGTGAGAACAGATGACAGTCTCTGCAGTAAGACTGGGAATCTTGTTGGTAACATAATGCTTCCAAATAGCCAGGAAGCTGCCTTCTGTTCTGTACCGGTGAGGAAAGGACTCAGTGGGCTGACATACATTTCACAGCTCTGCATATTAGAACTTCAGATTTCAATTATCACTTCAGGTACACATGAATGAGAAAGAGGGCAGAATTGTAGTAGAAAGCTCTTGCAGGTATAATCTGTGCTTCTTAATGTGCTTGGTTATGAAAGGGAAGTACAGATGGCCTACACAATACTATTTAGCAAATAAGAGACTAAAAAGTAGGTGTGGTGATTAGCCCTTGGTTTCCTAGCAAAGAAAAATCTCCATTACTGTATCTTTGTATATTTTTTCCCTACGCTTTCAGACCGTACAGGAGATTCAGATCAGCAATCATAAACATGTCATGGATGACTACCAGATTTCACTTCAATAACCATCAAAATCAAAGCTCAGCATCTTGTGAAAGAAAAGTGAGTACAGAATGAGGCCCAAAGCATTTTCAGCATTACTTCCTTTAAATTAATAATACTCTGATTCTTAGATATGCTGTAATCACTGCTCAAAGTTTGTCAAACTTCACCTTTGAGATCAAGGGTATGGATTTTCAAGAGAGCTTACACTCAAAAAATTTTCATAGGTACGATGTGTAATTATATGTATGTTTCAAAGGGAGAGAAAATTTGAAAATATCTTTTGAAAATTAGTAGTTTGCTTAATGGTGAGATTAGATTTCCCATTTGTTTCCATGTGATTGCTGGCATACCATAATACAAAGATTCTAGACTAATTTTCTGTTCTTTGGTGTTTGTAACTAAAGTTAAATGAGATCTCATAAAAATTGATTTCTTTTTTCCCTTTGTTCCTACTTCATCCTACACATACTTTGAACTGAAATCCATAAAGAGACAACTGTTGAACAGTTTCAGCTTGCAATGTAGGCTGCCAGAGCAAATAAGCAAATCAAATGAGGAGAAAAAATAATATAAAACCCTACTGTTCATAAACGTTGGCATACCCCATTGTTTTCCATCAGTTTGACATAACTGTGTTGGTGCTACACATCTTCATTTTTCATGTGAACAGCAGTTACGCGTCTGGCTCCCCATCCTCCAGCAAATGCACTGAGAGCAGCTGTGATTTGCCTGACTCACTCTGGGTGTCCATGGTGCAGGCAGGCACATCTGAACGGAAATCACGGATTTTTTACCGTCAATAGAAATTGAGTTAATGCAGTCAGTGGAGTTTAAACGCAATTCATTGTCTGCCAAGCTAGTCAATAAAGTTTGTTTGATTAGACCTTCACTATAAAGCAGAACAGGATGATTACTTCAGATACAGATCTCCAGTGCACAAATTCACTTATGTAAGTATAGATGTCTCATGTCATGTTAAGTGTAATGGTACATCTCCTGGTGCCTCACACAGCCATTTCAGAGAGGAGCAGATCTATTGGAACTCTTGTCTCCAACATGCCATCATTATTTGGAATTTCAGGACCGTGTAGAACAGCTTCAAACAGACCCAGATACTGCTGGTCATGCAACTGCATCTGGACCCTAAAGTCAAGCAAGATGAATCCCAACTGTCAGGGCAGGAGAACAAGTGAGAATACACAGGGCTTTTTCATCTTAGCTCCAAGCCCTGGAAAAGAGTCTTCATGTGTCACACAATGGTAATCAGACCTGAGCCCGTATCATACTAGTGGCTTTTGGGAATTTTCCTACAAAATGTAAAAGAAACCTTTTTGAACACATTTCTATCAGGTGCTGTTGTTGTTGCAGTTGTTGTTGTATTTTGATTCCGTCTAATCAAACTAGGCAGGCACTAGAGAAGAAATAGAGGCATCAAGACATCATGAATCCAAAAGCCAAGTGTTAGATCAGCAGAAAGCAAAGAGCAGCATCTGGCTTTCTAAATCTAATCTGAAGCCCAGGCTCTGGGCCACATGGACTCTGTTCCTACTTCTTCCCACCAGTTTCCTATTCTTACTCTTTTCCTGAACACCACAGCAGTGAAACAGCAACAGAGAATTAGACTCATTCTTCTAACTTTCCTGACTTTCTTTCCTGACCCTAGATGAGCAGCCTTCCTGTTTCTAGGTTGGGACACATTTTTTGAGAAGTCATCCAGCTCTCCCTCTCCACTGAGCCTTTCCTGGCTGCCTGCTGCTGTGTTTGCCTGTAAAACACACTCTCCCCTGCTGAGTGCCAGCAGGTTAACTGCTGGCACAGATTTTCACATTTTCTGTATTGGATAATTACAGGGAATTACTCCGCACAACAAAAATTACCCGTCTATAAAGATTCTCATTTTCCTGGGATGCTGAGGCTAAAGATGGACTTCCATCTATGATCCCACAGACTGAATGTCAGGCTTTTTTCCAGTTCCTGCCGTTCTGTAATCCTGGCTTCTCTTGCTGTATGCAGGTTCTAGATCATTCCCTGGAACACTAGCTGAGGGCAGCCTCAGACAGGCTCTGCTCCATTTCTACATCAAAAGAAACATTATTTCTTGAATGAAATTGACAAATTCACCCAAGCATCAAAAATATTAATTGTAAGTCCCCAAGAACACATACAGGGGAACTACACACCTCCCTCACTCCCAATTTAGATGTCACTCACTGTCATAACTGATCTCACTGCTACAGTTATGCACACAATTAGGATATCCTTGGAATTATGGTGGTAGAATATGGAAAACACCGAAGGACTGATACAAAAATATCTTATTTGGTTTAATATTCCTAGATTTACCTGTGCCCCATAATCTGCACAGCCACTGTGATATACAGAAGGTTCATGGAAAATAAGGAGGAATAAATTTTGGGGTAGGGTTGCTCTGAAGAATTTCCAATTTCAGAAAGGAAGCTGAAGTATTTAGACACTAAATTGGGAGGAGCTCTTGACTCCCTTGAAGGCTGAGAGGCCCTGCAGAGACACTTTGACAAATTAGGGAGCTGGGCAATCACCAACCATGTGAAGTTTCACAAAGAGCCAGATTCTGCTTGTGGAGCATGGCAACTCTGACTGTGTGTACAGACTGGGGAGGGAAATCCCGGAGAGCACGGCTGAACAAAGGGACCCGGGGGTCCTGGTCAGTGGCAAGTTGAACACGAGTCAGCAGTGCCCTGGCAGCCAGGAGGGCCAACCCTGACCTGGGGGGCACCAGGCACAGCATCACCAGCCGGGCAAGGGAGGGGATTGTCCCGCTCTGCTCTGCACTGGGGCGGCCTCACCTCGAGTGCTGGGGGCAGTTTTGGGTGCCACAATGTAAGACAGACATTAAACTATTGGAGAGTGTCCAAAGGAGGGCAATGAAGATGGGGAAGGGCCTTGAGGGGAAGCCATACAAGGAGTGGCTGAGGTCACTTGGTGCGTTCAGCCTAGACGAGACTGAGGGGAGACCTCATTGCAGTCTATAGCTTCCTCATGAGGGGAAGAGGAGTTCAAAGTGTTTGGACAATGCTCTCAGGCACATGGTGTGATTCTTGGGGTCCTGTGCAGGGCCAGGAGTTGGACTTTGATGATCCTTGTGGATCCCTTCTAACTCAGGATGTTCTGTGATTCTGTGATTCTATTGACCCCACTATAAAGAAGAACAAAAATAGAAACCCCAGAAGTTTTTGTGAACTATGCTTCTGCGCAGTCATGGAGCATACACCATGACATCCAAGATATGGTAAAATCACAGAACAGTATATACAATTTTTGTAAGGAATTACTTTAGTACAAGATTGGGATAAGATGGAGACTTTAATATGAGATTTTGCTGTGGAATTTCTTGGTAGCTAAATATATTTTCCTCAGTGAACTATGACAGTATGACAAAGTTTCATCATTAGATTAAGAGCATTTTTAAGATTTGAATCTTTGAGTAGCTTTTGGGAGACTTGCTCTAAAGTGATAAGAATAATGAGCCCATCAGTTTTGTATGGGCTGAAAAACATTTCAATCTCAACATTAGTTCTCGTAACAAAAGAATGTCATAGAATTTTCTGAACTGAGGGTAGAATTCTTTATGGGTTTTTTATCACTGGTCCAGGAGACTTCAAATTATGCAAGAGCAGGGCATGATATGTTGGGATGTTCAGAATTTGAATGTAGAATTGAATGTAGAATGTACAAGCCTTACAATGGAAATGACAATATCAATTTAAACAATAAATATTTTTTCAGTGAACGTGATAGCAAACTAGTAGAGTGGGGTTCACCTCACCTTACTTTAGACATGGCTGGAGCACCTCTCCTGTGAAAACAGGCTGAGAGAGGTGGGATTGTTCAACTTGGAGAAGCCTCTGGGGAGACCTCATTGCAGCCTTTCAACATACAAAGGGGCCTTATAAGAAATATGGAATAAAACTTTATATCAAGGCCTGTAGCAATGAAACAAGGGGCAATAGTTTTAAACTGAGAGGATAGGTTTAGACTGGACATGAGGAAGAATTTTTTTTTAGGATTAAGGTGGTGAGGCATTGGAACAGAGTGCCCAGAAAAGTCTTGGATTCCCCGTCATTGAAAGTGTTCAGAATTGGGTTGGATGGAGCTTTGAGTGATTTGGTCTATTGAAAGAGGTCCCTGCCCACAGCATTGGGGGTTGGATTACAGGTGCCTTCCAATCCAAACCATTCTAAAATTCTAAGGGAAAAGAGGAGAGTCCTATTTGTCTTCATAAATAACCTAAGTGCACTCTGGTAGTGCAAGGAGCTGCAGAGGAAAATACATAACTGTATCTGAAAGCAAAACAGGAACAAGAGACTGGAAGTTGTTGAAATATTTGGTGGCCAACTCTATTTTACATCTCAACCCAAATGTGACCTCTGGATGTGCACAACTTCCCCAGTAATGCACTAAACGAATCTGAGCCAAAAACTTTTGATCCCAGAGGCGGAAGGCTAAATGGTAAGTCATAGTGAAAGTTAAAGTCATAAAGAAAGTTAAAGTTAAAGGTCTAATGCACTTTATTAGGACCCAGGATTTTAAAGGCAGGCTCTGTTCCCTTCTAAAGTACACTGCTCTCAATGTTTAAATACTTTCCATTATCTCAGTGCACAGTTTCCTATTATTTACTGAAAGTTTTGAAGACTCCTCAGTTTGGAGGGGTTTTTTTCATGCATTTCAGTGGATTTCTAACAAAGAGAATTTTGTTTGCCACAACAGAATATACACACAATCCAGGTTGTGCTCTGTGTTGCATAATCATGTTGAAAGGTCACTTGACTGACAGGTTTTTAAGATTATCCTGCTAAATAATCCTCCCTTGAGTTATCTTTAATAGAACAGATTTACACTTCATGTATGGAACAATGATACTAAGAAGGTGGCCAGACAAAGTTTCAGGAGTATGCTGATATTTTTTATAACGAACATCAAATAAATCTGTCCACTTACCCTTCTCTTGAAATGCCTTGGATAACTACCTTCAATATGTCAATTGTTTAAAAGAAGTTGTATGACCTTGCAATAATCCAAGCATTCCACAATTTCATTCCACCCTCTCTCTCCCTGGTTTTTAAAACACTGTGTTTGGTCATGCCTGGATGTCAGAGCAGTGCAAGGCAGAAGGCCGTAGCTGAAGTTACCAAAGGCTGGAGCTCTTGGATAGGGGTTTTCTACTTCAGTATTTCTTTCTGTACATGTTATATAGGCCTGTCACAAAAACCAAAATATACTGGATATCACAGTAATAGTAACTCTGACACAATGTGACATTAGGCACATTCAGAATCATGATATGCTGTCTGCTCTGACCACATTGCTCGGTGTCATATGAGGCTTTCACTCTCTACCTATTGAAGTATTAAATATTGATCAAGAAGCATCCCTGTTTGCCCCAAAGGCTCCACAGCCTCTGAATAGTGATACACTAGGATCTCTGCACTCCAACAGCTATTAGGCAAACTGAGAACATCAACACCAGCATCTCAGTCTTGTGAAAATTTCAATTACGGATCTGTTTTGTTTTGAGGGGGGTTTTAGGTGTTTTTTTTAATCTTCTCCAGCTACTTTTTTCTTCATCCACCTTAAGGTAATTTCTGTATACAGTTTATGTCCATGGCAAAACAAATTTCAATTTCATGCATCTAAATTTGCTTCTGTAACTGTTTATTTGGTAACTGCTCACATACTTATCCAATCAGAGAACAAATATAATTTCTTCTCAGTCTATGAAATTAAATGGTGAGGCCTAAATAACTAAAATGAGCTAGTTTCAGATACCTGGTCCTGTTATATCTTGAATGAGGTACACTAAAGTGAAATATTAATACAGTGAAATAAGATGTCCAGAGATGTTGGGAGGGAAAAAAATGGCTGTTGGCTAACATCATACAAATTGAGTGCAAATGACTTGGTACTTTTTAATAACAGGTACAGCTATTCACAGACACCACTGAATCACTGTGACACCATACAGGCCAGGCTGAACCCGTTATAGATGTTTCAGTCAATACAGATTACAGTACATATGTCATGCAAAAGAAGTCCTTTACATATCAGCTGTTTGGTGACTTAAAAAACCGCACAAGAATTTGGGCTCGGATGCCAAAACCACTGTTCTCCATCTTTTCCTTGATGTGATCATATTGGAAATTACAAAAAAAAAAAAAAATTCATTGAGATGTCAAATTACATCTTTATTAACTAATATTAATTAGCCCAAGAACCAGATTTACAATTGGTGTGTTAATTTCACACAAACTGCTAAAATTACTTTTTGAAAACTGTGCAAAAGATTTGATTTTAATTTGCTTATCTGTAAAGAGCTCACATTTTTCCTTTCTTACTGGCTTGCTCACTGTTGGAATGCCACTGTTTTGTAAACATCCATCTCCAAAATATGTTATTACCACCATCTCTTTCATTATCATCTCACAGCACAAGATCTTCTACTCCCAAATAGACCTATAAAGAGTCCTTCCTGTTAGTGTATATTCAACAATAAAAGTTGCTGAAATAAGAGGATGTGTCCCAAGCAAATGTTTGTAACAGTATGGATCAGGTAAGCAATTCTAGTTACTACAGCAAAATACCAGCACAAAGTAGAAGCACATTTATATTTCAGGGAACCAAATCTGACAAAGACAGAGCAATGTTAGATGTGCATAGCTCCAGTCTGTGCCAAAACTGTAGGAAACTGCTGTGCAAGTAGGGAGGAAAAGGCTTCACTGAAAAGCGTTATGAAGGTGACAAATTTTTATGAATTTACTAACATATACTCTTGCACATTCAAAAGCAACTCCTACCTTCAAAGTAATCTCAAAATCTATTGAGTATTCTTCCCTTGTGTTCTTTTAAGAAGCCTAATTTTGTTTCTGTCTGGCCTGTTTTGACTGTCCCAAAAGGCTCACACCTTGTGTTGTAAGTACTGGATGCAGGTAATACCTTAGCTCTACTAGTAATCTGTATCATTTACACTGATTTAAGACAGGCAAAATGAGAAGGGTTCATGTTTGTAGAAAACATTGTTTAGAGTCAGCTGGCCTTGATTTTCTTATTCAGAAGCTTCCACTTTCCCCTTATGCCTCCCTGAGCTTAGTGGGACAAATAGGATATAACTAAATTGTGTTATCAGGTCAAACAGACTAGATATGATTATTCATGGGTCAGACAATTGTTCTGAGAAAATTTCATTGACATCTAAGCCTGGAAGCTTTTAAATTCCATTTTTTACTTCTGTTCTGCATAGAAGAGAATGGATATTACATACTGGCAGAAAGAGCCATTAAAACACTGTGGCATAGATGTCTCTTTCACAGACCTGTCAGAAGAGACATGAGGTAACTGGTAGCCCTACCTACCGGAGGCATCATCTCTCTGAAGCCAGCAGGCTACACGTCAGGATGGAGTGCAACCTGGGGAGGCAGAAATGAGGTAAAACTGTCTTGCCCAACCCTGGAAGCTACTGCAGCAGGATGCAAACTGGAAGAAAGCAGAAAGTCCCTAAGCTTCATTGCATGTCCATGCCTAGTGGTGAAGCAGCTGAGAAGAAGGGAAAGAAAAACAATCTCTAAGTCTGCACAGTAAAAGAGGGAAGATCTCAAGCATCTCCACTCTTTTTCCTTCTGTACTCAGACATAAATGCATTGCTTGCTCATGCAAAGCCACAGTTCTTTGTACCCAGACCTCTCCCACAGTTCATCATTGTTCCTGAGCACAAATGTATTGTGTACACATCAGAAATTGAATTATCTTGAAATAGCTACACTTTTCATCATCCTCCCTTCTCCCATCTTGTGTCTGCCTTAATTGCTTCAATCAAAACTGCTCTTAGAAAGAAGCATCAGCTAGACTTAAGGTACTTAACAAGATTTAGGTCCTTCTGTTTCCTCCCACACAATGTAAGCCGATGAAAATAGACGGCCTTCTACAAACAGATGATCCGTGTATTACCTGACAACATATTCCACTTTGTGACCAAAATGCAGCTGTTTGGGGCTTTTTATTCCCAAAATTTTAAAGAATGCTAGTTTTTCCTGAATCTTGTATTTTATGAGCGAGTTACCATTCCCTTAGGTCAGAAAAAGGAAGCTTTGATAGCCAGAGACAGCTGCAACATAGCTGATATAGTATAACCATTATGAGTTTGGTTTAGTCACACATAAAAGTTCTGTTGATTTAAGTATTCATGTGTGTCTAATTCTGCTGCGTGAGACAGTTTTCAGGCATCTGTGTGCAATATCAATATATCTTTCTATTTACCTTCCATGCGAAATGAGGGAATAGTTTGTCAGTCTTGATCCTGATTTTTTTCCTCTGTAATGTTCTGCTTTGCCTTTTGCCATGTGCACACCCCTGCATCCCACTTTTCAAAGCCACTTTATTTTGGCAAGGAAATCACCTCAACTGTCATTTACAGATGGTAAGAGGACAACTGGCACTGAAATTTTTCAATTTGCACCACATGCAAAGCTCCTGGAAGCTTTACAATTCCAACTTAATTTGAATTACTTTTCCTAGATATCAAGTAACATTGCACAGTAATTAAGGGAGGTTCCTGGCTCCTTCTAAGCTCATGCAACTCTGATAAAGTCAAACAAGCTTCCCTCAATTTAGATCAGCTGAAGCCTTGGTCCTGAATTTTTCTTCTACAAAAAGCTAAGAAATGGAATAAAAGACATAAAAAACCAGATTTCTTGCACAAACAGATGGAATTTTTAGCCTTTAATCTGCCCAGGTGTTGAGTAAAACTTCCTTAACTCATATAATGCACCTATTTAAGTAGTAGAAGGGCCTGGAAGTAACAGCACTGGTATTGCAAAGTACACTACAGGATTCACCACATCATCCAGCTGTATCTTGGGCCACTGCCACTTGAGAAAAAAATTAACTTATCCATATACCTAAGATTTCACACTAAATTTCATTATATTCCCCATGAAATCAGTGCAGTTACTGGCTTTGATAACTGCACAGTGGGCATTCATAGAAACAATGGTCATAACTTGGTAGCACAAACAAAAACATAGGTCTATCAGACATCTGTTGCCTGAATTACACCTGTTGACATCCCAAAAATTGCTAATTAATTACAATATATTCAACACAGCATCTTACACAGCAATGGGTCAGAGGCATATAGGAAGGCTGTGGAAACTGAGCAATGAATTAAGCAAAACATTCATAAAATAATATTATATATAACTCCATACATGTTAGGGACGAGCTTCAGACAATAAGAGTAAATGTAAAATTATGAAAAAGACAAGGTAAAAAGAGAAAGCAGTAATTATCCTAATTAACATGGGGTTTGTTAAAAATAAGATTTTTTGTATAGCAGGAATTGAAGAAGAAAAAAAAATGGCACCGGATTTGATTTAGAACAGGCTATGAAGGAAAATCCTGAGGTAGGTGTTAGACATACAAAATGAAGTGAGAAGGAAGTAAAATGACAAAACAAGTGTATATGGCACCTGGTACTTCCTTCAGCTCATTGCAGTTGAACCCTCTCTAGCCAAAGTAATAATTTACCATGGATTCTAAATACAGACTTCAAAGAGGCAATCATGGGACAAGAGTTCTTCTCTTACACAGACTTTACTTATTTTTAATAACATTTTTAATTAATTTTGACTTCGTATTGTCTGCAACTTCCATGCCTTGGGTGATTTTTTCTAAAACTGGTTTAGCAAAAATATGCAATTTGTGAAAAAATATTTTAAAATCACAGAATGTCCTCCCAAGAATAACCATTACATGAAAACATTAGTGCCTTTTTAAGGAGACAGTTCCTCCAACAGGGGCTTGATTTTTACCTCCCTTTTTCTCTTTTATGGAATGAAAATACTAAAGGACCACCAAAACTCATTCGCTGTATGAGAGCTGGCTGTTTTACACAGTGTGAAATGGTGCTCAACTTAGTCATGAGATGTCTTGGATACTCTGCTAAAGCAATACAGTAATACAGGACTGGGTTCATATGACGCAACAGTCTGCAGAACTGTCTTGTTATACCACCATGGTCTGAAAGTTATGGATACCACAGTCCACAGGGTTATTTCCAACATGAATTTCAAAAGCTTGAGAAAACTTTCCAAGTCAGGGGCTGTATTTTGATTGATAAAAACAAATAATAGCAGAGGTAAAAAAAATCAAAACTGTACCAGTACTAGAAATGCACATTAAACCTTAAAAAAATTAAGTCTCTTTTAAAGTTACTGTAGGAAGTCTTTTCCCTTGTTCAAGAGAGAGTCACGTCAGCACAGCTGTGAGTGAATGGGATTGTACGTAGCTCAATCCTGTCAGCACAGTAACATAAAAGGATTGTTTTCCACATGCCACTTGGAAAGGGAATTATGGCTTCTGCCTTCATATTCTCTTAAGAACTGCTGCACCAGAAGATAAAAACCTTGGGTCAGTTTTGTACAGGGGATAGATCTTCATCCCTTGACTGAATAAAGGACTTTAATGAATCAAGCTCTTGAGTGGAAATTTCAAAAAAGCATTAGACCTTCATTCATTTCTTAAAATGGTCATTTTCTGGCTGCCTGATTTCTCATATGCAAGACTGTAGAGAGATATATATGCAATCTGGTAACATGTTATAGTGCATTTATCTTATATAATGTTCTCCAACAGGTGCTCAGATTACGGCCTACTTCCAAATCATAAGGTCAATGTTTAAATCATGGGGTCACAGTGCGTATATAAATAAATATATATATATATTTTTTTTTTTTTTAATGAATGCAATATATAGACTTTAAAGTTAAGATACATTTTAGTATGCACAGCTATTTGGTGTGGCCAGTAGAATTTTATGCATCCATCCACAAGAGCTGTAAATTGATTTTCTACTTGAACTCCCAAGGTTGTTCAGTAATTCCAAACTATTATAGAAAGATAATTTTCATTATATTTCCAAGGATCCCATTAAAGAAGAAATTTGGCTTTAACATCTTGCTCTTCATTTTTCTAGGCATTTCTGTTATAATCTTCTATAGTATTTTTTTAAATGTAAATAATATGCACACTGATTTATAATTTTTGTGCATATTGTACCTATATATGTGTGTGAAAAGGAAGAAATTAATTACTCCAAAGCTATAATTTATCAGTTAAACTTAAATGAGTTACATATGGATCACAGAACCAGGATCATAATTTTGTGTGAAACTTGTCTCAGTGCTTTGCAATCCCAGCAGGTGGCTGACATTGTTAACATTCTGTCAATTTGCATCTTCTGTTTTCAACACTCTTTTTTTTTATTACTATTTGTTACAATCAAAACAGCATCAGATGATCTTTTACCTGCCTTCCTTGCGGCCTCTCCAGGAAAACACAGACTCCTGCACACTTACAAACAAAACTAGAACAACATAATCAAACTGTTCCTTCAGATGAGAAAGCAGCAGAGATTGTCATGGCAAATGTGTTATTAAACTATTAAAAAGCCATGGGGAGAGCACGGTAAATTATACCAGGCCATTGTCTTTTAGATCAGAGAGTGGGCACAGATACCAAAGTAATCCTGAATGCAGGACTGCAATCCTGAATGCTGTTAGCAAACCACTCATTGCAGCACAGTTCTCTCTGCTTTTCACTGGTGTTAATCACCCTGGATAGACTCTTATGCTGCTTAGCCAGACTGCCTCCAGCTAGCCAGAGTTGTTTAGTCTGATGCTCAGGCACCTCTTGCCTCTGCAGCAGTGTGTGGTACAGTCTATCTTCAGAGGAACCAGAAAGAATGAAAATCAAGTGGAGTCACAAGATGAATTTATTTCTGTGATTTTTAAAAGCTTACCACAATTAAATCACTGTATAAATTTCTTCAGCATGTAAATGAAATGCAGCTATGCAACTGAGATTTTAGTCTTTAAACTTCCTAGGAAAAATGTTGTTTATATTCACAGACATATGCAATTATTTTGGTGCTGAAATTATGGACCTATTATTTAAAAAAAAAAAAAGATAGATATCATTAGTAAACAAACTACACCCTGTAATGGTCATTTTGTCATTTAGATGACTCCAAAGTAAGATCTATACATTTTCTCCCCCTTCCCCCACATTTTTATATAATCCTTCTGTCAGGATGACTTTCCTTAAAGACTGAAATACACCTCAAGGTTTCATTTGCAAAGGTAGAAAAAAAAAATTCTATACACAGGAAAATTACCTTCATAGCATAAGTTCACAGCTAATGAAAGTTTCTATTTAAGATTTGTCTTCATATATATTAATCAGTATTTTCTATCTTTTTCCCTCCTCTTTCTTTTAATATAACTTTTTATTTCTGATAAATGATTTAAAATACTGTTCTGCATGCAAGCTTGTACATGTGAAGCATTGATTCTGCAACTGATAGCAAATAATTGAAATAATGTACTGCCAAAGTCCTGGGTAATTTGTATGCAATGTAAGTCCATACAATCACTTGCAGGAGTCTGTCATGGGAAAAAGCAGAAGTCTAGAAGCTACTCAGAAGCCTTTTTGTCTAACCATCTACCTATCTGTTTCTACACTTTAGCTTACAGCAGTGCTCAAAATTATTGTAATGGTTAAGTCTGTATCGAAATTCCTAGTTTAAATCCCAGCGCTAAAAGGATGAGAACTCAGATAGAAAAATTCCCTCCAGGCTGGTTTGACATATGGTTTCTGACAATATTGCCAGTGCAGCATGGTGGAAGAAAGAACAGTTAAAATAACTTTCAGGATGAATCTTGTACATACCTAATCCCACCTAGGACTCCACCCGACAAGCTCAAGAACTGTGCTCATGGGAATCTTGCGCAGTTTAAACAAGGCCAGCTACAAGGTGCAGCACCTGGGTCAGGGCATCCCCCAGTATCAGCAGAGGCTGAGGATGAGCAGATGGAGAGCAGCCCTGCTGAAAAGGACTTGGTGGTGCGGGCAGATGAGAGGCTGGACATGAGCTGCCAATGTGCCCTCACAGCCCAGAGAGCCAGAGGGCTCCTGGGCTGCATCCAAAGCAGCGTGGGCAGCAGGGCCAGGGAGGGGATTCTGCCCCTCTGCTCTGCTCTGGTGAGACCCCACCTGCAGTGCTGCATCCAGCTCTGGGGTCCCAGCACAGGGAGGACATGGAGCTGTTGGAGCGAGTACAGGGGAGGGACTGAGATGATCAGAGGGATGGAGCACCTCTTGTATGAGGAAAGGCTGAGATAGTTGGCATTGTTCAGTCTGGAAAAGAGAAGGCTCTGGGGTGACCTAATTGCAGCCTTCCAGTACCTGAAGGGAGCCGACAAGAAAGATGGAGAGAGACTATTTACAGGGGAATGTAGTGATAGGACAATGGGGAATGGATTCAAAGTGAAAGAGACTAGATTATATTAGACATAATATTAGATAGTATATTTTAGTGTGAGGGTGGTGAGGCCCTGGAAAAAGCTGTGGATGCCCCATCCCTGGAAATGCTCAAGGTGAGGTTGGATTGGGCTCTGAGCAACCTGCTCTAGTGAAAAGTGTCCCAGCCCATGGTAGTGGCATTGTAATTAAATGATCTTTAAGGTACCTTCCAATCTAAGCCATTCTCTGCTTCTACTGGTATTGACTAAAGTAATTCGTCCTTTACTGCGTGCTTTGCAGTGGATGTCCCTGTTGGAGTCTCAGACCTAGTCCAGGGTTTCACGATGGGAAAACTGCAAACCCAGGAGAGAGAGAAGTGAAAAAGTGAAGTCTTCATGCCCCTCGGGGTTTGCAGCTACGTCCCTTGGAATTTGATTTGAAGACTTCTTTCCAGATATAAACAAAGCTCCTTTTGGGGGGAATGGAGGGGGCAGGCAATAAATAAAAAAGGAGATAGTGGAAAGGCAGCAGCAGCATATCACAGAAAATAAGACAGTGTGTTTTTTGTACTTGTATCTTTACTGTACCTTGGCAGGACTAATTTTCAAAAGCACGTTGGTGTTTAAACAGGAAAGATGGGCAAGCACGTGGCTAGTCTGAGTAGGACTAGCTGTGAACCCGTACCTTTGCTGGGACATCTTCTCCCTGCCCACTTACAGGTTTGTTTCCTTTTCCTGAACCTCTATGGATCTCAGTTCTTGAGAATGGCAAGATACCTTCCTTCATGCAAATTTTGCACGTTCATATTCCTCCATATGGCTGATCTTAGTAACCTTTCTCTCTACTGCATCAAACATTCTGTTTTCTTTTCCAGATGGTCCAAGACTCTTTCTTACTGTGTTTTCAGAGAAGCATTTTCATGCCTTCTCCATGACTGCTATTCCTTTTAGAAAGAGTTTCCTATGATTGTCAAAGCTACTTGCTTATCCTTCAAAGTTTTAAAATCATGTCTACGTATCTTCTGACTCTATCACTGTAAAAAGTCACTGCTTTCTTGCACCCTTGCATTTCGACTGTGTATTTACAATATTTTTAGATTGAGCTCTTTGGAGCAGGAGCCCTCTCCTGTGGTGGCACTGCAGTTGGGATCTAGAGCCATCAGCAGGTGTTTCAATAAGACCATCAGCAAAAATATTATCACTGTGCTGAACCATTGTGGTGGAGTTTCTAAGGCTCCCAGAAATTAGCACAACATCCTCTAAGCCTTCACAGGCACAGAAATGTCACTGAAAACTTAACTGCCAATCCTGCTCAGGGCAAACATGCATTTTGCTCCCTGTATCTCACTGAGTTTTCCTTGGTCTGAATACATGACTTACTCTGTGTACTTAAGGCATTAGGAACAGAAGCCTGGTTTAGTCAGAATAAACTACAGGAGGCTGAAATGCAACAGATAAATCATCAGTAATTACAACTTCATATCTCATTTCCCCTAGAATAACAAATGATTCCTCATTCTCATGTGGTCTAACAAGCCTTCAGGTTGACTCTTACGAACTAAACTACAACTTTTCTTACCACTACAATTACTAATTTGTTCCTTTGTTGTTGCGGTCCCTTCCCCCCTGCCATGTGGTCCTGGGAGAGGGGCCCTGGGGAGGAGACACAGGGTTTCCCTGCCCCTGGTCGTTCCCCATTGGTTGTTCTGTGTTCCCCTGCATGGGCAAGGACCCTCAGGTCCCATGATTGCAGCAGTTCCTTCGCAGAGCCCCGGCCATGCGGCTGGAGAAATAAACATCTCTGAAACATCTATCAAGAATCGGTCCATAGATATTTCTTTTCCACAGGCCTCGTTGTCTGATACACGTGTTGCAGTATCCCCAACACTTTGTATTGTACCATCACCAAAAAATGGTTATTCTTTCAGCAATCATACTACTGTAGTCATAAATATTTACTTACTACATCACCTTAAAATTTCATTGAAACACTCAATCCTTACTACACTCTAAAATTAAGGAGATCCCCTCCCTGCCCTAAACAACTTTCAAGGAAATTGTCAGAAAGAAGACAGCAGCTGCAGCAGAACAAATCAAACAAGAAAATATTAGGAGAAGCTCCCTTTCCCACTGTTTTGAACAACACATTTTAAAATGTTCACAAGACTTCACAGAGACAGATTAGGTCGGAAACTAAATAAAATACTGTTGGATATTTCACACCCAACCTTTTCTTAATTTTTTGAACTGTCATGGTTCAATCCCAGCTGGCAACTAAGCACCAACCAGCCATTGACTCAATTCTCCCTCAGCTGGATGGGGCACAGAATTAGAAAAGTGAGAAAACTGGTGGGTGGATATAAAGACAGTTTAATAAGCAAAGCATGGTGCACAGCCATCCTCAGGAAAACAGGACTCCATCACACATAAATGTTGCTTAGGAAGACAAGTGCCATCACCCCAAACATCTTTCCATTCTTTCTTCACCCAGCTTTTTATTGCTAAGCATGACACCATATGGTCCTGAGTATCCTTTGGGTCAATTGAGGTCAGCTGTCCTGGCTGTGTCCCCTCCAAACTCCTTGTGCACCCCCAGCCTCCTCAATGGTAGGGTGGGGTGAGAGGGTGGAGAGTCCTTATCTCGGTGTAAGCCCAGCTCAGCAGTAATTAAAACATCCCTGTGTTATCAGCTCTGCTTTCAGCACAAATCAAAAATGCGGTCCTGTAGTAATACTATGAAGGTACCTGTAGGTACTATGAAGAAAACTAACTATTCCAGCCAAAACCAGCATATTAACCAAAGGAAATAATTTCCCTTTCTCCCCAAAAAGCCTGTCACACTTGGCAACCAGTAGGAAAAACTAGATAAAATTACAATTAACCCCCCACTCCTTTCCATATTTAACCATAAAAAAAATTAATGAAGTTGTAGCTATGGGAAGCCGTTCTACACAGCATAATGCTACTAAGTTGTTCTCCACGCATCAAAAACCAGCTCAGAATCACATGGGTCTGATTGCCACTTGCACAAAAGCCACTCATCGCCACTTTGGCAGTATAAAGGAGCTTTGAAGTGGGTACAAATTCTTGTTCTGCATTCTTATTAAGGTTCCTTTCATCTGTCAGAAACATCTAAAAAAAGACAATGATCACATCTCTAAAAACTTCCCATCTCATTGTAAAACACTCTCAAACTCACAGTCGCTGTTTATTGCAGTGTAAAATTCAGGGAACCTACAACTCAAGAAACTGCATCAAAGTAACTGCATCTTGTCTCCTCTAGCATTTTACACTGAACTGTCTGTCTATAAAAGCAGTGATAATTGAGTTTTCAGAGAAGGATATAAAATCCTGCATCTTATTAAATTCTATTAGATTTGAATAGGGTACCAAATTGTTATCCCTGGGTCTGGCAGTAATGATCACTTCACTATACAAAGGCAGGCTTTTTAATAGGGAAGGCCTCTGCTTTTTAACCTTTATTTTAACCTTCCTGTCTGATTTCACAAAAGCAGGTATATGTTTTAAAGAGGAACATGTGATTAAATCTTTATGAAGCAGAATCTTTATGAACCTTTATGAATGAGAAATATTAGTTGAGGGATTTTTGTTCTATAACAGATGTTGGTGAGGTGCATGTGTTGATATATCTGTAGATATGAGGCACACACCCATATATGTCAAAACACTTTCAAATTAAGTGGGGCATTAGGTGAATAACAGCTGATGTCACTGGAAAGAGTCTGAGTGTACAAGCACAAATAAATGCTCTTGCAAGAATCACAGGACTGACTATGCTCTGACTATTCTCTCATCTACCTTCACAACCTTTCCTCAGCCCATGTTCTCTATTCATCCCGTAAAGTCTACAGGTCACAAAGCTCAGTGCTGCTTCCAAAAGTCTATTCATCCAGAGTAAGTTTTTCTAGTTCTACTGCAACCCTCTATCCCTGGTCATTCACCGCTGAAACACCACCAAAAGATGAAAATAATAAACAGGAGGGAAAAATGGTTTATTTTCATTTGTTCTGTACTTCTGCAGTAAGACTGGCTTGGAAAACAATCTACAATGCACCAGCCTCACATTGTACCACGAGAACACATGGCAAATCCCACCTACCCAAAACAGCTTGAATTTCCTAGCATCACTTATCAAAGACAAAGAATCAATCCATTCATTAAAAAAAACAAAACAAAACAAAACAAAGAAACAAACAAACAAAAGCCCCCAAAGACAACAAGAAAGTCCAGCCACCACAAAGCAAAACTGAAAGAAACCAGATGTAAATTTGAGCAGCAGTGATATTTGAATGAACTCTGACACCACTACAATGTTTGAGAGAGAGCTCTGTCTTTGTACTCTTGCATGATGAATGGTTTTAACAAGCCTGTTTCAGACAGTGCAGTGGGGTGTTCATAAAGTCTAACTGTAGCCTGGGGGGAATGCCACCAGCCAATAGTGTCCAGGGACAAACAAAAAATTACCCAAATGAGAACAATTCAGGAAATGAGTTTCTACATCCTGGACTAGTCTGTCTTGCTGTGTTTCTCCCCCATCGTTAGCTAGAGTTCCTTTGGCTAG
>NW_008238647.1:284347-315994 GCF_000691975.1 Corvus brachyrhynchos
TAGCTGGCTACTTGCTGTGTTTGCCAAGCTACTTGCTATTGCTTCTGTTTGTGCAATGGATGGGTTTGAATCCTAAGGTTTTTTTAAGCTGATTTTTAGCTGTTACCAATACAAGGAGGGCATCTAGGCACACAAATGATATACTCCATTTATAGGAATACTCTGATATGAATATTCTATGAACTTGCTTGTCTGCTTGTCAAGGAAATTGGTTTTGCATGAATCTTAAGTGACTAAAGGCATCACAAATATTATCTTGGTTATTGGTTTTGTACCATTCTTGCAACTGTATTTCTAGTTATAGGTCCTTGGATAACAGTGAATAATTCATCTCCATCCAAGGAACATATGCTTCTCAAAAAATACCTGTAGATCATTATTAAAGGCATAGTAATTGTAATTTAACCAAGCAATATGTATAGTTATTTTAATCTTTTCTCATAAATCACTTATCCTAGACATTTAATCAATTGGGTAGAACTCCACTAAAGGTCTGCTAATTTGAGAAAAATCTGCTGGTACAGAGATTTTCAGTACTTCAAAGTGTCCTCTAGACATTATCTTTGGAATGGCAGATTGAAAAAAAAGGTCTTTCCGCCAAGTAAAAGTGCTGCTCTCTACTGCTTTCTAGAGAATGTGGTTGACGAGCTCACAGCTATCACAGTAAATGAAAGTGAGGGGAACTGGAACACTGTAAAACTACAAATTGTGGTCTTCCACTGCTGGCCAGTAACACAGACAATATATCCAAATAGTACCTCACTAGCTATATGCACTGCAAATTTCAGTTCCTGATCCCAAATGAGTTGAATGAGCTCTGACTATATGTAAATGTTCTTCCATTGGTTAGCAAGCATATAATCTTATTCTTGAAGAATACTTTGTCAAGATAGACTGAACAAAATTAAATGACTATTTAAACTTTTCAGTCATCTTTTCTAAATTTTGGCAGGCTATACTTTACTCAGAGATTTAGTAGTGTAACATGACAACTCTTATCACAGTGAGGGTAACTTGCTTTTAACAGCAGTGTTGAGCTACTCAGGAGAGAAAACTTTAGTCCATAATTAGGGAAATAGAACTCTTTGCTGTCATAGCAGCACTGGAACATCTCACATCTCCAGTTTAAACAAATGCATGCCACTTATGTAATAGGAAATTTATCTTTATCCTTCTAGATATTTGCCAGCATGGAACTTGAGGGCTTGAAAAGTGAATCTTTTAGTGGTAGATAATCCTGGCACCTGGTGTCTTTAAAACCACTGCCTGTCAAACCAGCACAAACAGATGCTCCTGTCTGTTTGGCAGTGCTGTTGCACACAGGTTAAACTGTCTGTATCTATCTTTATAAGAAAGAAAATCTTTGTCATTTTTCTCATCATTATTTTTCTAAGAATCATTAATCTGCTCCGCAGTTTATATAATACAGAAAATACATGAGCCCTTCTCTTTGGCCATCCATATCTTATGATGTAGATAAATTTGGTAAACATTCCTTACAGTAATTATCCAGGCTGCTTATAAGGAGAACTGACTTCAAATGATCTTCCACTCTTTTCCTTATTATCTTTCCTCTCTTTTCTTTTCTTTTTTCTTTTCTTTTCTTTTCTTTTCTTCTTCTTTTCTTTCATGGTGTGGGCATGGATTCTTTTCTTTTCTTCTTCTTTTCTTTCATGGTGTGGGCATGGATTTGTACACCTTGCCAGTTCAACCAAGGTTATCAGTCTAAACTATAGTCTCAATCAATCAAGATGGTAAAATGCATAAATTTGCACGTCTGGCTAATCAAAAGCAGCTGTCCTAAGAGGAGTATTAGCTATAACCATGGTGATCTACAAACACAAAACCTTTACATTATCTTATAACTGTTGTATTAGAGTTATTCCCTTCTGCATTTATATTTCATAGAAAAAGAAGCTTCAGCCACGAACTGCTGTTAGAGATGTCCCATTCCCCTGATCATACCAGTAACTTTTCCCAGCACATGGCACTATTGAATAAAGAGAATTGCACAGAGGCTGTGAGGGCAGCCAAGGCTTTAATGCTTCCCTGTCTTTACAAAAACAACAGAACCAAACCTGTTCCACTATGTTCTAAATGCATGATTGCATTTTTGTAGTGTCTTCACTTAGGAATACAGACTCGTCCTGGTATCATCTTCTGAAATCCACTGACTCCAACAGCACTCAGCTGCTACTAAAGTGTTGTATCAAATGCACATTCATTGGGGCTAATAAAATTAATTCTACAGCACCTAAAGAAATAGCTGAAGCAATATCAGAGCCCTTAATGTTTCTCTCTGAGAAATGAAGAAGTGAAAACACAGCAAAATCTTGGAATGTGGAAAAAAAGACTGAACATCATGCTGTTTTCAAAATAAGGAACCAAATAAGAGATGATGAACTATACACTGACCATTTCAACTTAAATTCCCAGCAGATTATGTAATATATAAATAATCTAGACACTGGTAAACGGCTTGCAAATGACATGAAAAATGTCTATCATGGACTTTTCAAGAGCACCTTGTGTTAAATCAGTTTAACTGTCTTCTACAAGCAAGAATACACAGATAACAGATACTCAAGTCTGGATGTGAGCTATCTGATGTTTAAGAATTTTGACTCCAGGTAGCTCAAATGATGCTTTCATAATCAAGTTATGAACACATGATCTAGATTTAAATATCATCCTCTTCTTTAAAAAAAAATCTTTTACCAGCAACCAAATAGAAGAATATCTAGCATGAAGTTTCACCTGGGTTTCTGTTTATGTTTCCTTTCATGACACAGATTACGGAATAGAGTTTATGCTTATGAAATCTGCAAGAAATGTGAAAGCGGGAGTGGAGGACAGGATTCAAAGTAATCTTGACAAATTTGACACAGGGAGTAGAAATAATAAACGAAATCCAAAGAGAGGTAAGGGGCAAGTTCTACACTTGTGCAGGAATAATCCATTTAAACAGAATACAGAACAACTGTTTAGGAAACACAACTTCAGCGTAGGGTCTGAGATTACAGCAGATGACAGCTGAGTATGAGTCAACAGTGCCACACTTGTGAAAAAAAGTAGCATCATCTCCAGGACATATTGAAAGAATAAGAATCTCAAATTCTTGAAGAAATTTCATGCTGAGGCAGCTGCAGCACTGGGATCAGTGTTGATCGAAACTTTCCAAATAAGAAAGTCCAAGAGAGAACTAGAAGAATGATGAGAGGACAGGAAAGTCACCCATCATTTGTTTAGTTCATGGTGTGAGCTAAAATCAAGAAGACTAAAAAAAAATTAAATTGTTTTGTCTAAAGAGAAGATTGAGGAGGTAGCTGATAACAAAGTATGGCTGCCAAACAGAGAGGGAATAAGCTGTCTTTCATGCCAATGACAGCTAGTACAACAGATAGGAGTTTGAAATTGTACTAAGAAAAATTCAAGGAGGATTTTAAAGATATTTTTCCTTTGGTAAAGATAGTGAACTACTGAAATAAACTGCAAAGAGGAAAGGGACAAGTTGTTTAAGAATAAGCTAACTGAGCATTTGTCAAGATACATCTTTCTTAGAGGATACAGGGGACTACCTCTCCCCCTCCAACCACCAAAAATACTTTCTAGTCCTATTTTTGTTATACTTTTCCCTCATTCTATTGCATTTCCTTTGTCTGGATATGGATTAGACTATTTTTTCATTTGCTATATAGATGTTTTATGGTATTAGCTAAATCCCATTAAATCATCCCTTAGGATGAGTTATCGATAATAGTATCAGCTTCTAGAAAGTTAATAAAATGTCCATTTCTTTGAGATATGTCATTTCAGCTTTGCAGTTAACTATCCTGCATTTGAGCACTGCTGATCTGTTTACTGTTGTATCTTTGGGATTTGACAGTTTTTATTTGATAAATGGTGATTTATTCTTTCAGCATCTCAACATTATCCATTTAGCTAAATAAATAGTACTACAGATGAGTATTAAAATACCAATGCCTTACACTGCTGCGTGGATGAACCAATAGTTTCTAGCAGGCCACATTCTTGATATAAGAAGAATAAATTACTAACATCAATTCCAAAATTCCTAATAATTTACAGAATATATCCTGTGTTATCATTTATAGGGTGTAACTCTAACAAGGTTTCAGTATTTATGACCTGAAAGCAAGCAGTAAACTACTAAATATAGTTCATATTGTACAATGGAAATGTCAAGCTGGCAAAATACCTACCTCAAAGAAGAACATTAAAACCAAGCCTCCCATTTGAGCAAGAGTATGTGATCTAGAATAATTAGAGACGTGGTATTGCTTCTTGTGCAGATCACTTCTTTTAATATTGGTTATCTATTTTATTGGTACAATCACAAATCAGTGCAGAAAGGTAATGATGTCATCAGTTATTTACGCCTATAAAAACATTTCTGTAATAACTTTAAAAAGAGCTAAGTACTTGTCCAGCAAGTAGAGCACAGGCATGAGTGGCATTTAGATGACCCAAAAGGCTACTTGTTGGTGGTTGCATCACTTATGACATACAACATTAAACTCCCTTCTGAAGGCTCTCTTGAGATGGAAAAATTGTTCATGTGTGGAATTAATCTTAACTAATTAATTAATTAATCTAACACCCCAAAATGGGGTGGCCACAGCCAATTAAGCCAATGCTTACTGAGGGTGATCCCCAGCCCTTGCAAACTCCAAAATCATCCCTGCCCTGTCTGGCAGATTTCTGTTAGGCCTAGGCCCAGAGTATGATGGAGTCCAGACTGACAGACCTGGAACCGTGCCCTGTGACTGGCACTGGTAGCTTGCCTATTGCAGTCTTTACTCCATCTCCTGTGGCACCACATGGGGCTGGATTGGCCTCTGATTTCTGATCTCTGGACTGAATCTAGTTTAACTGAGGCATTCACTGAAAAACAGGAAATGGACAGAGATGCCTTATGCACAGCCATTTATGGTCACATATACTCCGGAACATGAGAGTCCAGACACCACTGTACTGCCATCACTTCCTTTTATTTACCTGAAGAAAGCCCCAAAACGCACATGGGGCTCCTCTGAAAACTTCCAGTGTTCACCACTGACAGCAAAAGAAGGTTGGGATTGTATTACAGATCCTCTATATCATCTTGCTATGCAGAGGCTGAGTTGGAGGCGCTTGAGAAAACACTTAAGGTCTTGCCTTAGAAAAATTATAAAAGAATTCAATAATTCTGAAGCAGCAGAGGAGAATTTGTGTTCAGGACTACTCTGGAGTTATGAGTTCTTTCCTGTGAGGCTGGTGCGACACTGGAACAGGTTTCCCAGAGAAGCTGTGGATACTGAGTTCCTGAAAGTGTTCAAGGCCAGGTTGGATGGGACTTTAAGGAACCTGATCTAGTGGAAGGTGTCCCTGCCCATGGCAGGGGAGTTGGAACTAAATGATCTTTAAGGTCCCTTCCAACCCAAACCATTCTAGTGATGCCTTAGGTTTTAACTTTCATATTTTTCAAATCCTGTACTGCTTTGTGTGTAACTCTGAAGTTTCTTGTAGCCTGTTAATTTCTGCTTTCTCATGCTAGGTAGACATAACAAAGCCTCCCCAGGCCTGCTCTCCAAGGACACTCAGACCGTCCTAGGCCCAAAATGTGTAAATCAACATCTTTAGAAGGGGGGTAAGCTTGGGGAAATTACATCATTGACTGAAGCTTTAACTGGAGAATTAACCCTGATATGCAAATGAACCAAACATAAAAGTGGGAAGAACTCGTGACCTGTTGTCCATCTTGGGGTCCATTTTGGAAGTAGCCTCTGGCTCCCCAGAGTGTACCTTTGAAGGCCTTTCAAATAAATACCTACTTTATTCCCTTACTCCTGTCTAGTCTCTGTTTTTAGGTGGCCACTTCAGGCATCAATACGACTCAATGATCCCACTTGATCAGAAGATACCTGAGAAATTGGAATAAACTTTCCCTGGCTATCCTTTTCTTTTTGTAATAACTACAGAAGGAGACTAAGACTTCACATACCTTTTAAATGACAATGTAAGGTTGTCATCTATCCAGTTTAAAGGAATAAAACAAATAAATTTAACCACTACATTAAGGCCTTGTTCTACCTGTACAAACCTCCTCTGCTATCCTCAGCAGATTTGTTATGGATTCAAAGAAATACAAAGAACAGAGGTACAACCTGCTCTGAATCAGTGTAAAACCCCTGCATTAACACCATAGTTCCAGTTTTCCCTCAAAATACTGTGACTTTTCCCAATTGATTTCACTGAACTTATTCCTGATTACCTTCAGCACTTGAGAACCGAAGAGCTCTTTCCGAGCACTTCATAGCACTGCTTCAGGGCTGCAAACCTCACATTTGCCATTCCAGCCTTACTTTACATGTTGATGAATATCACATTTCATCACCCAGCTACTAATAATCCACAAAGGATTGCCTGCCATCACTTTGTTTTCAAAATTCTTTCAATAATAATTCTTTTAAATCTGGCCTTTCTTTGTATGCCTCTCCTTTAGTCAAGGCTCATATACAGGTGATATTAAAGCACACTATGCAATCCTTTCAGACTGCATTACCCATGGGTATGGACAAAGGAAAAGTACCTCAGTGTGAAAAATGAATGTAATATACAGTAGAAATAATCTCTGGATCTCAACTTGGCTTCTGAAGGATTACAGAGCAAAAATCAAATTTTATTTTATTTACTAATTTATTGCCTCCAGTTAGCACGTGCTGTTCCAAGATGCTTTGGAATTGCTGTCAATAAGAATTGAAAAATCTGTCTGTATAAGGTTCTATTAGGTAGCAGTGTACATGTTGGAGCAGACTGTTTTTCCAGAGAAGATTGTCACACTGGTAGCTTTTTTAGCTTTCTGAATGTTCATTCAGATAATAGAAAATATTTAGGAGAAACTGATAACCTGACAATATCCATTCATGTTCTTCCCATCCCTGACACTGCTGCAAGCCTGATTCCCACTTCTTCAGAAAGGCCATGAATCAGAGTGGCTCATGATCATATTTGCAGAAATCACACAATTACCCAGGTATAGATTTATTCAGGGAATGAAGCCCTCATTAAGAACATATAAGGCTCTAAAGCTACAACAGACAACATCCCTAGTAATCCAATGCACAGTGTCTATTTGATATGGCATGAAACAGCCTTGTAGAGAAGATGCACTTCTGACTGGCTTTAGCTATCTTTTTACCACCGGGTTTGAAAATAGGCCTGGATGCAGTACCAGCAACTTTTTGCTTTCATTCTTTGCATGATGAAGTCTAAAGATGACAGCAGTAAGTCTGAAATGCAAATTCATAAAAACCACATGGAAACAATATAAACTATATTATAATGTGTTAAAGATATCTTAACTCACGTAAGTGAATACTCTACCAAACTTCTGAAATACTGCTGGGAGTTGGAAGATCACATGATAAGCATTGCAGTATTCTTTTATTGCCCTGTCAATCCCTCCTCATCCTCACCATTAAGTCTTTCATTTATTCAGTTGCCTCTGTTAGTCCCTGTATCCCTTTTCATAAAATGGAATCCAGGGATTTTTCAGGCTCTATTTATCATACAGTAGAGCTTGGGACATCATATCTTTCCCAGTAATTTATAGCTGTGTGGCTAATAACTCTGTTTTTCAATGACAGTGCAAACTCAGCCAAGATAGAAATATCACTAAGTTATGACCACTTGTCTGGGATACAAAACTTCACAAAAATGAGTTTACGGTTTCAGTAGACCACTGTTCTCAGCAAGACCCATTACAATAGACACTAATAACTCAAAGATCAGACTAGGCTAGCAAAATTATATTCCTTAGATAGTCTTCTTATGATTCCATGTCACAGACCTACCGCACCAGTTCTATAGATCTGACAGAATAAATAATTCAGGCTTCATGGAAGTGCTATGAAGACGTGGTCTTGCATCATCTTACAAACACTTTTTTTTCAGGAGAAATAATTTTCAAAGATAAGAAGCTAAAGCAAATGCTAAATTAACGTTTTTAATACTGATGTTACTTGTATGTATAGAGGCAGAATTTTTCATGTATTTCTATGGCCATGCCAATAATCAGATATAATTTCCTTGACTAACTAGGTATGTAACATACTGAATATGTATACTGTATGTGCTTAACATCTACAGTATTGCATGTATTCTTACAGGTGGCATTGTGGTTTCACCTGCTAAACATTTGTTTTGTGGTATTCAGTGCTTGTACAGTCCTTCACTGAGTTTTGCCAAAAATCCTTTATGTTAACTATAAACACCAACCAGGATAATTAAACCTGATATGCAGCATACTGAATATCAACTTGCAATACAATTAGTAAACAGCACTTAGGTCTAGATGACATTGGTTGTACTCCTGACTGCTCTCGATTCTGTTGTTCTGGACAATATCTCTTAATGTTTAGTCTTCCTGAGTGATATAATTACAGATTTATAACTGCCTACATAGGCCTTAACTTTAAGGGGCAGTGGGTTCAGCTGGTTGCAAGTTCTTCTAGTCACAGATGCTCCCTGAGGTGGAATCATGTTACCCCAGAAACTCACTGTATCCCACTAGAGTTAAAGTAGTCAGTAAGAAAATTAAATTGCCTAAAGCTCCAAGGAGAAATAGTGTAAGCAAAGGGGACTGGTAAACATAGAGGCAGTTTAGTTTTTTTATCCGTAATTCCAACCTTAAAAGTTATATTATTTAATCTAATTTAGTAATTTCAGTGCACTTTCTATTATCTTTAGCTTTTAAAAAACTATTTCTATTTCTTCTGGAAAATTTTCAGTTTTATAGATGAAAACTTGCTTGACATACTTTTTTTTTCAAAAAACTAAGAATAGTCACTTTTTCCTACCTTCAGACTCACTCACTGATAAATTGTTTTGCAGAAAACTAGCATGAAATCTAAAGAAGTACTAAGTTGTCCAAAGTGCAGGAATTAAGGGCTTATGTGCAAAAGAACTTGATAACTTTTCCCATGTCTCCTACGTACAGTTTATTTGTTTATGGCTTATCAGGAAACTAAGCTTCCTGAAGGTACTCGAAGTTGTGTTACTGAAGACAGGCAACAGCTGACAGCAAGCAAGCTGACAGATTCTTTGCTTAGAATGCAAGAGACAGCTTTTCAGCTGAATGATGGAGGTATCTGGTTCCAACATTAGCCTAGAATTCTCTCCAACTCAGCAAAATGCTTTAGTTTGACCCTCTACTGTGAAGTAGGAGGTTTAAATCCATCCAGGAAATTCAGGAATCTAACCTACATATATATTGCCAGAGAATGCTCTAATTGCAGAGCTCTTCTGCAAAAAGGCAGGCAGTGGCTTTTTCTCCCACACAGTGAGCCTTTTACACACTTTTTACACTTATGTTCCCGGCTATAGTGGCAGGGAAGTCAAGGAGAAAGGTGGTTTACTGGATACAGCCACTTTGGCACTCCCTCTCTGCCAGTTTAGCCATTCCCGGTTTAGTCTACTAAACACTACCACAAATCTCACCTTTTGGCATCCACCTTTCCTCATTCACTCTCCTTCAGCTTTGTCTCAATTGTATTCTTGAAGCCAGGCGACTACATCTGTGTGTTGTGGCTGCTGTGGCAGGTAAGGCCCTTGGGGGCCTTCATGAAATTGCATTGTCCCTATTTGTATGTTTCTCCCTTTTCTCACCATTAGCTTTTCTGTTCACTGACTAGTTTCAAGCCTGTTTTATGGAAAGGTCAACACCCGAGAAACATCTGTACATACAACACTTGTAGCAGTGATCAAGCAGATCATTGAGCAGATGACAAAGCAGAGAAGAAAGAACCTATTAACATCCAAGTAAACAGTATGGTGATGCAGGAACTAAAGATGTCATCAGTGCTAGAAAAACTAAGGGGAATGAATTTCCTTTTTCTTCCTCTCCTTTCCCCCACTTACTTCCCATGAGAAAGCTTCACTTGGATCTCACAGAGAGAGACACCAAAATAGAACAGCCATGGGATACAAATCGGCACAGAAGACAAGATCTTTTGGTTTCGTGTACTCAAAACACTACTTGGATCACTCTATTCCTGATAATAATTTCACACAAGAATATCAGAAGCAGCCATCAGGCAGGCATAAGGACTAATTGTCAGCAGATAATTTATGGGAAAGATTTTGATTAGTTCTGCTCACACATTGTCAATTCACAGCCAGATTCCTACTAAAGAAGTAATTCACCAGGTATTTTACACTCTTTAAGAGTGTACAGGATATTCACACTTTCACACTATAAGAGATTAAATGGTTGCTATCCCACAGTTAACTGTAGTGGCTCCTTTGGACAAAACAAAATCAATCAATCCCACACATTTTCACAGGAGGCATAAAAAGTTTCCAAACTTGTAGTAAATAATTTGAAAATGCCTCCCTGAATATTTTCACTTTTTCTGTTAGGGCTAGTGAAGCAGGATGTTCTGGCATACAGCTGGAAGGATGATGGCCAACACTTGTACTTTTGTGTTCTGGCCCCTTATAAACAAGTGTTCTAAAACAACAGATGCACTTTATAAACCCAGAGATTATCAGGGTTATCGGAAAGCAACAAATGTTAAGAAAAGTTGTAGCTTATTTAGCAACAGCTTCAGTTTCCTATCTGGAAGAAAAAGAAGTAGACCTCTTACGGAATTTAAGAACGAGATCAGAACGGGGGTTTCGACAGCAAAAACTGAAAGAATGTTACCTAGTTCCCACAGAAAAAATAAAAAATAGAAAGAAAAAGAAAAAAAGAAGAAGCAACTTTATGAAATACCAGAGAAAAAAGAGGTAGCATTTCAGTTTGTTGCAGGCATAAAATCACAGAATCATAGAAAGGTTTGGGTTGGAAGGGATCTTAAATATCATCTCATTCCAACCCTCTTGCCATGGGCAGGGAATCTTCCACAAGACCAGGTTATTCAGAGCTTCATTCAGCTTGGGATGGAAAGTCCACAAAATCTTTTGATGCATAAATTTTTTTGAGTCCAGATGTATAGTAGATGGTGAACAGGGAGGACACTGAGAAATCAAGGAGTTGTCTAAAAGCCAAGCAGCTATCTTGGCAGACTAAATGTCCAGGGGCTTCACTAGACCTCTTCTTTTTAGGTTGGCCTGATGGATAAACTAATGAAAGGCAAAACTGAAGCAACAGATATACTTAATGTATACCCTAACAAGCTTGTTTACAAACAAACTGAAAATTTGCTTTCAGCTTTGAGCGGTGGAAAGCACAAATTTAGTAACGAATGATGCTTCATCATTGTCTTGCTTTGCTCATGAATGAGTGTAGGAATTACGTACTCTGCCTCAGATTCACATGGAATGTCTTCATTTCATTTTCTCAGCCATCATAGTAAAAATATACTGAAAAGAAATATAATGTTTCTTTTCAGTACTTAGGTTTTTTCACCTTTATGCAATAATTGGTACCATGTAGAAAATCATCACTGTACCCCTGCTAAGACAGGAAACAAGGCCTTAAAACTCACTGTATTGAATTTTCTAAAAAACACCTGTGTAGCAGGTTGATTTTTCATTTAAGTGGAGTAGTATAAAAAACTAAGGAATTACTCATCCTGCTGAGGTTCTGCCCGTGCAGCGCAACAGTTGCCTGTAGTGCTTTGTTTCAAGATGCATCCTTGCAAAGGCTTCCAAGCATTCAAAACACAACCCCTTTTTCAATTATTTCAATTGCAGTAGGATCTGCTGTGCTACGTTTTCTTCCAAAACCAGAGGAAAACATTGTTCTGCCTATAGGAAATCTACAAAAGTCAACAAGACAAGGTTCCTCTGATGTTGAATTACATTGAACTGGTGTAGTCATTACTCTTACTCTGAAGGACCAGGCAGATTCATTAGTGCATAATGTATGACCATTCATGATGCTCATGCAGGGGGTTGAGGAAAAGCAGTAGCTTGCTCATTGGTGTGCTACTCTTGGAGGTCAGAGGCCAGCTTTGGTCTGCTGCAGATTGAGATATGAGAAATCATTTAAAATCTGCCTGTATCTAGTGCCCATCTGAAAAGTTCTGGGCGTTGGTTCAGACCATGGAGCCAGTGAGTCTAACCAGATCATCTGAACATCTCCTTAGGACCAGCCCTCTCCATTTACCTAGGAGTAAGGTAGCTGAAATGCCACCAAACTGGGCCGTAGAAAAAACTGTTGAGCAGTACAGATGAGTGTCCCGGTGCTTCAAATAATGTTCTGGCTTTCTTGTTTAGTCTTTGAGTACATCGACAGACACATTGCCACAACAATTTGCTCTCCCTATCCCTGTAACCTCCTACAACTAAAGGAAAATTGGGAGATCCTACAGAACATTGATTATGAGCAGAGGCTGGGAACACCGGAGTCACGGTTCCATCAACATTCATGCTGAAAACCACCAGTTCTTGCAAACCAGCAAGAGCAGATGTATAACTAAGTACTACTCCTTAATGCTGGATTACTACTGAAAAAATATGTTTGTTTTCCTCAAGGCTTCTTCTAAAGGAGTTAGGCCTGCCATATTTCCTGGAAGAAAAGATTGCAGTTCTGTACAAGCCTTTGATAACTAAGTGGCCTACTGAGAGGATGGAAATAATAGAGAGGAACCTGGTTTCCATATCTCTTTTATCAATTTACAGACGCTATAAATATCGATTTGCAGCCACAGCTGCAGAATAAAAAGATGTCTGTTTTCTGTATCGGGCATCCTTCACCCATAAACTGTTCCAAAGCTAAACTCAGTGAAGACAAAATGAAAGGAAATGTGTAACAGGAGGATTTCACACTAATGAATTTAAGGTGAAAAGTTTCAACCCCATTGCATTTATGGCCTGGTTTGGGGGCCCCAAAGTAAAGCTCTGCCAAGGGAAGAGCCCTTACCACAACATTGCTCCTTCTTGGGATCATCAGTACAACACTGAGGTAATTTTAGCTCTCCATCTAAAATAGCATAGGAATAACAGTACTACTGTAACTCATAAGGACAGCAGAAAGAACAGGCACTCTGAAGCATCCAGATCCTATGTGATCAGACAGACAAAGGAGGAGAATAAACTTTCAATTTTATTGTCAAAAAAACTAGAAGGGAGCAGAACTGGGTTTTCCTTTTTTTTTTTTTTTTTTTTTTTTTTTTTTTTTTGTTTTTTTTTTTGTTTTTTTATGGCCTGGTTTGGGGGCCCCAAAGCAAAGCTCTGCCAAGGGAAGAGCCCTTACCACAACATTGCTCCTTCTTGGGATCATCAGTACAACACTGAGGTAATTTTAGCTCTCCATCTAAAATAGCATAGGAATAACAGTACTACTGTAACTCATAAGGACAGCAGAAAGAACAGGCACTCTGAAGCATCCAGATCCTATGTGATCAGACAGACAAAGGAGGAGAATAAACTTTCAATTTTATTGTCAAAAAAACTAGAAGGGAGCAGAACTGGGCTTTTTTTTTTTTTTTTTTTTTTTTTTTTTTTTTTTTTTTTGTTTTTGGGTTTGGGTTTCTCCTTTTTTTGAGAGTTTGTTGGGGGTTTTTTTGATGAAGCATAAGCTTTTTCCAAGTTCTTCTTAGGAAAACAAAGCAAAGAAAACAAAGACAGTCCTTCCAATGCCACAGCTAGACAAGCTCAAACTTGGTAAAAATGCCAACCTATGTAAAAATCAACTGAGTCCTTTCTCTATTACAGTTTCATGGTGAAGCAAATCATGTGAGCAGTGACCTCACTGAAAATGACATTTTTATATATATATATATAGTCTTTGAGCTTTCAGTTTTAACTATCTTCTTACTGCTCTACCATGTTTTTTGTCTTTTTTTCTGGTGGGGGGGTGGGAGGAGGCACATATTTCCAAAAAACATTAGGGCTGAAGATGGCTGATTGGAGCCAAGAGTCAGGTGAGCTCAGCTGAATTTGTGGAAAAACAAAAAGTCCTCTTATGGTCATCACAGAGCGACTGAAAAACACCACTGGTCTTATAGCTCAAATAGAGCTCTCAGCAGGTCTTTGTCCCCATGCATACTAAGGTTGCAGACCAATTTTTTTCGTGCCAGAAGCCCATAACTCACCCAACAGCTATTTTTCTGCATGGGGCAAAGAAGGCACATTGAAAACATGAGTTAATCATTGGAGGGGAAAGCAAAACAAAAAAATAGAAGTGAGGTTTTGTTAAGAGTTTTAGGCTGAACAAAAAATGTTTGGGATTAATTATTTATAAATACTTTACAATTAGCATCTTAGACAGTTTTCACTTTATGTGCTGTGCCACTGATTAGATATAACTTCAATGAAATAAAATCAAACCAGAAATTTAGCCCATTGTAACGGATCTTGTCGTTCTCACAGGAAATTATCCAATGTTTCCAGTATATTTGATGCTCAAGTTTATTTTGTCATTCAATATAGGATGACCTTGGCTACCAGTTAACAAGGGACCTTGTCTATGTAACAGAGCTGACAAATGGCACATAAAAGACACTGGAATATACATAGTACTTATTAACTATGACTAAATCCCACATGGCACAACTTTAAGAATGAGGACTCATGTTCTGTAATCTTCCATTATGACTGCAGGTTTTTATTTCTCATACAGTGTCACAAAAAACTGGAATGAGAAGCCTCTGCTGAAGTGTATAAATCTAAACGAAGTTTCCTTATGCACTGAGATTACAAGCTAGGAAAAAAATGGACAAAACAGCCAACTAACAAAATGGAAAATTAAAAGCTAGACAAGCTAGGAAAATGAAGAATGTGACTCTTGGCAGTATTTGTGAAAACCACCCAGAAAGATGGTGTAGAAATTGGACTAGCAGAAGAAACTTAGCTGCACCACAAATTTTGGCGTTGCAAAGGCAGATATCACTTCTCAGTTCCACCATAACAAACACAACAGTACACAACTGGATAAATGTGGTTTATACATATAAAAAGTTATTCAACAAGGGGGGAAATAATCTGCTTTGTGAAAGCAAGGGTTAAAGGGTTTCTCTTCTCATTACTTCACATTATTTTTCCTGTGTGAAGAAGTGCATTTGAGTATTCCATGGATTACATTTATGAAGGGAAAAGAAATCTTTTGGATGTAACCCCAAATACAGAAGGAAAAAAGAATGTACAGCTGGCAGTATGTGACCTGGTTTCTGAGTGTAGAATGGGGGATAATAACTCAGAGACACCACTGGCTTCAAAACCCACATTGTTATAGCTGAAGATATAATTTCTGATAATTCAATTTTTGGTACAGCTTCTCTGGGCCCAGTGAAATCCAAAGAAGTCCCACTATGATATTTTATAACCTGAAGGGTAGGTGCGAACTCCAGAGGTGCTGATGGCATTACCTGACAGAGTTGCAGAAGCTTGCTTTCCAAAAAGTGTGCATAATTTCACCAACTACTTTCCTGTGCTCTGTTTTCTAGATGGAAGATTTTTCAAGCTTCAGACAAAAAGAGAACAAAAGTGTTTATTACACCTGAGACAGAAAAACCCTTTTCTACCAGATGACCTTTACACTTGTATGCATTTATTGCCCAAAAATTAAAGTGGGAAAATACAAATTATTTAAGATGCAGTATAACCAACATTTTTTTCCCTTCCCTAAGAGCTATTGTCAATACTACAGAAACTTGAAGCAGGTACAGAAATGAAGTTAATTTTAACAATGATTCCATGGTACAAATGAGTGTGTTATCACATTGTTCTAGGCCCAAATTCTCCTCTTCTTAAACAGTATTTTCTGAACTCTGCTTCCAGTTCCATGAAGGCCGATGCATACATAAAAATTAAACAGTTGAACAATTAGCTGCATGACTGCAGCCTATATGAAGTTTGATATTACATTTAAAATGACATTGCAGTCAACATCTTTAAAATGCCTGTTTTCAACAACCTAGACTTTGAGAGTGTTTAAGATCTTCTAGTACAGCAAAAAGGGGCATTTTCCATGAGAAGCAGAGCTTTAACAAAAGCATTTAAAAAACTTTCATTCCTATGCAATCCTTACTTTTTAGCATACTTAGACATGCACATGAAAATATGCAACTTATTTTTTTCCAGCTTGCTCTTCAAGAGTGGCACAGTTGCAGGTTTAACTTCCACTCTTAGACTGAGACAAATTGCTCTGTCATTACTATTTTATTTTTACAGTCATTCCAACCTAAAATTTCCTCTCAGCAGTGTGGCTTTTTATTAGCCTTTTGAAAACATTGGGTAAGAAAATTCAAACTATAAAGCAGCCATTACTTGGTTATTGATGCTAACCCTTTGATAGGTCTGAGGAAGTCAGGTACATTATGTCTGGGCCTTTGAACATTTTTTTCCTTTTCATTTCAGCAAGCATTAACATCAGAGACATCAAGCTAATCCTTTCAGCTTCTAATCAGTGTTGTGGACACTTTTATTTCAGCTACTGAGCCTCTCTGCAGCTATTGGGAATTTCAAGTTGAAATGTTAATGATTATAAAAATGTCACTGAGATGACATAGTGCCCCTTTTTGCTGCCTACAGTTTTGTAGGAAAACAAAGTTACTGAAAGTAGCACTTGTTCATGCTGAGGAAGTACAACATTTCTGCTACCATCTTACATGTGTGCACTGATTTTTTAGAAAAGACACTATCTTAAAGTACTACTACTACTAATAGCATAGATCATGTCCTTCCATAGTGAGCTTCCCTTATGCAAGTGAGAATCTGAGACCTCAAGACTAGACTTTTGTAATGGTGTTATTTTTACCTCCTCTAGAAGATACCTGTGTTGTCCACCAGACAGATCCCACAGAGAAGTCAGAGTGAGAGAAATAAAATTTACTTTCTTACTGAACATGTTGAAAGTCAGTATTTGTTCTTAAATGATCAAGCTTAGCTTTGCCTTCTGTTCTTCCTCTCTTGTGACCAAACAGAACAAAATAAAAGTGAAGAAGGTGTTGAGCAACATGGAGCTGTTTGGGATCACACTTTAAACCCCCAGAAAAAACAAAAACAAACAAAAAATTCCTTTGGTACAAGCCAGGATTTTAATATAAGTCCCAAATTCCCAGATCTCAGAATCCAAAAAGAATATTAAATCTCATTATGATTAACCCCCCAATAATTTACAAAATTAATAAAACTTGACAATACTGAAAAATTTAAAACTTTTGTCCATTGCAGAAGTAGGCTAAAGAGCTTAAAAAGTTTTCTTATTTTTGCAGGGGAATAAACTCTTTCTCTTCCACCTGCAAGAAAACTTTGATTCGGGGTGAAGGGAGAGACAGTTAGGTACTTGAGATCTAAATGATACCAAGAACTCATTGTTCCTACTCATAAAGGCACAGGCACTGCTAGAAAGAATATCAAAATAATAACTGGTCAAGACTTCTAAAACCATTAACAAATTTCAACATGTTACTGTGTTCAAATATTGCTCAAATCTTTTTTGTTTACTAGTTGTTTTCTTATATTAACTTCAGAATACTTCAGTAGTGGTGGAATATTTTGACCAACCTGGCTGAAAGCATATATGCAAAAAAACTTAATGCAGAATTATGGTTCCCAGAAAACATCATAAACTCCAGGATTTTCATCTCTTATCTGTGCTGCTAAAATATTTGCAAAAGGCTTTATTAATAATCTCTGCAGTCAAAATCAGGAGCAAAACCATTTTTTCCAGTTCCAATACAAATTAATTGGTATAACATCTGCAAAGTCTTGCTAAGACTGAGCACTGATAAGCAACACCACTATCCCTCCATCACACTTTATATATAGAATGAATGTTTAGCAAAAGCTGAATAAATAGTGAGGGTTATCTGCCATATTACAGCTCATTTTGATATATCATGATATGTTAAGCTCTTAAAATAGACCTCATGCATCTTAGTTTAGAAACCTCTAAAGTTTATGATAGCTTTAATTGATACACTTCTAAAGAACCAAGTCCTCATCATATCATTGACTTTATTATATGAACAGGTGCGGCTGAAACTCATTTCTGGAAGGACAAGTAAGGTACAGTTTTACTAAAACCAGTGGGTTTCCCTTCCACTCTACACTACGTATATTCTACAGCAGAAACTGTTTACATTTTGCCTCCATCTTTCTAGATGGGTGATGATGTTTATTTAGTGACCAAATTTGGACTTTTCCATAATTTATGTACAAAGACTTCGGAGTTCTCAACTGAATGCTAACTTTTATTCCCAAGCCCTTCTTGCAGTAATTTCAAAGGAATATGGGTGCACAAATCACAGAATTATATTGATTCTTTCTGGTGACACTTGTCATTGGCCAAAGTGTGCTGTGGATTTACTCACAAGTTCCTCTCTAAGCAGGGGCAGGGCTGTTTTCACAAACCTCCTTGGCAAAACAAGACACACAGACTGGATCCTTCTGGATTCATTCTTGAATTTTCTTGAATTGTCACTATTCTGACTTAAAGACAGATCTTGTATTTTTCCCAAGATGGATAATGTTGGATAGCTCTTTTCTGCCTTTTTTTTTTAAATGCACCTTCGTCCTCTGCTCATGAAACAGTCTATTTCAATTAGATAAATGTGTGCATACAATGACCAGCTTTGTCTCCAAAGAATTTTGAGGATATTTTTTACAGACTTTCATTTTTCTAGCTTATGAATTCCAGCCTTTTAGAGCATTAGCATTTTTTTATTAATTTGGAATTCCAGTATTAACACATGATTTATTGTTTTTTAAATAAGGAAAAAAATGCCTCAACAATGTCTATGGACTAAAGTTTCCAAAATAATATTTACTTTCTCATCTTTGCAGTTAAATTAAAAGTCAGTAGTACTAACACAAGCGATAGTTTTCCAATAAATGCAAACTACTTTGGCCTTTCCTGGGTCCTTCTAAGACAGCTGACTCCTAGAATAAATGACAGTAGCATTTTCAAAGCTGCTAAATTATTCCAATCCTACTGAAGCAGATACTGTCTGGCATGAAGGATCCTAGGACTGGTGAATCTGAACAGACAGGAGTAACTGAGTGAGCAGAATTCACTATGATAAAGAGCTTAAGATAAAAGGAGAGATTTATATTGAAATAGAAGCTTACAGTAGCAGATCACTTTAATTTTCTCTGCCATGTAGTAAGCAAAAAGCGTGTAAAAGGTGGGTAGACAGATTTGACTTGTGGATCAATATTCTGTTGATCTCTGGCCACAAAACAATTAATCTCTGCAGTGCAGAACAAAAGTAAAGGGGAATTTAATGTCAAATCAGTTAACCACAATCTGAAATTGAAAAAGGAGTATTGATAATGATGTTCCTCCTATTAAGTGATATCATCCAGAGCATTCATAGCAATGTAATAATTACACAGTGCAGTTAGCTTGATCTCCTAGGCTAACATCATAGCAATCAACTGCAGCAGCGTCTCCACCATTCTGTTAAGAGCTACATTTCCAAAGCTGAGTCTGAACTTCTTAGAGAAAAATTTAATTTCAGCTATCTGCCATAAGCTCTCTTTATCTACAAAGCTCACATTTTGGAGGGAACATAAATCTTTGGAAAATAAATGTAGACACAATACCATCATTATGTTAATATACGTGGAAATTCCATTTGGAAACCATCTCAATTTGTCAGGACTCCAGACAACAATCAGTAGACTTTAAGAGACACAAATAGATTCAGTGTTCTTAAAAAAAGAAAAAAAAACAAACATGAAGGGATTGATAGCACAGGGGATGATAGTAAAAAAAGAGAAAAGGAGAGGAAACAGATAATTAAGCTCTTCCAAGAACAGGATATTTTTTAAGGAACAGACACAGCATGCCTATTAAATTCATAATGGCGATGATTAAAAAACCACTATGCAACGGTACTAAAATAATAACTGTTTGAAGTTACAGGAATATTCCAAAGACTAACATTCTTACTTCTGGGCATCCTCTCAAGTAGTTGAAAAATCATCCCTCATTTTAAAAAAGTCAGACCTCATCAGTTCTCTCCTGACCATTTGCAGTTTTACCATGAGTTGCTCACATGCATAGTTCAAACATTTTTTTCTTGTTCAAGATGAATCAAGATTTCTCAGTTTTCCTTATGAAAGAGGGGCAGACAAACAGACACACTGACCATGTTGGACTGAGATTTATCCAACTTAATTTCAGTCAGCTATCTGAGCTACCTGAGCAAGAAGTATCACTGAGGTTCCAATACCACCATGGGACTCAGCATTGCCTCCCCACACAGCCAAAATCAGACTTCATGGCATCAGCTCAGTGCAACAGAGACCCTTGCTAGAGCCACATCTACTTGGGTGAATTTGGAACAGAACACCTTCCATTTATCACAGCCACTGCTCTAAAAGTAAGCCAGGTAACATCAAGACTCATGTGGTGGGACATCTCAGAGATGTCTGCTCTGTAACTAGTCACTCAAGGTGCTCCCTATAAACACATAGAAAAGGGTATTTTTTTAGGTTTGGTTCATCTGATCTATTTTAGCTGTCTAAAAGCTAAATCTCAGAAGCTCCTGTTCTTCTCCACTGACTACAAAACAAGGTTCAACAGCCAATTTAGGTTCATATAAGAAATATGAATTTGGTCAGATAAACGCACTGCCTCCTTCTTTCACTGGCTCTCCATGTGTCATCCTGTATCCTACTGCAACTTCTCAATCAAAGCATTCTTCCCTATCATGAACTCTTCTTTTTATTAAAGAACCAGTTATTTACTTGCAACCTCTCTTATTACTGATCCTTAACATCTCTTGACATGAACAGGACAGAAAAAAATATTATTTACGGAAGACTTTTTGCATGAGTTAAACTTACTTGTTTTGAAACTGCTTCATCAGTGACTGACATCATGACTGACTTATATCAGTCATCAGAGATTAATGAAAAGCTCTTAACTCACCGTAATTTATTGTCTGCATCTATAATCTACCCTGAGGAAGGAACATGAACCAGAGCTACAAATATTTGAAATCTGTAGTGGAAGACCAACAGAAAGGGAAAAAAGATAATGTAAGTACATAAAGGGGCAGTATAGTCAATGAGAAGTAATTTTTCAATGAACTTTTTCAGCGTAAATAAAATATTCACAAGACATACAATATATGAGGCATTCTGCCTCAGCTATTAAAGAGAAAATGTACATATATGTAGCTTCACTGGGAGAGGTAGAGTAAAAGAATTGTTGAGCCTTCATCATAATCTGCCATTATTGACTGTACTAAAAATGAATTATGGCATTTTAAGATACTTACTGATATTGGCAAAACGCTTCCTGACTGAATCACTGCACTAGAAATCAGGGGAGAACTATTTAACCAAGGCCACTGGTCCAAATGCAGGTAAAACCCAAATTAGTAATTTCTAAACTGAAGCATATCGGCAAGTCAAAAAATTAATTACTCCTGAGTGAATTACGGGAGTAAAATTTTACCAAAATTAAAGTAATGCCACTGAGTACCTGCAAGATGTGAGCATTCTTAAGTACATCTTGCTAGCACAGCGATATTGTGAGCCTATTCCCACTTCAGAGGCACTTACAGCTTAGCTCTGCAGGGCATCTTTTTCCCTGCAGTTTCCTCAAAATGTCAAAGGAGGTGCCAAACGTACCAATACCTCCTCCAAAGTGCCAGAGGAAATGTTACCAGGGTGTCTCTAGAGCCAAACATTGACATCAGAGAAGTAACCAGGTTACTCAGTCAGCTCTCAGCAGAGACCAATGTCAAATAAACTTTTACCCTAGCAGTGTATAGCCAGCGGTGATTAGCTCATCAGTGGTTACAGGCAATGTAGACTTTAAAACAGCTACACCCATACCTGTGCCAAAGGGACTTGAGTCAGATGCACACAGGGGATGCACACAGAAGAAACAGAGCAAACAGTTCAAATTCAAATCCATCTCCAACACTTCATTTTTAGACTAGATCTCACTGTTTATATTCCAAGTGCTTTCCCTTGTTGTCGCAATGTGACCTGGAGACACCAGAAAACATGTGGACGGTTCAAATGTTCAATAAAATTGATGGATGTAGACTTCTATTCTCTGAACTGTGTATCAAACTATTAAACATTTGGTGTTACATTCTCTGCTGCTGTAAAGACAAGTAGCTCTACTTAATCCCAGAGAGTTGCACCCACTTAGACCTGTAAAACAATCTAACTTCCTTCAGTGATGAGTTTGCCTGCATATCACTCAGGTCAGAAGCACTTGTCTGTGTTTTCTTGGTTTCTACCTTTTAATGGCTGCACTTTGTCCTTTTCACCAAGAGGGAATTAGCAAGTGAACTCAGAGCAAGATTTTACTTTTGAGTATGAATAATGTTGGTGTCCCATCAGTCCAGCAACACTTCCTTTTACACTAATGAGCCATTAAAATATGTGTAGATAATCACTAATCTTTCAGGAGGTTAACATGAAGCTCGTCCAATTCTAACACTTCCATCACGGAAGTGGGAATTTGGGAACAGATCATGTTTTATTAAAAAGAAAAGGAAACACATGGAAAGAGAAATGCATTGTCAAGACTTGGGAGTGCCTGTGTTATCTCAGATATTTATATTGGAATAAAAGCTTTCAGTCTAACCCCATTTTTTCCACTGTTTTGCCCTGCAGTGACATCAGCCTTCTGGCATGATTACAGTCTTAAAAATGCACAGTACTGTAAGTTCAAAGATAGGGCAGAGAAGCAAGCGTTAACAGCAGTGGCTCATCACAACAGCACCTCGTAAGAGGCATCTGCTGTGCATCTTCCAGACAATAAGCATGGACAGAGGGAGGCCCACTTTGGCACAATGGAGGTCACCAAGAGGCCCCCAAAAATGGGGGTTCACCAAAAGCCCAGGTCACCAAGATGCATGGTAGACATAGGTGGTGAAGCTGGTGCTCATACTCTGTAACCTGAGTTTTGGCAACCATGAAGAAAAATATCTCTAGTGCAAACATGAAACTCAGAGGGGTTATACAGCGCAACAAGCAGAGTGCATATGGTCTCAGCAATTATAGTAGTATGCAGTTCAAAAACCAAGTCCTCTGCAGAGATAAAGGTGGAATGTGCCCTTGTTTACAGCAGGAAAATGAGGGAAGGTTTGGTCTCCTGCCCTCTCCTTGTGTTAATACCTGTTTGTGCCCTTGGTGACCTCAGCAGACATATTTATCAACAGCCAGTGGAAAAATTGCCTCCAGGTCACAGCATCCCACACAAAGTCATATGCACTAAAACCTCCTTTCTCAAATGCAATCATTCCTACTTCAGTTACATCTCATCCTTTGAGACGGATCTTTACATTCTGATTCATCTGTGAAGCTGACTGGAATTATTCACAATATACAAGAGAGTGCAGGATACCCAGTTATGCTGCACATAGCAAAGGAAAATTGAAAATCAAATAGGCTTACCAACAGCTCTCTGCTCTCTACAGTAACCTGTCAGCACCGCTTCTCTGCAGCAAGTGAACAGCAACAGGAAATGATGGGATGCTGACTGCTCTCTGCACTGCTGGCACCCAATAATATAGTACTTCCTTTGTGGTACCAGAGGAGCTACCTAGACCTCAATGAGGAATTCTCTAAGGAACTTGCAAAATATTAGCAGCTTCTTTCTGAGACATTTGGAGAAACACTGAAAAAATAATTGAGTGATCTCCTGCTGCCTGTAGCTGATGCACAATTTGGTGAGCTCTGCAGAACTATGCTAAACAGAAGCATCTGTACACTTCCTGCTTCTGCTATTCTAGCTTGGCTGTTTCACTGTAGCAACGTAACAAAACACATACCAAATAGGAAAACTGACTGTGGCTGTTATGGAGATTGCTTTATTTTATACTACATTCCTGCATAAACTTTCAGTTTACAAATTATCTCTTAGCAGATCATGGAGTTTTTTCAGTGGTCCAGTTGCTACTCAAAGTTCTTTGTTAGATCATTTCCAATAATCTATTCTGAATGGCAATTAGGAGTGTTCAAAATAGGAATGGTTTTGGCTGGGTGGTGAGCACACTTTCTCAGTTCCCAAACTACCTGATTTCAACTCATTGCAGGCACTCATCAGAGAAAATATGGATCTTTAACTTCTCAAAACTTTTATGGCACAGCCTGATTTATGCAGAAGAAAAACAAATCTCTTTATGTTGCAGAATAGAGAGGAAAAAGCTTCAGTTAAAAAGCCTCTGCTTGTACTTTCCATATGGATATGGCAGTGAACAGTGTGGTAGAAAGAAGCCTCTGTTCTGCTGCCGTCTCTTGGTTTCTAGAAGTAAGGAGAGTTAAAACACAAGAAGAGCAACAGATCAAGGGGATGATAGTAAAACTCCCAGAAACTCATGAAGAAGGATGAGCAGATTTATCTCAGGGGAAAAAAGAAACAAGAGACATTATAATAAAGCCATACAATCAAAGGTGGTTAAGATAGGGTGGATTACACTTTCTCATTCATAAACAAACCTGTGAACACCAAGTCTTTCCTTGTCGTGCTCAGCATCACCTGGGAGAACAAATCAGGGCTTCAGAAGCCCCTTTTGGTCCATGTGCAGGACATGGCAACAGCACCCTGCTCTTGCCTCTGCCTCCAAGTAAAACCACATCATCGTTTCTGCAAATATCCTAGCAAAGGGCTATTGAATGAATACACATTAATATCTGGACTAGACCCTGTCCAATAGCGGCCCAGTTGCTCTGGCTACATTATTTTGCTGTTAAACAGCTCTAGTGAATCTTTGAGAGTTGCCCAAAACAATGAAAAGAATTTTTTAACAGCACCAATAAAATAAACTAAACCCTCAACATTGAGCAGGTGACAAGGGTATTTTATATATATATATATATATTTTATAAGAGATAAACAAGACTACTTTGTAGGCAGAAATACCTTCTGGTTCTCAGTTTCTTCTGAAATATTTTCCACAAAGCAAGCAGGAGTTTCAGCCATTTCTTATCAGTAACTGGAGCTGACTGAATCATTCAAAAAAGGTCTGTTTTAAAAATACTCTACATCACATTGTAGACTTCTGTGAAAAAATTATTTAAAAAATCACTTGCAACTGGATGTCTAAGAGATTATAAATCTAAGGAGAAACATACAAGGAGAGACAACTGGCTGTGGTTTAATACTGTAGCTAATTTTGCCAAACCACCTGGCCATTTTGTTTGACACACACTCTACTAGTTACTGAGTTACAGCTTCCTCAGTATTTATTGATAAATAATCAAATGATTATTTAAGTTCACTCTAAGCAGCACTACTGTTGAAAGACTGTGAACTTCAGTGTGACTGAAACAATGATAAATTATTAAACTATTTTCTCCTTATTATGTAAAGGTTCAAATGTTATTCTTGCTCCTACACTTCAAAAATTTTGGGAAAAGAAAGCCAAAAAACCTTTAAAAATTGGATGGGGGGGGGCAGGGGGAGGAAACCAAAGTGTAATCTGTCTAGAATATCTAGAAAAAAGACAAATGCAGTGAGCTGGTAGCAGCTTACAGTGCAACCCCATAAACAGTTGGCATGAAGATAGCATAACAGTATCAGTAGTCAAGAATAAATCTATATGCACTATGTTCAAGACTGCAGCTAAGAAAATTTAACTATTAAGACTACATTGGAGAAACAAGAGTAGCTTTTACTGAAATATAAGCATCAAAACCTTATTCCTCCCCAAGAAGAAAGAAATCCTGATCCTTATTTTACATTTGGTATGGTTTAGAATGGCTACAGTAGTTTTTCTGTGATTCCAGCAAATGCACTAAAGAAGACTCACAACTGCTTCAAGCCCAGACACCTTGATTTACTCATCCACCTCACCTACTGGGACTGTTGAAGAGGAGACTGTCTCTGTATTCAATGTATTGGCAGAAAATATTCCAGTTTACGAAAAGTCATTAGCTGTTTATCAGAAGCACATGGCAAGCAGTCTTGAGAGGCATGCAGTAAATGAGCAGTCATTACATGTGAAGTAAGTAAAGCCAGAACAAGATATATGATCATCTATTCCAACCTTTTCCATAGCATATCCTATAATTCTGCTTCCCATTATTTACCTGAAATAAAGTATGCAGACTCTCAATATCCAAAAAGATGAAGAACCCATCACTCCTCATTGTAGTGTCCCCAGCCACTCACCACTTTTGCGGTCAGAAATGCAAACATTTAAAACAAAACTGTCTTTCCCTCATAACCTTTGGCTCTTACCTCTTCCCTGCATCACTTACACACATTAAACATGTCTCCCTGACACTGCTTCAAAACCATAACAATCTGCCATCACCTGCTTAGCTCCTGCAACCTGACTGAAATTGTAATGTAACAGTAAGCACAGGTGCTGGGCTTTACTCAAGAGCAAGCCACAGGGAGGGAGGCAGGCAGACATTCAAAGCTCTGGCCACACAAACCAGCAGGCATCTCTAAGGAAAGGAACTCTGAAAGCCCCAAGCTGTGACCCCCAGAGTCATAGGCTGTGCCTTCAGCAACCAACAGGCTGTGTTCGCCCTGGGATACCTTCCTGTAGACTCCTGGATTTTGCTGAAGAACAACCATCCCAGCTTCAAGGCATGATCAGTCACCAGCTCACTATCAGAAACAGACGACATAAATGCAGCTTTGGGCAACACGACTACTTGGAAGTATGTAATTTTATCAAATTTTCCTGCTTTTCATGGAAAAGATACCAACAAGGTATCTGAAGAGATAATAGCAACTCTTCTGGACTTCAGAGAAGCTTTGAAAATGCCATACAGAGTCTGAACCAATCTACTTTCAAATTCATTACGTTTATACCTTCTTCAATAATAATTATTCTCATAGTTCTCTAATATTCCTCCTAAAGCATCATTAAGTTATACTGGTTTTAATCTGGACACTCCAGGTACTTCATCCTACTGTAATTCTAATTCTTACATCTATGCTTTTTTTTTTAATAATAATTATTTTCTAAAAATGCATTGAGAACAGGTGTTTCTAGTTTACAAAATTCAGCAAATAACTGCATTTGGTAGGGGGAGGGAAGCAGGGGGAAAGACCTGCCTAAAGGCATAGGGAGGGGGAAAAAATATTTATTAGTAGCAATCTTAAACAGCATTTACATGTTTTCAAACTTGTAGTCTTGACAAGATAAAAAATGTAAATGGGTTCAAATGCAGTCAAGTTTTTAAATTTTTCTTGTGTTTTTTAAGGGGGTTGTCTATGTCAGGCAGAGTGGGTGTAGTCTGAAAAATGTCTGAGTAAAAATAGCAGCACCATTAAATTCAGTCTGAGATGCATTTAAAGAAACAAGATAAGGAGGGTTGATGCTTTTCTGTGTGGCTAGCACTATTTTGATAACACAGCTTGTCTTTTCATAAGATGTGTCATGATCTCTTAACAGGCATAAATAGTCAAAGTCCCTTGCAGTCACTAAGGCAGACAGATTTGATTCAAGAGATATATCACAGCTTTCCTCAAGACAGCCCAGGAACACGGTGCTGGACACATGCAGCTGGCTGTGGAAAAGGAAAAAACTTCCTTTGACCAAGGTAAAAGGAATATTTGTCATACTGTGTGTTCATTCCTAGTAAGAAAATAGCAGTCACTACATGAACAGTGCACAAAAAGCCTGACAGGAAGGCCATTAAGAAGTAATATGAAAATTTCATAAACAAGTTCCAGATCTCACCTAAAGTGCTTTTGAAGTCCTTGATGAGCCTCATCACTGGAATTCTTACATAAAGAGAATGACTGTAGATGTTATAAACATATATAAAAAAGCGTAAGCCCTTCAAATTTTTTGCCAAAATTTTTGATTACTCTCTTGTACAAATTACAGTGTTCCCTTTCCAAAGTGCTTATGAAATACCAGAAATTCTATCAGAGTCATCTGATATTACATATTCCAAAGAAAAGCACCATTAATATAAACTGCAACTATACTGTCACTAGGAGCAGTCATTCTCCATACTCACACGATCCCTGAACTCCTCAAAGGTCGTCAATAAAGAGACAAATAATGACATAATTCCCAAAGGGAAGTCATGTAGTACATCCTGTCCCTGGGCACAATTATTTCTGCCTAAATCACTCCTGACCTATGTTTATTTATCCTGTTCTTAAAAATCCTAGTTATGGAGATTTCACAGTATCCCCAAACAATCTATTTCAGTGTTCAGGCTCCTTCACCATTATAATAATTTTCTTTCTCCTAGACTAAGCCTCTCATGTTTCTGTTTCTGCCCATCCATTTTCTTCTGCCCAAGTCCATTGTGACCATTTACTTCCAAGTGTTTGCTTCAATATGTACCATTTTAATATTAATACATTTCCCCTCTAATTTAACTTCTCTCAACTAAAAGAATACACCTGATAGCTGTTTTTCGGATTTTTTTTTTTAATGTCCATATCTAGACTACAAACTAATTCTAGCTGCTGGATAATAATTGCCATACTTAGTTTTATTGGATTAATTAGCATGATATTCATATCATGTGTGTATTATCAATACCTTTTAGAAAAATCCAGCATCCATAAATATTTGAAGATCCATTTGTACTTTTGTAATACTAATAATTTTAAAAGAAAATCTCCCAGAAACAAAGAAACAGAAACATTATGGCATCAAAGACACATTTTTAAATTCTTTATAAGGTTTGTTTTGATGAAGTATTTTGAGTCATTGCTTTACAGCAGGAGAGAGACAAGGATGCCATACCACCAAGCACACAGTCAATTTACCACTACATCAGTTTAGCACCAAATAAAGCCATAATAAATTAAGAGGAAGGATGAACTTGACCCAAAGCACACATGTATTTGGGATGGTAATAGGTCAAAAAGAAATCCCAAGCCTATAATTCAATTCAGTGCCAGACTACCACACAGCTGCATGAATCAGGGCTGTTCTGCGCAACTCAAAGTGTTTCTACTGAAACCAGACAGCAGAAGGCTTCAGGCACGTGCCATGCTGTACAACTTGAAGCTTTTCTCCTTTGCCAGCATTGACTCAAAGCTTCTTGGCAGCAACCAAATTCAGTTTGGCATTTTCCCTGAAGATGAAAGATTGGAGCCAAACAAGGGTCAGAGAAGTGAAGGAAGGAGATTAAGAGAGAAGGGATGAAGATGAGACAGAAACCTGGAGAGCCAGACTCACTGCTTTGGATGTGGAGAGATGGACACAGTGATACCAGAAACTTTTCCATTCAGAAAGCATTACAACTCCAGGGCCTTTCAACAGTGCAAAAAGGAAGGTGGTTAGCCTGGTTTTCTTAGCACTGGCACAAGTTCAGTAGTTGTTCCACAGCTTATCTCACTCGTGACTGGCAAGTGCTGTAAGCTACTACCAACTGTGACTGTACTCAGAGGCAACCAAAATGCAGACAGTATTGATGTTCACTCCAATGGAGAAATGACACAGGGCTCAGAGCTGTGACTCACTTGAACATGAGGATAGGCTCTTGCCCTAGGAAACTTTCAAAGTCTAAAAAATAAAATAAATTAGTTATTTCCCAGATCTTCCCAAGCCTGAAAAGAAACCCTGAGGTTATCAGATGCATCTCCTGATTAATATTTATAATATTTATAATATTGTATTTATAATGCATTAATATTGCATACTACATAGTCATATGTGCCAGTTTGTCACCCCAAGACATCATATTACAAGATCAGAAAAACTCCTTTCATATTTGAGGACCATCTTTGGACCAAAAGCAGTCTGCCTTTTTCTTCTCTTCCCCCAGTATATTTATATGCAGCACTTCCATATCCTCTAAGCTCTTGTTTCACTGGGCTAAAAGATTTTTCTGTCTCTGCTGAAGTACTCCCCTCAATGATTTTTACCATCTTTTTTTCCTTATTCCAAGCTTACTCTGAGATCAGTTTACATATGCTAGCCAACCTCTTTCTCAGCTGCTTGAACCTGTGTTTCACTTTTGTAATACACCAGTAGTACATGATACTCTATAAAGCAAAAAGGCACATTGCCCATGAGCACCATTCAATGTCATTCAGAGAGATATTACAAACAAATGAGAACCTACCTTCTCCACAAAATGAGAGTCTCATTTTAAATAATCTGGGATGAAGTTTCAGTCATGACAACTCAAGCACAGCCACATCTTCCAGTTTTGACTTTGCCAGCTAACTTTCATAGTGACTCTTTAAGTGCTGGGTCACTGCTAAGACTACAGTTATCTTGACTTAGTAGGTGTGCACACAGATGAAGTGCATAAGGGTACATCAACCCCAGTGAGGGATATTAATAATAGTATACATTCCTACCAGGAGCACAAAGCATTGTGGTTCTCCAGGCTAATTTCTAAAGGCGGCACCTAATTGCAAAAACATCCAGAGCAGAAAGTTCTCCTTTAGATCTCACAAGAACTGACATCCTTCTCTTTCCTCTTTCGTGGATGAAATGAATGAAGTCATTACATGACAGTACATGTTTTTAAGAAGCAAAAAGATGTATACATGAATTTTTCAAAAGAAACTAGGATGTCTAAATTTCACATAATTTCAATTGAATCTATCTTCCTATTATTTTTTGAAAAATCCTACCTGTTATCAGTAGCTTTACAGCAAGGAAATAACTGTTCTCTAACTTATGTCACTTAATACAGTGAAGAGATGTAACGCTTCTAAATTATCCAGCTTTACCATGAATTCTGTAGCTTTAGTAAGGATGTCAAACTCAGACAGTGACTATGTTCCTGTTGATGATGTCCCATTAGCCACACATTCACAGCTCTCTCTAGGTGACATTATCTCCAGTGTTACAAGGTCTATACACTATCTCAGTAACCTCTGTGCATAGGCACCCTGGTGGCTACAAAATAACAACGAAAAGGACTCATTTTCTATTTTTAGAACATCTTGTTCAGTCTCACCTACATTCAAGAGCAAAGGCCCTTAGACTAAAGCCCAAGGAACTTTGTGCATACTGCTGCCAGTCTATACCATCTGGATACATGCCTTGGACACCTTTTGTCTGGAGTGGGTTCTTGAACAGAGTTCAAGAGATACAGAATAGGGTTTCCTGGAAACTACACACACTTTCTGCACTCTTCAAGCTCCTTTTTCTTGCTAAGAATAAACAGAATGTCTTGCTAAATTGCAATAGTACAATGTTGCTAATTGTCATGGGTTAGCAAGCATAGTCCCAGAAGTGATTTTCTTGCAAAGAGGTGCTTACAGCTTCCTCTATGACCTGACAGAACCTATCAACTGGCTAGTTTGAATACTGACAATTTTTTAAGCCACTTAAAATTTTCACCACCTCTGTGGTCCACATTTAAGAATGAACAAACCCCAGGAAGCTCTCTCTTGCTTCCTGCCTTGGGACAGGTAACTGGGCTCAGCCTGTACGGGGCCCAGCGGACCCGGCCCAGGCCCTGCTCAGTCCGGGCCGGGTCCAGGCCGGGACCTGCTGGGCCGGATCCGGGCCACCCGCGGCCTCCCCACAGCCCTGCTCTGTGCAGACGGCGCGGCCCGGCTTTCTTCCCTCTCTCCAGTGCGGCCGAAGATTCAGCTGAAGCTGCCTGCTGCCCAGCAAAGATCATGTGACCAATAATGATAAGTGAAATTCCAGCTGCAAAGCCTGGGTGAGATTAACCCTTTTAGTGCTGTAAGTTTCCTCCAGAACAGATGAAGCCTGCAGACATTAAGTAAAGAAAGAAGAGCTGAAAACATGAGGGAAGAGAAAGAGGAGATGCTTAGGAGCTGAAATTCTGTTGTAAAGCTATGGTGGTGATAGACTA